>NW_020799095.1:121852235-121932240 GCF_003259725.1 Athene cunicularia
AAAAAAAAAAAAAAAAAAAAAAAAAAAAAAAAAAAAAAAAAAAAAGTAAAGAATAAAATTTGAACTTAATGATACTTAAGTTAGAAGACTTTTCTTCATTGTCAATGATTTTCATATGATTTCATACCAATTACTGTTTAAAAATAAGAATGATGTCCAACTTCTATACCATTTGTTCATCCCTCTTGTCACCCTAGGGGAAAACCACAGAGCCACCCAGTAACCTGGTATAAATGGCAAACCTTTCTCTGTGTTTCCCAGTATTAGGAGGTCAGTGGTGATAGAGAGTGGGGTTAAGATAAATTTATCCAGTGTTCAATCAATGCAGTGGGCCCAATTCTCAATTACTCAGAGACCCTTTATAACACTGTGTAGGGTAAGAGGCTTTAAATTACATACATTTGCAACCACATTAAGGTCCTTTGTATAAATGAGAATCATCTGATCTGAACCTCTCCAGCAGCTACAATAGAGTGTTGGATCAGGCAAATATGCCTATTATTAACCAGAAGTATTAAACGTCCTCTTCTTACGAGCATTACAACTCCACAACATGAATCATGATCTTCTTCCTAAGAAAATATCCTGTTCCCTTACACGACTGTCTAGCAGACTGTAACTTGCTTATTGCTTACTCACTCACAGTCACTTTCTAGTGGGGAAAAAAAATTCTTATTCCTTTCAGTTTTTGCAATCCCAGTGAAAAACAAAATGTGTAGCAACATGATGTATTTGGCCTGCTCCCGTTGAAGTTAAATACCGCCTTTTCAATTTTCATTTCTGACAGAAGATATGTGACAAATGACATAGTAATTTTCTTACTCCTTCATGTTCATAAAACATTGATAATATGATTTTTACCTTCCCTTTGTTCTCAATTAAATGAAATGCTCCAATACAATTAATGTGTTCTTGCAATTTAGTTTTTCTTTAGAGGTTTCTCTTGTCTCTGATTAACAGCATTTTCTATCCATTCTGAGAACCCCCAACTGCTATTCAGAATGTTTCATTATGCCTGGCAGCTATCAATACAATTGTGAACCAATATCATTTTAATTGTTTCACTAATAACTTGTTTTAAATGATTCAACAGTCATCAGGAAAGATAAGTGCTCTTGTACCCTGCAGGCTTGTAGGGATGATGGTATGAGGCAATGTAACAGTGCAGTATCAGAATAATGAAACCATATGCACAAGATAATGACAAAGCACTTGCATTGCTGTAAAGATAAATGAAAACAGTAGATCTTCTTTTCACTGTAATATAACATCCATTCCTATCTCTCATTTCAACCATTAGACTTTCCAAACAGATTACTACACAAATACACATATGCAACACGTCCCACAATAATAACTGCATGCTCCCATCTATCCAGGCAGATGGTGAATGATGGAGTTAACGAGCTTTACAAATGCTCTTGTTAATTAACAAAAATTGTTACTTTCTCATTTGAGGGGGGCTTATAAATTAGACTTAATTACACTAGATAATTGCAACTGCCAGCTACTGTGCAACTCGCTCATGTTCTGTTCTTTCAATGGCAAATCAACAATTGCAACCCTTGCCTATTTGTGTAGATGAATTTAATAAGCAAACAGCCCTTTTATGTTAATGGTTTACTGGCATTCATGGCTTTGGCAGGAGAAATGTGCTGGGGGAGGGTTTGCTAATGGCAGCACATAATCATATTAATTAAAATATAACTGCCATTTAAAGATTTGTAGTGTAGAATTAGAGCATGTTGGGAACTGAGAAAATCAAGCTAGAGTGCATATTAGCACCATTACTCTGTGCTCCCTGCACAGCAGTCAGCAACCTCATGTGTCATAAATGTAATTTATGAGTGCTGTTTTCTTTGAAATATATGTTTTTAGTTCACTCATTAGAATGTAAAAATTTGCAATGTCTGTTTCAGAAGGTTCAAAATAAATTCACTTAGAGCTGAGACCCATGATCCGGTTTTAACAAATCCCTCAACAATGATTTTTTTTATCACTTGTATAATTTCTTATAGTAAAACCAAGCATTCAGTCCTTTGAAGATGGATTCCATGTTTTATTGCAAATGTAAGTCACACTATCACTATAAATTCTTTATTATTAGGCATTTTATAATTCAGTATCATTTTTATGAGGTCTTTAATAAATACAGCCCTTTTTTTGGTTTGGCTTTGGAAAAAATGGTGCAAAAATGTTATCGCTTTACATTTGGTCATGTAGAAATGCAGTGTCAAAAAGGCTTTTGAAAGCTTTGGGTTTTTTCTAGTTTCCTGGATTCCTTTATCAATTTACAGGTATATTTTTATTTAAATCAATTCTACTCATACAGTTTCCACAAAAATGCTGAGATACATTTTCTGTACAGTGTAGTTACCTATTTGCTGGGATCACTGGGAAAGCAACTTCCCACAAGGTCCCTCTGAGAGAAAACATTCCATGGAATTAGAGGCATTTGAGTGACAGGAGGGAAGAAATCGGAATCAAATTAATTCTCTATTTTCTATCAATATAGAGGCAGCATGGTATATTATTTTCATATATATGTGTATGTATATGTGTTACAGCATATAAAACAAGTATTTTGTGTGTCTCTATATATGCTTTGTTTATAAAACATTTGTATTACATTATCTTCTGTAATACATCACAGTTTAAAAGTGTATTGTGTCATCTGGGATGACCACATTGTCTTTCCATACTGCAGAACACAAAAAGAACTGCAATCTCAAATATGACATGATAGTAACTTTGTAGTTTAATATTTCTTTGTTTGTTTTAATTTCCTCCTTAAAATGCAGATCTGAAAAGCAGTATACCAAAGATGAAATCCCAGTCCTTCTGGAGCCAAAGACAAAATCCCATCACCTTGTGAAGGGTGCCTTATCTCACAAGTTAGGGAAATTCTCAGCAAAATGGAAGTGTTATGGTACCCACAGGATTTTCAGCCTTACAGGCTGACAGCACAGAATTGGAAGTGGCACTTCTGTCTCTTATTATTCCAAAAAGAATTGTCACTGGGGAATATTTCAGCATCTAGCAATCAGGGACTTCTGATTCTTCAGCTGTTATGAGAGATATTGCTGTCTTTTCACAGATGACATTAGGTGGAATAATTTCATTTTCACCCCCCTCACCCCCCCACCCCAAATATTCGCCTTAATATCAGTATCTTATCTGATGTAATTGACGTGACTGTAATGGTTGTTTATAAGACTGACTCTAGATCTGACAATATATTCCAGTGTTTTGATATTATCACTGCATATTATCATACAGGCATGATGGACAATCACTGACAGATATTTGAGCAATTACAGCATATTTTATTGACAATTCTACACTGTGAGTATACATTAATTATAGTAGAGACTATATTATACCAGTGACAATGATACTATTCAGAGCACAGATGAAATAAAATCTTTATAAGCTAATGTACGAAAGCAGAATAGTTATGAGTAAAACTGGAGGTCTGCATTTCTTTGTTCTAAGTTAGTCGTCTGTGGTGATGACCATAAAAAAGATTGCAAATTTTATCAAGTCTGTTACAAGTTTCTCTATAACCAAGGTGGTTTTTTCTACACTGCCTACCCATCAGTGGGGCTCTTGCAAATTATCTTTGCTTTATAAGCAAATGAAACTCCAGCATTACATTAATTGCTTCAGCAGCAATCTGCTGAAGAGAGGAAAGCCTGGGTCTAGATGTGGTGCCTGAAGCCTCAATAAGAAGTGTGTCCCAAACCGCATCCCCTCTGCATGGAAAGCAAGGATTTGGGTTTTAGCTGACCAAGATCTCCCTTTTTCTCTGTTAATGATCTCCCCAGCATCTGCTAAGGGAAGTTTTGAATCTGATTATTTCTATTCCATAGGACTCCTTGATAACAAAGGGCCTGATTCATATAGTGCATATAGTGCTTATAATACAAGTGAGAGGAATCTCAGAAAATGAGAAAGAGCTTTGAATAGCTGACAGGATCAGTTCCTAAAGTTTCAGCAAATAATTTCCCACTATGAGAACTACAAACAAGCCACCTCATTTTTATTTTCTTCTCATATATTTTTTTTGCTAAATATAATAACTATCCAAATTGATTTTATGTGCAGGAGGTCTTCACTGTGGAGTTAGGGCATTGAAGAGGAGAAAACTGCAGAACCCGGGGGAGGAAAGCACATGGTCATGTGCACAAGCATACACACACCATCTAATCATACTGCCCATAGAAGTGGGTGAGTGGTCAGCAGGAGTCATCCTCCAAGAGCTGGGGCTGAGAAGAGGCAAATAGGGAGAAGGGGAGTTGGCTGGGAGGGAGCCAGCAGGCTCTTGGAAACACAGAGGAGAGTTCACCAAGGTGGGGAACAGGGGCTGGGGTCTCTGTGGCACGCAGGGGAAGCAGGCTGTGCTTGAAGATCCACCCACCCCACAACCACTCAGTGACCAGCAATCCCCATCGCGATGATCCCTCCCAGATCTGAGATCTTTCTCTTTGATATTAGAATACCTGAACTAGGTACTGCACCACAATGGAGGGTGTTACTTTATTCTCTACCATGTTCAAAGCAGTCTTTTCCCAGGTCTCAAGGCTGCACTTCTCCAAGGGTCAATGGATTACCATTGCGGTGTTTATAGCTGTGGGCCTCTGTGTTCAACCTGCACCTGTATTTCCAAGGCCTTTGCTGTTATCCCACACTTGTAACACCAGAAGACACCTGGTGCCAAACTTCAATTCACACAACCTGCTCTCTTAACAAGTTGATAACAAGACTAACAGGCCAGGAATGGGGTCTTCCATAGTTAATATGAGGTAGAGTTAGCACAAAGTCTGTGGCCCATTACTGGCAAAGATAATACAGATTTTACTGGGCCATGGGGCAAGAAATTTATAGCATATGTTTTTTTCTTTAAATATTAACAAAGACACCAGCTGGACAATTCATTCTTGCTGGAAAAATACAAAATTCCTGGACACTGAATACCCTTTGACTGATGAGTCTTACAACAATCCTGTAATTTAAGACAAGAAAAGCTGTTGTGCTTTCTTTCCATGTGGTTTGTGTCAGTTTTCGTACTATTGAGGCATAAAATTATTTGGTCAGCTTGGTTAATTTTTCTCGCCTAAACTTCAGTGAAATCTGATTACATAATGTTGTGTCATCACATGCCTTTATCAAGATAAATGCCAGGTTACTGACATGGGAAGATGGGCTGTAGAAGGCCAGCATCCTTCAGTAGTGCCATTTTTTTCTGTAATGAGTGTTATCAGCAATGGAGAGGTGCAGTTGTTCAGAAGACATAAATCCATTATCATGCATTCATTCTAAATAAAAACAGCCGCCACCTTCTGTTACCACTTCTTTCTTCACCAGACAGACCGCACAGCTGGTAGAATAAGCCTGGTGCTTTGTAGAAATCAGGCACATTGATCTGTCTCAGTCAAACAAAATGCTGGTCAGTACCACAAACCGACCTCTGCAGTATGAATACTGAAAGAGCAGCAACCAAAGTCACATCCTACATATGGACAAGCTCTCCAGAAAACTCTTTCATGACTTCAGATCAGTATTGTTCAGAGCTTGAACTACAGACAAACAGAAAATTCCTTCCTCCCAGCAGTGAGATTCCACCTGAGTTTACATTACTGGAGCAGGAGAGGTGACTCATAGAACCATGGAATCATAGACCAGCCCTGGTTGGAAGGGACCTTGAACGATCATCTGGTCCAAGAATTCCTGGGGAGGGAATCCTAGATCACAGAATCACAGAGTCAACTAGGTTGGAAAGGACCTTGAAGATCATCCAGTCCAACCATTAACCTAACACTGACAGTTCCCAAGTACACCAGATCCCTCAGCGCTATGTCGACCCGACTCTTGAACACCTCCAGGGATGGGGACTCCACCGCCTCCCTGGGCAGCCCATTCCAACGCCTAACAACCCGTTCTGTAAAGAAATGCTTCCTAATATCCAGTCTAAACCTTCTCTGGTGCAACTTGAGGCCATTACCTCTTGTCCTAACGCTTACATCTTGGTTAAAGGAACTCATCCCCAGCTCTCTGCAACCTCCTTTCAAGTAGGTTGATCCTTTCCCTGTCCCTGCTGGCCACGCTATTGCTGACACAAGCCAGGATGCCATTGGCCTTCTTGGCCACCTGGACACACTGCTGGCTCCTGTTCAGCCAGCTGTCAGTCAACCTCCCCCAGGTCCCTCTCTGACTGGCAGCTCTCCAGCCACTACTCCCCAAGCCTGTAGCGCTGCTGGGGGTTGTTGTGGCCCAAGGGCAGCCCCCGGCATTTGGCCTCATTGAAACTCCTCCAGTTGGCCTCAGCCCATGGCTCCAGCCTGTCCAGGTCTCTCTGCAGAGCCTCCCTGCCCTCGAGCAGATCAACACTCCCACCCAGCTTGGGGTCATCTGCAAACTGACTGAGGGTGCACTCGATCTCCTCGTCTAGATCATCAATAAAGATGTTAAACAGGAGTGGCCCCAAAACCCAGCCCTGGGGGACACCTCTCGTGACCGGCTGCCAACTGGATTTAACTCCGTTCATCAAAACTCTTTGGGCCCGGCCATCCAGCCAGCTGTTTACTCAGCAAAGCGTGTGCCCATCCAAGCCATGAGCAGCCAGTTTTTCCAGGAGAATGCTGTGAGAAAGGCCTTACTAAAGTCAAGGTAAACAACATCCACAGCCTTTCCCTCATCCAATAAGCAGGTCGCCCTGTCGTAGAAGGAGATCAGGTTTGCCAAGCAGGAGCTGCCTTTCATAAACCCATGCTGACTGGGCCTGAGCATCTGGTTGTCCCACATGTGTTGTGTGATGTTACTCAGGATGAGCTGCTCCATCAGCTTCCCGGGCACTGAAGTCAAGCTGACAGACCTGTAATTTCCCAGATCATTCTTCTGACCTTTCTTATAGATGGGTGTCACACTGGCCAATTTCCCATCTGTTGGGACCTCCCCGGTCAGCCAGGACTGCTGGTAAATGATGGAAAGCAGCTTGGCAAGCACCCCAGCCAGCTCCTCCAGCACCCTCGGGTGTATCCCATCCAGTCCCATAGACTTGTGTATGTCTGTGTGATGCAGCAGGTCACTGACTGTCTCCTCCTGGAATGCGGGGGGGTCATTCTCCCAGTCTCTGTCTTCTGACTGAGGAGGCTGGATTCCCTCAGTACAACTAGTCTTGCTATTAAAGACTGAGACAAAGAAGGCATTAAGCACATCAGCCTTTTCCTCATCACTTGTTACCATGTTTCCTCCTGCATCTAGCAGGGGCTGGAGACTCTCTCTGGTCTTTCTTTTTGCTGCTCACATACTTATAGAAACATTTCTTGTTGTCATTGACTGCTGAAGCCAGATTAATTTCCAGCAGGGCTTTAGACCTTCTGATTTCCACTCTGCATACTCTTACAGCATCTTTGTAATCATTTTAACTTGCTAGCCCTTTCTTAAAAAGCTTCTTCAACTCTCCTTTTCTCTTTGAATTGCAGCCAAAGCTCCCTGTTTAGCCAGGGTGGTCTTCTCTGTCACTGGCTTCTCTTGCAGCAGATATAGACAAAATTATCTAGCACCCCATCCAGTCATTTCTTGAAAACCTCCAGCAATGGGGACTCTACGGAGTCCCTGTGGAGGTTATTCCAATGAATTATTTTTCTCACTGTGAAAAATATCTTTCTTATGTTGAGATAAAACATCTCCCAGTGCTATTTGTACCCCTTGCCCTTTGTCTTCTCCATATGGCTCCTTGTGAAGAGAGAGCCTCCATTCTCTTTGTAGCTGCCCTTTAAGTACTGGAACACTGTGATGAGGTCCCCCCTGAGCCTTCTCTCCTCCATGGTGCAAAGACCTAACCCCTTCAGTCTTTCTTCACAGGACACATTTCCCAGCCATATGACCATCTTTGTGACCCTCCTTTGGATCCTTTCCTTGTCTGCATCTTTCTTGAATTGTGGGCACCAGAACAGGACAGTACTGCAGGTATGGCCTGAAAAGCGGTGTGTAGAGTGGGATGATCACGTGTCTATCTCTCTTAGCAATGACCCTGTGGATGCAGCCCAGCATCCAAATTGCCTTTGTTGCTGCAGAAGTGAACTCCTCATACTGACCTTGTAATTGTCAACCAGGCACCCCAAGTCCCTTTCAGCAAGGATGTTCCTCAGTCACATAGATCCTAGCCTGTACTCGGGTTTTGGATATTCCATCCTAGGTGCAAGACTTAGCACCTGTCATTCTTAAACTTCATACTGTTCTTGCTTGCCCACTCTTCCAGCCTGTCCAGGTGTCTCTGTAAGATGGCTCTCCTTTCTGATGTGTCATCAGCAAACTTGGTGAGAGTGCTTTCAATCCCACAGTTCAGGTCATTTATGAAGATGCTGAACAGTTTGGGGCCCAGTTTGATCCCTGGGGCACCCACTTGTGACAGGATGCCAGACTGAGTGAAATCCATTGATTACCACCCTCTGAGTGCTACCTGTTAGCTAATTTTCTACCCATCTTGAAGACTGCCCATCTAGTCTGTATCTTGTCCAGAAGAACATTGTGGGAAACAGTGTTGAACATTTTGCTGAAGTCCAGATAAAAAGCCTCCACTGCTCTCCCCATGTCAACAAAATACGCTATTTTGTTGTAGAAAGTGATCAGCTTATTCTGCATGATTTGCTCTTGATAAATGGAAATTGATTATACTTTAGCTCATCACTTCAAGCTACTCCTTTGCACCAAGATGCACAGAAGCCTCAAGGTAACAACCACTACTACCTTCCATGCCAGTTGGAACATAATCTAGAATAGTAGGTTTTGCTGGTCATCTTTGAATTCTTAATTCCCTAATAAAATGTTAAGAGAATCAGATTCTTTTTTCTCCTTTTATTTTTTTCCTGACTTAAAAACAAAAACCAATGATTATAAGATTTTCAACTTCTGATTTTCTTTTGTGTTTTTTACTTACTACATGTTTCTTATTTGGAGAGGTGTCTTTAATGCAAGGCCCTTAGCGTTGTTGTACTGTCCAATAACAACTGCAAAAAGCTTCCACTAAAGAAACCAAAACCCAATTATCCACTCTATGAATCAACAGCAAAAATAATGCAGAAATCCTTTAATCAACAGATCTCCAGACAGAAAAGGTTTCCCAGACAGCCTCAAAATGATGTTGGTAGTTATAGTGGCAATATTCCTAAAGATCATCTTGGAATAATCAAATGTCGGCAAGACAGCAAGAACAACACCTAACATAATTTCCCTAAATCCTTTCTCAGCTATAGCTCTGGTGCAGATGATTTCCAGATGAGCATATGTAAATGGACCCACCCCAGGTTACATGGCAGACAAAGAGAACACTAAATATAAATAAATAACAATAAATGCATTAAGGTTAAACTATTTCTTGCAGTCAAATAGGAGAAAAACAAATCCACAAACAAGAAAATGGATGGACAATAAAGACTTTTGGTCAGTGGCCAGTTCACACCACTAAATTGCAGAGCATATTCAGTGCAAAAGAGAATTCATGGAGATGGGAATATTATGCAATAAACATTTATATTAATGTAACTGTGTATGCATACATGTAATTGTGTCTAACATTCAGCCACTTTTTGTGTGGGCCACAAAAGTTTTCTTCTGACCTGCATTGATGAAATGTGAGAAATAAATATGGAATTAAGGTTTCTTGTAGCTGTATTTCTTTTTCCTAAATAGCTGTGTGAATGCCTATGCTATGTTTTCTGCTGTTAAAAGCCTTCCTCTTACATGAGGATCCCTTGAATAAAGGTAAGGAATCGTTTTTTTCATTAACAAAAAAATCTATGGGGTTTTTTTGTAATATTTATCCAGTGTTACTTATGCAGAGTTCTCCAGTTCAGTGTGCTTTTTAAAGCTTTGCCTTATGTTCCATTTTTCAAGAATGAAACATTAATGTATTGATAATAGTGGCTTTTTAAAAATCAAGACAGATTAAGTTACACATTATTAATTGTTTGTAAGCAGTTACTGTACAAATCAAGAAATATCTAGATTAGCATTAATCAGTGATCTGCCTCACATGGGCTACATAATGAATAAATGAATGCCAGTATTGATATGAATTCTACACATTTGCCTAATACAGCCTCTATTTTTGTTCCCCTTTTTCACAAATTATGTTGTAGGTGAGTCTGTCACAGGACTAACAGTGCTGATAGTAGCTGCATACTTCTTTGCTTGCCTTCTTCCTTCTTGCCTTATGGTGCAACTTTTAGCTTGGTTCACTTTCAACAAGCCAAGGTGGCCAGTAGTGCTGTGGGTTTTGGTGACCTAGTTTATAGGTTTTATTCTTAAATGCATGCATCTTATTGTAGAGCCTTGATCATTACAGAATACATTTGTAAATACGTCATAGGTCAACTCTTGAATTTACATAGAGTGGCTACTATCCAGAGTTTAGCTGGTGATGACACTATGTACGCAGATGTAATGACTGCTGATTTTGAAAAGCCCCACATTCCCAGTCCCATTAACCACCTGATAAGTGATTTCCAGTTTGGCCATGTGCTGCCCGCCTCTCTCATAAGCCAGAAAGTTAACAAAGCTCTCACACAAAATATCAAACTGTTATATCTCCCATGTTGCCCATATTTATTTCCATACAGGGGCATCCTATGGAAAAAAAGTAAAAACCCAATATGTTGTCCAGAGGAACTCTGTCCTGTGTTTGGCAGTTATATGGAGTCAAAACAATATGCTGAAGAACATCTCAAGCATTCACATCTGCTCATATGCAAATGATAGGCAGTATTTAAGTATGTGAATTATTTTGGTAAATTTTAGCTGTCTTTTCATGAAAATCTACTGAAATCACCCACTAAAGAAATGTGACGGGTGTTTTAAAAGTCTTTTTATCTGGGGCATCTCAGTGTCTAACATCTCTGTTAACCAGTGGCAAATGATATATTGAATGGTTTGTTCATATTTCCTATCCTTTCACAGTGTATCAACATCTATCAGCAACGTGAACCAAGTGAAATGGAATAGCTGTATCGCAACTACTTGCCTATGGTGTTCTGATTGAAATGTTTTGAAAGTTTTCTCAAAGGAATTTAATCCTAGTCTTCGTTTTCCTGGCATTTTGCCCATTGTACCATTGGGTACTGCAGAAAATTCAAATCAAAGCTAAAAGCTGGCATTGTGACTGAAAAGTTTTAGATTAAATGAAAGATGTTGTTAAGCTGTTTATAATATATAAATGGTGGTTTATTTCTCTGTAGAGGGCCATAGAGAATAAACCAGAATTTCCCTTTCATTGACGTCAGTGAACACAGTTCACATCAAGGCTGGCTAAGGCATGAAATTTACTCGTGATAAAATTACATTGACAACAGTGAACATAAAATTCTGTTCTCCTAGAACAGCTAAAACAGATAAGAGTTAAATTAGGAAATCATAAATACTTTCCTTTAAGCATTATTTATGCGCTTTATTAACATCAACTAAAATGATGGGGATAAAAGTAATTCAATGAAGGAAAAATGTGTTCTACATTCTTATGACATCTGTAAAGCTCATCAGCTGTTAAAGCGCTCTAGTCACTACAAAACCATCTACTATCTATAGTCGCACAAATATGAAGCAATTAGGAAGAAACTAAATCAGTTCTAGATCTTTGTGAAACACAGTTCAGTACTTTGCATTTATTACTCATCAAACCATTTGAAAGCTTTTTTTCTTTTTAAATAATGAGCACATTTTCAATCATTGAATTGTAAATAATATGTAAGGCATTTATTTTGATTCACTTGTTTCCTAATCAAATAGGTGTCATACAAAAAGAAGGTATTCTGTTTTAATTTTCTACACTAATTTCCTCTTTCCATTTTCATTTTCAAATTTTGATGTTTCTTGAAAACTCTAATCCGAAGAAAAATTGAAAAGACCAGAACTTCAGCAAGAAACAAATAGGAATGAACAAAACAAAGCTCTATAAAGTACTAAATGAATGATACAGAGGATATACTGTGTATTTTTATTGTCTCTGTCTCATAGTACAAGAAAAATGGGACAGCCAGGGATACTGAAAGGATACTGAACATACAAAAAGATTTTATTCCATTACGGCTCTTAAATGCTGAATATGAATCACTCTTACATATATGCTTCCCTTTATAGAACAACTTCACACATCCTGCTTTTGCTCACTGACAAGGAAAACTTTGCAATTCTCACTCTAAAAGAACAAATTTCCATCATTCATTCTAAGAGGTCAAGCGACAAAAGAGGTTGGTTAAAAACGTCATGCAGTCCAAGCTGTAGAAGGATATCAGTATAAAAATGTTTGCGACCAAACTAATTCTAGAACATCTGTAGCCTGTGTACAGTTTCTTAGTCTAATTCTTCTAGGTTGGGGACAGAAACTAGATCAGATATCTTTGATGGTCCAGCAGAGGTGAAAGATTCACACTGAGTCAGTATGGCACTGACTTCTCTGGTCACAGAAGACAGGACTGGGTCTTATGACCTACACATTCATGATCTCATAAACTTTATGACCTATTTGTTCTATTTTAATTTTTTAAATCTACAAAGCCCAAAATTTCCCATAACAACTTTTTTTTTTCTTTATAATCTCATAATAATTTTTGTATATAGGCAAATAAAACCCAGGAAAATAGCTCCCCTTATCAAATGTCTGCCATTCAAACTTTTCACAGAATGAATTGCCATGCGTACTCTTTAGCAGATAACACAAATGATGACACAGCTCCTTCAGTTACGTCTCTAAAACTGAGTATTCAGTGCACTCCATTTCTAAAAGGGCTTGCTGCTTTCATGTCAAGGGAAGTCTGGAGGTAACAATCAGCCAAAAAATTTAACATTACTCATGGCATTGAAAATACTATTAGTATTGCTAGGACGAAAATATTAAAAAGCACAGAGCTATTATATTTAATCTTTATTTTCATTAAGCAGTAATTTGAAAAAACTGGTGGTTATTTTGCTCATTTACTGCTCATTGCCTTTTGTTTACATTGTTTGTTGGTTAGGCACCAGACGGAACTAGTAATAATGTCCATGTCAAATAATTTGAGACATGTCTAGTAAAGGCAGATCTCAGGTGTATACCTTGGCTTCTGCAATATTCCACATGAAATACACCAGAGTGCAGCTATAGTTGGTATGTATCTACTTCAACATGAGGACAAAATCAATGGATTAGAAAAAAAGCTGTGTTATGCTTTCAAGCACAAAAAGCACAGACTTATCGAGCAATTAAAAAGCTGAAAAATTAGGTGTCTTGGCAGACTTAACTTGAACAAATGAATTTACATTTGGGTTTACACAACCACATTGTATGCTTTTATGGAAACATACTAGTTAACATAACAGCTGCCATATCACATGGGATTTATGCTGTCAAGAGGCCCTTCTAAAAGGAACTCAAATTAGCAATATGCCCAACCAACATTTGGTATATAATCTTATCCATTTTCTCAGGTTTTTAAATGTATTTTACAACAGTTATGCCCTGATTTCCTTTGACTTAAAATTAATTGTCCTGAAAAATTTGAAGAAGGTTAAAAGGCTTGGCTTTGGGATCGGGGCCAAAGGACACTGATGAATATATGAGATGATGGGAAACAGAACAAACTGCTACAGAAACAATTGGAAATAAGATACAGTCTAAGGACGTTAGTGAGAAGAAAGTCATTTGACCTGGAGCGAAGAAAGATATGTGGATGCTTTGGAACAGGCCCCACTCACAGCACTGCTGATCACTGTAAGGAAGTGATTTGATTACATCTTTTTCTTTTCATGTATGTGTAATCTTTAGCGAGATTACCCTTGGCTGAAGAAACTGAAGAGTTCTAAAACAGTTCATCCTGCACATTCCTGGCCACAATAAGATTTCTTAGGAGCAGGCAGTTTTCCATTGCCTTCCATGTCTTCAATTTTGCCAGATTTCATGAAAGAAGAAGAAATTAAAGACTGATGGAAAATTCTTTAGTATAACTAACAAAAAATCTAATGAAAGACCCCACAGGTTGCCATGTGTGTCAAACCATACCCTATGATATTAGCATTACTTAGGATACTTAAACTAAAAGTGGGGGGTGAGAGATATTTTTTGGCAAATTATTAATTTGCTTAAAATTTCATCTTCAGAACAGCCAGTTCTACTTAGATTGAAGGACTACTTTTAGTCGAGGCAACACTAACAAAATATTTCAGAAATGTTGAAACAGTTGCTTACATGTTCAGAATCAAATGCTATGAATTTTCTAAGAGACTTAATTTCTGAACAGGTTTAATGACTAAAGGAAAGGTTTGGCTTTGCAGTCATTGATTCTTTTCTCTGCTTTGTTTCCTTTTCTTTTATGACTCCACTACTCTAGTGACCTAAACCATAACCTGATTCAAATGTCTCATCTGTCTCTGGGGATCTGAAGATACAATAGCTGCTGTTTTCTCACAGTGAAGCCTTCACCAAAAGGGCGTATGTGTTTTTAAGTAAGGTTATTCTCTGTATTATTTGATACTAGTCCACCTAGAATGGTCTCCCTCGATAGTGCCTGATCCCTTCAGTAAATGTATGTAAGCCAGGAAAGGTGTTCACATCCACAGCTAGAATTTAAATTTAAGATTTAC
The DNA here is from genome assembly GCF_003259725.1 of Athene cunicularia. Classification (NCBI taxonomy): domain Eukaryota; kingdom Metazoa; phylum Chordata; class Aves; order Strigiformes; family Strigidae; genus Athene; species Athene cunicularia. Next base: position 121,866,849 of record NW_020799095.1, read on the forward strand.
ACATCTTGGGCAAGAATACTGGGTAATACTTCTGTGGTTTCAGCCATTTGCTTCCTTGTTCTTTCTTAATAGCGTCCAGAAATAGGTAGTTCATTTCTGGTTTTATGTATCTGTTAGGAAATAGTATTTCAGATTCTCTCATTCCAGTCTGGTCACTAAATCAAAATCTCAAGCCTTACCAAAAGTTTCACCAAAGTTATGAAATGATGACAAGATAGAGGCAATACCCCCATTACAGATTTCTTTGCAACAGCTTGAGCATTGTGACAGTAGTAACTGAATGCCCCAAAACCTTGAGTCCACAGAATAAGAAATAACCACTATATAGGACTGAAGGGTAGGCAGCAGAACTGTAAAAGATGAGGAGACACTAAGAAAGCGATTATGTATGATCTCAAACCACACGTATTGTTGAAACAGTTCTCTATGTTACCTCATATCTGTCTCTTTAACTACAAAAAACATTGCTCACTTCTTCACTTTTGTACCTTTGGGCCTCAGTTTCTTTTGGTTTATACATATTTGTATCTATATCATATTGTGAAGGACCATAGACTTTTTTTTTTTTTTTAACATTTCAGCACAAGCCTCACAGATTATAGTTTTGACTATTAGCCTTTTATTTATTTATTTATTTATTTATTTATATCTTCCCTGACTAATAATGTCTTTCCTGTTTGACCTAAGTACATTTTACTACACAAGCATGGAATTTCATTTACTCCTGAGAATCCTGATGGCTCATTAACAGGGATATAACCTTAGGTCTCATTAACGTAGTTCTTACTATAATTTGCAGACGATTAGATAAGTGTCTTTTTACTTCTCCATCTTCCTTTACAGCACATGTAGTCTCACAGTGTGCCTGGAATGATTATAGCAGATAGATATTTTAAATCATTTTTCCTTTCTTTGGACTCAGACTTTTTTATGTGCATTTATTCTCCCGTTCATTTAAGTTTTGGTATGTTGTTGGGGTTTGTTTTTAATTGTACATGGCTGGTTTTAAAGTGGGTAATCATTTCTCACTGTGGTGCCTCTAACTACTTTAGAAGGCTTTCTCTAATTCCTTTAATAGTCAGAGAATCACAAACACTGCAGGATCCACTAAGATTTTAACAGTACAGTGAGTCTACTTATAGGAATAGCTCAGAAACAATGCATTTTCTGTGCACCAAATAAAAATATGCATACCACTCCACCATCCCTGATTTTGAGAGCTGTTTCTGATTACTGATTGAAAATTCCCTCTGTTCTTCATTAAAGGCTGAGATTCTTTTAAAATGCTTATTTACAGTGGCAGTCCTAAGGGGCAGGCTATGTATTTAACTGCCTACAGCTTCAAATCTCTTTCAACATGAGGCCAACTCTGTGTTAGGTAACTTGTTGGGTGAGTGGTGCCACATTCCTGCTCTGCCTATGGGATAAAGTAGCCGCACTACAACATGGCTCATTTGTTCCTAGACTATCATTAGCATTAATGAGTTTTGCATGTATACATCAAGGAGAATAAAGGAGAATCATAGCTTCTTATGCTTAATATTATATTTTCAGGGGTCCTCTCTTTGGCTTAAGTTTATTCTTTTTGAGCCAAATCCTGCATGCTTGTGAAAAGCTTGAGTAAACAGGCCATATGCACAGGATGTGTGATGGACTGAGAGATGGAAAACATTCCTCCTGCCCCTGCCAACTCAAATGTGTCACTGAGGCTTCTGTGATACAGCAGCAGTTCCATCTTGGGGAGGGGGTGTCTGTTTTTTACTTAACCTTGTCCCTTTGTCAAATAGCCCTTTCTTGCAACCCCTATAAATCTGCTGTAAAGATATAAGACATCACATAGGGTGAATGAGCACCAGAGATTCCCCTTCATGACCTTTTCTTTACATGACTCCTCCCTCCTCAACTAGCTGAACCATTGTATTTAGGACCCTCTGTCATCACAGGGAAGGGTATGATTGTTTTGGAAGGGAAAAGCAAAAAGCAATGCATAAGAGGGATTCACTCAGAAGGCGAGCTAATAAAGAGTTAGATGAAAATATAAAACACCAGGGCTCAATATCTAAAGTAACTGAATTTTTTTTTCATAACATGACTTGCAAAGAACACACAGTTAGAAATAGAGACCACATATTGAATTATGTCCTGCCAAGAATAAACTCACCTTCTGCCATCTTGACCACACCATTTTACCTTTATGTGTTCTTTTTGTCTGCACTGAAATACACAATAAAAATGTTTTTCAGTATCATTAGCAGAGGAACTCAGAGAACTGGAAGCGCTAATAAATAGAAAGCTCAGCTTCTGACTTCTAAATAATGACTAGTTTTCTGTCCAAAGGGTCATTCACACCCTGCTCAGACTCAAAACATTTATTCTTTCATGCAACATGCAAGTTCAGTATGGCCACTTTTGTATCGATATCGAGACCTCTTTTTCTAAGTGCAATAATCTCAATTGCTCCTATGTCTTTGCAAACATTGTAGGTGCATGGTAGGTGCAAACACCTGTAGGTCTGTAACTGCAGCATGGTAATATAGGCTGGAGTGCATTTTTTCCTGTGAACCTATAGTACAAAGGTTATCTTTTACCAATTAAACATTAAATTAAAAAAATATATCAGGCATAATGAGAGTTACACGAGGTTGAAAATATCTTGCAATGTAAAGTGAGCTACTTATAATGAGCAAGGAGACAGTTGTTTAACTGAACTTTTTGAGGAACCACATGTAGAGATAAATGGGACCAAGCAGGGGGAATAAATTCAGTAGCTGACAGGCATTGCTCAGTTGGTGGAGAACAGAATCATAGATAAATTCAAACAACTCCACAATGTCTGGGTGCCCTGAACATACACACTTCTAGTATAGTTTTATCCACTGGGTACCTGGAAGCTCTAGCAATGAAATGGAGGAAGGTTGGATTTATGAATGCTTTAGGACAGATTTCTTGACTGGGGGGGAAAAAAAAAAAAAAAAAAAAAAAAAAAAAAGGGTTTTCCATCCCACATATATTTTACATCTTAGAAATGGTTTCTGTTCTCATTGTAGTTTTCACCATGGACCAATTTTGGTAAAACTGAGAGACTGGTGATGCGTGCAGTAGTTATGAAAGAACTGACCATGAGCTAGCACAAATGTGGCTGCCTGACATATTGCCTATAAGTAGCTGGTATCAAGCAAGCTGAGCAGTGCATTAACTTGTCAGGTGAACAGATAGTTCATGCTCTGAGTTTGCACTCTGGCCATGCCTCTGAGGATAGAAGCCTTGCAGCAGTCATCTAGAAAGGTGGGTCCCATTTTGCAACTTTTAGATTGCCACTACAGGACATATCTGTTCACTTCTCGGCTATTCAGAAGTGGTGCATGGGAAACAAGTTACAAAGTTTTGTTCGGTCTCATTTAGATTAAGCACTTGTACACACATATCTCATAGGTCTGGTAAGAGCCTCATCTATACAGTAGCAGAATGGATTGCTTTCAATCTTTTCCACTGGAGAAATTCTGCTTGTGTTAATAATTAAGCATGCATTGCATCAAGCACATTGGCAAGAGTCTCCTACATCTTCATCCCAACAATCAAACTACAGACTCAGTCAGAACCTCTGCCATTTTCAAGTTCCTCTTGCAGGACATTTACCAGTTTGTAGAAATAATTTACTGAGGCAGAGAATAACTAGCTGCACAGCCCAAGACATCAGGGCACTCACAGGGGTTAATGGAAGAGCCGTGTTCAAGCTGTGCTCTAAATCTTACAGAATAAAATATTAAGCCCAGATTCCCCCAAACCTGTGTGAATACCACCTGTGGACCACTGACTTTCCAGCTTTGAGCAGAAATTCAACCAGAGACCAGAAAACCCTCAGAACACAACAATAGTTGGATCAGGCACCTTTTTGCAAAAGCAACAACTTTGACAAGTCAGTGTATTCACTGGAAAAAAAAAAAAAAAAAAAAAAAAAAAAAAAGTATGTTGACAAAAAAATCTTGATCGCCCTAATTGGAAACTCTGGCCTGGGCTGTGAATCTCTCCTCTGGTATGCAATTATAATGGGTAGCACTCAACACAAAATCTAAACCAAAACTGAAAACACTCTGTGTCTTCTCAAGTTCTGCTGCTTGAATTAAATTATTAGAGCCTGCTGTAAAACAATAATGATTTCTACTGTCAGAAACAATGTTTCAAACAGATGTGAACCACACAAAGCATATGTGAAAAACGTGTGATCTGCACACCAAGGTCACAGGACTCATTTAAACGCCACATGTAAAATATGTGAAACACATGTGGGGGCATGATGCAAATTCACATTTAGTTTGTCCTTTGGCAAGTATCAAGATCATAGGCTAAAAGAACTAAATCTCTCTGAGGCAAACTTTGTGCCTGTGAAACTTTCAATCTATATAAAAGATTAACTTTTTTAAGAAATTCCTGCAGGGCAAACTTCTTAACCCCTCAAATTATCCATTGCTAATGCTGCCTGATATGTCCTTAGTGATGGAATATTCTTGTTACCCTCTTTCTTAATACCCACCAAAGCAAAAGGTTAACAGCTCTCTGCTGTCTGCTGTTACACAGCTAATCCTCAAGTGGTAATGCCATTTTCACCCAGTGGGTTTGCCCTGCTTTATCTGAGCATGTGATGGCATAACTCCGGGCACAAGTCAGTAGAAAAATCTCACGGAAGGGAGCCTGTGGTGTTACAAGTCGCTCACAGATTATGTTTAGTTAATGGTGATGCTAATGCTGGGGATTTGGCTCTGGGTGCCACTCATCTCACTTAAATTCTGTCTCGAAAGTGTTAGTACTAAACCAGCTGTCTGGACTCTGGTGTCAATGAAGACAGAGGCTTTTCCAAACTCTGCTTTCTATATGATGCAAAGAACTCCCTCTGGAGGTGCTTTGTTGGATATATAAGGGGGCCAAACATCTAACTGAGAGCAAAAAGTTAACTTCTAGATGGCCAAAGTAAGATAGCAAAAGCTGTTGAATGTATACGGCGCATGGGGAGCCCCAGCCTATAAGCTGATGCTGCCTGTCTCCTCCAGAGAAGTGCAAAGAGACCCAAGTTTTGTTTCAAAGCAGAGACCTCAGAAGTGGGCAAATGCCCCATTGCACAGGATCTCCTCACAACATCTTCAGAAGGAGTTTCTGATGCCCCGTGCTTGCAGTCAGGATGGCCTTGCCACTAGGCTCAGAGAAATCAGGCCCTGAGTAGAGCCCTGTGTTTGGCTTTTCATATTCATTTTCTCAGCTGTCTGTCCCTAGAAATCCTGTGCTGTGGGAAACTGAAAGGTCTCCACCCTCCTTATCTTCTCAGCCACTTTTTCATCGCTCCGGCTGCACCACATGTGAGCTTGATAAAGCCAGAATTTCATGTAGCTGAGAAAAGCAGGTTCTGTCTTGAAATTCCTCTTTATGCAATGACCCTGGCGGAACGATTCATGAGAATAAAGGTTTTTACATGGGAGAAAGTGTTACAGATTCTGGACCATTTCTTTCATTGACGCTTTTTAAATGAATCAAAAAGATGTTCTATAACAGAAAAATGCTAAGGGGATATTATATCTGTGCCTGTTCTAACTGAAGACAATGACAAACTCCCGTTCGATTTTAAAACAAGAGAGGTAAAACATTTAATGGAAAAATGCAACCTCTTAACAAAGAATCTAAATTTAAGGATAACACTGGCTTCATATAGACTCACATGCACCCACTGTTATCTGTCTCTCTCAGTTGCATGTCTTATAATATTTCACTTTAGGAAAAAATCATTTATGAAATATTCATGGCAAAACAAATAACGTCCATAAAAAATCAATTATGAAGTCAATTTGATTTTTATAATTTTTAATACACATATCTGAGATGCAGAGAGAAAAATAACTAAGCCCTCAGCAGACCATTATAAGCTAGATAAGGATTTACAGTACAAGATACAGCACCCATAATGCTTGAAGGATGATGTCATGTCTTAATTATGTTAACATTTAGTGGATATACATCAGCTCCACATCTTCAGATATTCAGAATTTATTGTGCCCTTTCTTTGACCCTGACTCTTTTTTAGACAACTGAAGTAGGGAGAACATATTCAAAGCAGATTTTCTTCCGATATTCACAAAGACACTTCAGACAACAGGGGTTCAGGTGAGTTCTGGTTTTAGCTATTTTTCCAATCTCCACTGTTTGCTAAGAGTTTAGAATCATAAGGGGCTGATGATTCTCAGCTCCCCTCAAGGGTCTGTTCCCACACCATCAAAAGCCACGTTGTCATTGTTTTCTGTGGGTCATGAGGGTGATCAACACATCAAAAATTGGAGGACTGAAAGCTGAGGCTTTTTTAGGTCCCAGATCGATGGCAACCTGCTATGACTCTGCAGGACCATTTGCAGATTAAGCAATGTAGCACATACAGATTTGCAGGTTTGTTCTTTTCTAGAAAGAAACTTGTTCCTTCATTCCCACATTATGCTGCAGATGCACACAAGCACTCTCCAATATGCAGCTACAACAAAATCAGTTCTTTCTGTGTAAAGAAGGAATTTACCTATATAGTCACTGTGGCCAGGCATAAGAAAAGGTACATTCTTTAAGATCACATCACATTAATTTATTTTTTTTTAGCAGTATTATTAGGGGAATAAGTATAGGAAGGACCCTTGCAATAATCATCAATATTTATTCTTAACTTCTATTTTTTAAAAGCTTGGCTAAAAGCGCATAGAATTAGTCAACTCCTGTGTTCAAGGATATTAATGAAGTTTGGACAAGGGGTAAATGTGACTGAACATCTTCCAGTATTTATATTTTTTGGGTTTTGTTTAACAGAGACAGCTTTTCTTTCCAGAAAGGATACAAAATGACATATATAAAATGAAACTACAGTAGCCCATTGTTCTAAAGCTGCTGTTCCCAAAACAGTATCATGACTTTTCTATCAGACACATTCTTTGCCTTTGGATGCAATGACAGCTAACATACATACCCAGATTCACATCCAGTGTAGCTGCAGAAACCATGCCTTTTAATTCTAGTGAGTCCTAGCATCCCTTCCTTCTGGATTAGCCCTAGAAGAGTTTTCCCACAGCAAATCTCCACTGCCTTCTACTGCAAGGATTTGAACTCACATTCCACAGAAGAAAAATTAAAAATTGTGGGAGGACCTTCTGCCTTCAAATGTCACATATACCACAAGATGGTGGAAGGTTGGAGGCTGCTTTCTTGGCAGACACTCTGGCTTTCGGCATGCCCCCCACTCCATCCAGTTTCCATTAAGTTTTGCTGAGCAACAGCATGTGCTTTGGATCCATGTCACCCATTCCATTAGCCAATAGTGCTGCATAGATGCAGAAAAGGAAAATATGCATATAAAACTAATAGGGGTGAAGAAGGGAAGGGAAAAAAATATATCCATCTTGCAATTCTTTCTCCCCTCTCTACATACCCACCTCTGAGCTTGTCTCTGAGAGATGAGAGTGCAAACAAATGTGCTTCCATTTTCTTTATTTCTTATTTTTTAACCACATTGTGTTCTAAATGCAATTTTAATAAGGGCACTCTCTGTATATTTCCAAATAGGCTTGTTTTGTATCCATAGAGAAGAGAGGGGGGGGAAAAGCCCTGAAAAAAGGACTCCAAAGTGATTAACTCTGTGATAATGAAGTCCAGTTTTCTATGAAGCACACGTCACGGAGTGAATTGCTGCTTGCTTTGATTTGTGCTTGAAATGTGAGACATACTGATTCCCAGATGGCTGTTTCATTGTGCAGAAAACCAGAGAAACTCATACATTTCAGTTAACTTGCATATCTTTTCATTTATTCATGTAATTGTGATATATATTCCATATTCCAGAATGAACCAGATGGTGAGGGGAATGCTTACAGTGCAGCCACATTCCCATTCAATAACCTTGGCTGTCTGCAGCAAACTCTTCTCTGTGCCAGGTGTCAACATTTGGCCACTAAAATTTTACTCTCAAGCACATTGGGTGAAAGAATTCTCAATCTCACATATTCCCCTCTTGATATGCATAGTAAATGCCCTGTCATGCTAATAAGAGTTGCAGGTACACATCAAGGGTGAAATGTGCACCCCCTAATATGAGCCACATCTGATCTTACCATGATAAGATTTCACCATGACATGTTAAAAAGCATTTCTAATAAATAAAGCTTTGTGTAGGGAAGACTGCTAGTTACATTTTCAGCAAAGTTCATGGGAATTCAGCCTGCACTCCTGTCTAACAGTAACGGGAGTGGTGTGTGTAATTCCACCCACAGAGCCGGATTAACTAAAAGGATTTATTTTCAAGCAGTGAAACTGCTAAATTCTGGTACCAGCAGCAGGACTGTCTGCCAGTATCCTGTAAGCTTTTATTTCCCTAAGGCCCATACCGTATGACATGTTTGGATGGTGTTTAAACCTTCCCCTTGTGTATGTTCATCTTGTGTATTTTTATTGTTCTTTTAATTATCTGCACATATATATTAATTCCAGAAAGTACAAACAGGCTCCACTGTCATTTCTCTACCACACTTTATATTATAACATCACTCATGAATGCTAGTTACAAGTTTCCAGGCAGACATGCGGTTGATCTGAATTTGTGGGACAACAACATTCAGATATCTGCTTTCAATTTGTGTGCATGTTTCTCCCTGTTATTTTCTTTTTATGGTAGTATTAATTGTTACCAGAAGTCTGTATGAAATGACTGAGGAACCAAACACTGGAATGCAGTGGATCAGAAATCGTTGTTTTGCTTGCTAAAGTAAATGTGTTCAGTTAGTTTATTAACTAACTTTAGTATTCAAAAAAAAAATTAAAAAAAAAAAAATCAGTTTCAGACATGGAAGAAAAGTCAGGAATCTTGGCCGACTGGCAAATTCAGATGCCCGATGCTGATGTATTAATTGCTTGGAACTACATATAAATGTATAATTTCCAGAAGTACATTCTCTGGAGAACTGTATTTTTTTGAATCACTGTGCCCAGATTACTAACACTGTATTAACAGAAAGAATGAGTGGCTTTATCCACTTGGCTGAATATCAAAATGGAATTATTCCATAAATGGCCTGATCCAATACCCACTGAAGTCAGTAAGAGTCTTTCCGTTGAGTTCAATAGGCACTGGTTTAGGCACTAATTGCTGTATTACAACACCAAAGGGATAAGTAATTCCAAGTGCTCATTATCCAGCACTGCCCAACTCTCTCTGCAGAATCAATGGATAGAATGAGATCTACATCCAGAGGCCTGATAGGCAACACTTTTTCATATGTGTTAATCTATGAACAATCTACTAAAAAATAATCCTGTGATTAAGCAGCAGTGCAGGTTAACGCACAAGTGTGGATAACATAAGGAAAAGTTTATCGCAAAATCTCTGTTTCCCTGCTGCTACTGCCCCTCGTTTTGTACAGGTTCCAGAAAGGTTCAGGTTATCTAAGGTTTTAATTTCAAGCAATTTTAAACAGGTGCAGGTTATCTGAGGTATAGATTATACAGTTTGAAATTCTCATTGCACTCTTAAAGATATACCTAAACCTCCATGGGAGGTAACTGAAGGAATCCTGATGAAGGCCCAGGGCTGAGAGAACCAAGGACGGGTTGTGGCCAGCATTTCAAGTAGCAACCTTTTCATTGAAGATCTTTACGCAGAACCAGATCAGGTGTAGGGAGCCCAAAGCTAGGACATCCCACAGTGGCCTTTTTTGTGCTTCATGCTTTTGCCTGTTTGGATTACACACCTGTCCCTCACCTACCTTAGCTCACACCAGGATCTCAGCATTAAGAGTTATCTTTGCAGTGTGCCATAAGACAACTGCTGTATCAAAACTGTTTGTCTCCCAGGAAAGGAAACACAAGATGAGACTGAAAAATCACTTAATGTTACATACCTCAATATACGTAGGAGAGTCTCTGTGGCTTATATAATCAATGCAGAAGGCTTCTAGGTCTTAAATCCTACCCCTCTCCATTGACTGTAAGGAGCAGCTAAAGTATGAACAACACAGATGTCTAACATCAGGTGTTAGAAATATACCCTACCAAGTATTTTTCATCAACTGCATCAGTACAGAAATGCTGTCAGTCACTGGCCATTTGGAAATTGTGGCCTAGGAATAAGTCATGTTTCTGAACAACATGACTGAACAACATGGCTTGTGCCAATGGTTGCCTTGTAGTGTAAATGCAAGTATCCAACAAGACTTACTTCAGTGCAGGGTGCATGTTTGTGCTTTGCCACTATAAATAATGAAGGTGCGATGCAAATTTTACCAGCATGCCCTCCCGATCCGATTCATTGTGTATGAGGATGCTAGCATGCCAGGGAACCAACTAATGACCCAGCTTAAGCAGTTTCACAAGAAACTTTAGTTTTAAAAGGAAAATAGATTTTACCCTTAAGAAAGAGTTGTGAAGCCAATACCACAGATAAAGAAGAGGTAGAAAGGATTATTCCCAATGGGCACAAATTTAGAAGCACATATTCTGTTTTACTTAGAACAGCGTTCATTTAGTGAGGCTTTACTCTGAGTATATTGCAAACCCACATTGCTACATATCCTCTCATCATACCTATGCACAGAGTCTAAATGCTGCAAATATATGCATCCAGGACAGAGCTCAATCACGTTCTCTCTTAAATGACTGACAGCCTGATTGCATACAGGCAGCAGTCAGATAAAGCTCTGGTAAGGGGCCATATGTTGCTAGGAGACAGGGCCTAATGGCATGGGGAGGTATATGTAGGGAGGTGATGGAGCCAGGGATCAGGGCAGGGAATATATAAAGTGGAAACACGTTTTGTTTTTATCTCTGTAACATAAACAGTGCATAAAGGCCTCCTTTCTTTCACATTCATACAGCAGGAAGCTTCATCTTCTCTGTAAGTGTTGCTATTCACCACATTCATACAGTCGATGGAAAACTCAAGGCACCAGAAGTTCATAGTCTACATGTAAGTAGGCAAATAACTGCAAAGTAAGGGAAAGGGAAAAAAAATAAAAAGGTTTTTTTATTTGTTGGGGGTTTTTTAATATACATTCAGTAACCGTAGGTAGAAATTGAGTTTTATCCTCAACTTCACTTGAAACAAGTAGAAGCTTTTCAAAGGAGCTGAAGGTGGTAGTCTTATGCATAAAAAGAGAAGACGGCTGCTGCTGTAAACAGTCATATTAGTGTTCTGGTTGACAGATGGACCAGCTGACTGAAAGACAGAAAAAAAAGAAAAAAAGGAACTGTGATGGATGCAGTGGCTAATTATCAGTGAGTCAAAAGATTCTTGTGATTAAGGTGGAAGAGTATTTTTGAGATGCAGATGTACAGTGATTGTTGTTAAATTATTGCTATTACCATTTTAGAGAAGGGCAACAAAGTCCTCTGTGGGAAGTAATACAAAACAAGGAGAGACATAATATGGAAAAACAGAGGTCAAATGGAGCATTCTGAGAATAAAATATATACTGAACTTTTATTCTTTTTGAGATAGGGATGGAGAAGAAGGAAATAATCATCTCTTCTGGTTATATCTTTAAAAGTACCTTTGCTTATGTGTTTCAATTCTATTAGAAATGAGAACCCTTTAAAAAAAAAAAGAAATGCGCAGAGCTCACTGTACTTAAAATTTAGCACTCCATTTGTGGCATTTTTCATTCTAAAGAGAAAAAAAATCAGCAAAAATAATAAACTGCAATGCAGAAAAACATTTTAAAAAATCACATATGTGTGGTTTTGACCATTGAGCTTGCTTTGTGGATCACTTTAGATAGTGATGATGCAGTGTTTATTTACAAATGTAGACAGGAAAACTTAGGAGACCAGGAAAACCATATCTATCTAGATAATAAAACCAGGATCATATTACATGCCATGTGGAAGAGAACTGTCTACTTTCCAACTTAAGTCTCTGAAAGGAAAAGGACCTTTTACTTTGTAAAAGTATGTTTGATAGGAGTATTGTAAAGCAAACATCAACAGAGGATCTTGTGGCTTGAAAAGAAGAATCATGAATATTAATTCAGGAAATCAACACAAGAAAAAAAAAAAAAAAAAAAAAAAAAAAAAAAAAAGGTGATAAGCCACTGAAGTGCCAGAAAGAGACAGAGCAAAGGCAACAATAATGACATGATTCAGGTATGTAAATGAAAACACTGCTGGCAAGAAAAGTAAAGAGAAGCTGTTAAAAGTAGCCTCTTTTAGTACTTTCTACTAGTACTGTGCCTTTTGCAATGTGCCACTTTAGAAAAGCTGAGATCATAGCAGATCTCTGACTGTAGATCAGGTTTTATCAAAGCCTTTTGCTTTGTCTGTATGTTGAACAGAGAGTTGTATTTTAACAAATGCAGAAATAATGAGGGTTTCAGATTTCTAACGTAAGCACAAAAAGATACACTCCACTCTAATATTTCAAAGCATTCAAGCTCACAACTGAAACAGCACTGAAGATACTCAAAATTTCAACATGTAGTCATCACAATTTCTGAATGTAAGAAATCTCAGTCACATGTCTTTCCTCTTTCCCATCCAAAGTAAAAGGGAAAAATTCTGCAGAATTTAAAAATTGGTCTGTAGGTATTATGCACACTTCCCTTTATATTGTAGGTATGAACTGGCACTTTAAAAGAATTTTTTAAAGACCCTCAGACTATTTTAAATAAAGCTAAGTTTTAATTTACTTTTCTGCATGACTGTATATTATATCATTTTACTAGAGCCCAGAACACCTGTTTTAAAGCACACATTTAGGTATGTTTGCATTATATATCAGTACAAACCCTAACACTATGTTAGCTCAAATAAGTTGTTCCTTTGGTTTTCTCCTTTTCTTCCTTTTCCTGAATCACAAGTTAAAACAACCATTAAAGTTAAGGATGGACAAATTTTAGTTTTCATCAAAGCCTCTTTGTCTGTTTTGGCATTACTTTTCTCCTCATGTAACTTTAATAGGTGCAGGTGCTTTGACCATGTCCATGTCCATTCTTGCTTTTCTCCTGCAGATTCTGGACTTTTATCTTAGCCCAAAAAATCAAAACATGTGCTCAGAGAGTTCATCGTATTGTCTCCTGCCACACCGTGACATCTTTAGCTTCAGACTCTTAAAGATTGCTTCTTTCACATCTGTTCTGTATTTCTCACCACAGACCTATTAATATATTGTTATATATGTTCTATCCCTTTTCCTTACATTTGCCTAATGAGCAGAGGAAGAGAAGTTGGTCCATCAGTTGGCCCCTCAGGAAAGATCACAGAATCACAGAATCATCTAAGTTGGAAAAGACCTTGAAGTGTTTATATCCCAAAAATGAATGAGGACATCTAGCGTGAGTTAAGTAATTTCAGCACCAATGGAATACAACAGAAAAATGCATATTTCAAATTTTCTTACAGTCCCTTAGAATTCTTTTCCCTCATTCTGCTTTCCCTCTTCTGCTAAAAGTCTTCAACTTCCAACAACCTTCTCTTTCACCAGGAGCTTTCAAACTGGTATGCTTCCTGAAGTTATAATTTATTTCCACTGAAAAGTTTTCCTCACAGTAGTTTTCACTTAGGATATGTAAAAGATCTTTATATCTGCATAAAAGAGCTCTGTATCTATATATAGAGAGAACACTATGTCTGCATAAAAATGCAAACTTTACATCCACATAAAAATTGAATTGACTGCTCATGGTGACCTAGAACAGATCTGATCATTCTGTTATTTAAGCTGTTGTCATTGGGTTTTTTTATGTCATTTTGTAACTCGAATCATAAGTGCTCTACTGAATGTAGAAATGAAGCACAGTTTGCAAAACCACTATGATCATGCTTTATAGTGATTTTTCATTATTATTTATTTTTCACTGGTTGGAAAGCGAACACTACAGTAAATGTTCCATACCTGGTATTGAAAAAAATAAAAGCCAATTCTGGACAATACTTCAGTAATACCATCTCTGTTATTGAAGGTCAGTATTCTCCTTATTGAGCTGCTTTGTACCTTCTGAGGACATCTGGGAGATATTTAAAGGCTGAAAGTCAAAAATAGGTGTCCATGAGACAACCCCAACCAACAAACTGATACTGGTAAGTTGGCCAGAAAGTGTGGCATATAAACAACAAACTTCTCACTGATAGCACCTCAGGTATCTGTCTTTTAAGAAGAAGCTTTGGAAGAAGATTCTGCTATGCCCCAGCAGTGGAATTCAGGATAGAAAAGAGATTCATAGGTCTTAGAAAGGTATTTTTCTTCTAGCCTTTTTCTTGAGATTTGCACCGTTGCACCCTGTCTCGACTAAGACTTACAATATTACTTTATCAAAGGGTTCATCACTCCATAAGCCATGGAGTGATGCAGCCATGAAGAAAAACACATAGAAATTCAGGAAAAGCCATGTAAAGACAAGATTCTGTCTGTGAAAGTGAGTTGACACTTAAAATGCTAGCTTCAGATGCTAGGATTTATTTCTAATTAAAACAAGAAAACATTCTTACTATTGTTTAAGCAATTGTGTCTCCTCATGTGGAATATCATGCATGATTCTAATAACCCACATTAAGAAAAGACTAATTTAAATTGTAACAGCTACGCATAGCAGGAGCTGGACTGATTAGGGGAATAAGGATTCTATTTTATAAACTATGCTCGTTTAGGGCTACAAGGTTTTTTCCACAGTATTAACAGAAATGTCTACACAGGCAAAATTTCTGTACAGCAGACTGGGATTTGAGGAATGTGGCTTATTAGAACAAAACCTTCTAGTAGAAGGAAGAAATAGGAAACATCTACAAGGGACAAGAGGGAAGGAGTATTAGTGCCTTCTATAAACAGACCGTGAGGATGAATGTCAAGGAGTGAAATAAACTATTTAAGATAAAGGAAACTGTTGGTGTTAAAAGATACGCATATAAATTGCCTCCAAATGAAAGTAAACCATCAAAATGGCTAGTATAACAAAGCACTGGTCTCACTGACAATGGGAAACCTTGCAACCTTGAATTCTGTGTTTTACATCACACCAAAAATATGTGGCAACATTTCAAAACACTCTCATTTGGGCTTTCAGATAATCAGATAATGCCTTAGCCTGGTAAATATTTAAAAAAAAAAAAAAAAAAAAAAAAAAAAAAAGTGTAAACCAGACATTTGCTAGCACTTTTCCCAGCCAAGATGTCCTTCCTTTTGTATGTCATTCTCTTATTTCTCCTCTTAATGATATCCAGCAAAATTATGAGCTGTGGTTATGGAGTTTGATTAACCACTTAAAGCAGACAAAAGAAATTTATTGGGATAATATTTGCTTTTCCATGTGTTGACTACTCTGTAACACAGACATCCAGTTGTCACTCATCATAAATCTACAAATGCACAACTACCATACTGCATGCACACACTTAAAGTTACAGTTATAAATTAAACTTTTATTGGTGCATCTATTTTCCAACCGAGCAAAAAAATTACAAAGCAAACTGGGAACTGCCAGGATACCACTTGAGCATTAACTTGGTAGCTGCCTCCCCACTGTGCTGGCACTGCCTTTACTCTTCTTCCTACACAATAGTCTTGCAGCAACAAAGTCAACAGCTGTGGCCAAAGGCAGACAAGTTTGGCAGTTGCAGTACCCAGATGACAACCTCTGGTGTATCTCTTTCCAATAGCGGCAGCAGCAGCAACGTCTGGATTTATTGACAGCTCAAGGGTTTCTCTCTTGGCTGGGTTCCTCCCTAGCAGCTGTGGAACTCTATTGCTATCCTGAGATTGGGCTGTGGTGGGGATAAGAGGGTTCCCTCATCCTGCTGCGATTATGGGATTCCTCACTGTGTACCTCAAATCAGTCTCTCTCCTCAATCACACTACAGCAAGTAAAAAAAACCCCAACATTTCAATGCCTCTTTTTCTAGAATGGTCTGTTCTCTGCCTTTCAAATACACTGCTCACTTATTCACCATGTTTTTTCTGATTACAAGAAGAATTTTAACTCCCCTAATGGACTGTTTCAGTGGGGGGGTTGGGGTGGTGGTGATGATAGTTTCTAGCTGTAAAAGCAATTTCTCTTTAGAAATACAAGAGTATACTATACCAAACTAAAGAGCTGTGCTTTCTGACACAGACAGCCATTACAACTGAATAACCATGCAGGAGTTGGGAGCTGTGCAGAGTTTTATGTTAAAGGTAATGGTTAGTGATCCCTGGGTTATTGGATACCACTGACCTACAGGAGAGGACGTGGAATAAGAGCAGATTGTAACTGCTGGCACTAGTAGACAGGAAAAGGGGAACAGTATATGGTGCTGCAGCAATTCAGTTTGAACGAGGGAGTCCTCATTCAGGGCTAGCTTCTCATGCTCAGCCCAATCTCTGTGACAGACATGCCTGAAATGCAGACAGGTCTTGAGGGGAGCAAGTAAGGCAGAAACGGAAAGAAGAGTTTGAAAGAAAAGTCAAAGACAGGTTTTTGGTGAAGACCACAGGAGAAACAAGGAGAGTGACTTAGGACATGAAAAAGATTAAGCTGACCTTGAAACACAGGACACTTTCAGACTCTGGGTTTTTTTAAACAAAACAAAACAAAAAACTCCACACCTCAGTCTCTACCTTTTCAAAATGTTGTGTGGGAATTTAGCTAAGCGTCTTACTATGTCCGTCACAGTCTTGTGGCTAAAACCCTGCTCAGAGCTTTAGAAACTTAAAGGTAAAATGCTTCATAGTGTGTAAGCACCGAGGACTTACAGGGCTCTTCTATCCCTACAAAGAACTACTTGGTAATAATTTGGTGAACCCAGCAATATAGCTGTGACCTCATATGCTGTGTTAAATAAGGAACTCACCTGCCCATTTGCTATAATTCTCTCACACAAGGTTCATGCTTCTTTTAGAAATGTCTGATCACTACGTGAAACCTAGAGGCAGGAAAGCCAGACAAAACTCTGAGGCTTACTAAAGCTGGGAATCTAGACTTAGAATTCTACACAAAATATAAATTATTAGCACTAGAGTGAATCATATATCATAACATAAATTAATAATATATTACTCAGTGAAATGCTAAGTGTGATTTTTAATACTATATGACAGATTTTCTAATTTATGAACTGTCTATTAAATTTAAAAGTCCTTCCATTTCTTTCTTCTCTATCATATATTAAAGTCTCCTTTTGTTTGAGTCTCCTAATCCTTCATTTATTAACAATATCACTCTTTCTCTTTTCTATTATTGCTTTTAGATTCTTTCCTTTTCTTCTTTCCTTTATTTTTCTTTTACTTTTCAAGCCTCTCGAGATTCAATTTTCATGATAAAAATATGGAAGAATTAGACCCAAATGTTTCTTTCTCTCCATGTATATAATATCTTACATGAATATACTAAACTCACACATGTCACTCTTAGAGTGATCCATAAATAATATAAAATAATAATAGGGAAAATAATATCTATCACCTGTAGTAGGAAAAATATGGTAGCTTTTATCTTTGGACTTCTTTCTTCTCTACTGGCTTTACTACTTAGTAATTAGTAAAATGTGGAATCCAGATCCAGATAATCCTCAGTAGAAGTGTGGTTGCCTGTCAGGTACTTACTATACAAAAATTTATAGATGTATCTATGCTGATCAAAATTTCCTGGATCTCTGCTAAATTGAAACACAAGTCAAAAAGTCAAAGATTAGAAATATTTATTTTTAAAAAATATTTTCCTTGTAATTATATTCCTTTGTGGAAATGTAAATTCCCATAATCAAAACTGTGCATAATCACCAGTTAGTTGCCTTAAGCACACTGATTTGTGTTTATTATGTAAAAGTCCTAGTCCCTTTATAACATGGTTACCCTTGGAAGGTCTATGAATAACATGATTTTTCAGAACACTCATTTTTCTAACTGGATGATACATAAAAATAGATGTTTTCTACATGTTTTTGTGGCATTTTTTTTCTGCTTAGACCATAGCATTTATCCATAGGATTTTGCACGTGAATTTAAATTGGGGATTTGACCCAGGGTGCAGCTCTGCAACCTACGCATTTTTTTATCAGCTAACTGTAGAAGCAAGAGTTGCATGGGGGATTCTGAAGATCCTTCGTAATACCTAACACCAGCAAATCCATGTCTAGCAGTCACCATTGAGTTTTTCTGTACGTATTTTCTTCTCTAAGACACCCAAACAGGATGAGAGAGGAGAGGGTTTTGTAATACAAGTGGCATAAGTGATCATATCAAGGCGGTCATCTGAGTGGGATCCCTAGCCAGTAAAGATTTCTCCTAGTGTTCTTGCAAGTAGAAGGGAACATGATATTCACAACGTTGCTATCACCAGTGATTTGCGAAACACGCCATGTTGTATTTGCATGTCATGGCGCAGTGTTCAGCAGAGATCTGCAAGACATTAAAGGAGCACTTGAATAAATTTAAGCACATGAGTTTCAGCAAGTGAATTGAAACTATTGTGAGTGCTCCTTTCATGTGTGTCTTCTTGTGCTTCTGGGTGCTAATTTTTAATATGGGTGTTCTGAGAGTGATTTCATCTTTATTGTTTAACTGAAAAAAAATTGTTGGATCTTGAGAGGATTCCTGGAGAAGAGCCTGAAGACTGAAATACTTTTCATCAATAGAACGGGTTCTAAAAACTCAGTGGCTGACACATTCTCCTGATGAAATGTTTGAGTTTTGCCCTGACACCAAAGAGCAGTTCAATCTACAGACCTGTTCGGACTTTAGTCCCTACTTTGAGTCTGCCAGCAATGGTGTCAGTGGTGATCTAGACACCTGTCTGTTAGAAAATACACTGAGACCACAAACTCATTTCATACAGATCACTGAAAAGACATTAGGTGGCAATAATTGCTGTTACTTCCAACCTGGATTAGATTTGAACCAACAACTTAGGCTTCATATTCTATTACCGGTCCCCTGAGCTGTTCACTACCCTTGAATTCTTTTTCTGTTGCTGTGTTATGTACTCTTGAGGTAATATATCAGATTCCTCATTCTGTGCACAAAAGCATGAGAATTCGTATGAATAATTCTTCACCGTATGTGGATTTCTTTCCAAAAACATATAACATAAAGTCCATCTATTTTAAGACCGTTAAAATCCTGACAACTTCCTGGAAAATAAAAATCAAATATACCCTTCTCAGGATAGGATCTTTTGGAAGGTCCCTGCCCCTATGAAGGAGAACTTTATGTTTGGATTATTTGCGTTTGCAGCATACATAGTTCAGATCCAAGTATTAGCAAGGTTACTGAGTTTCATGACAGGATACTGAGCGGGACTAAATACACTGTTGGAAATCGTCTACTGAAATAGATGGATTTGCACCAGTAAATATCAGCAAGTAATAAAGAATGTAAATTGTTGAGACATATTAGTCAGGGGAGGTATATTTGTTCAAAATATACGTATTGCCATCAGCAATACCAGTAAAGATTTTGCATAAGGACATGAATGGGATCAAATAGCCATCATAAAGGGCCATTTTATAACTCTGCTGTAAACCCTATTTTAAAGGTACATATTTGACCTCACAGTAAATTAGGACTGTGACAAACAGCATTTTTGCTCTTAGAATTTATCAGCTAAACCACACTGGGTTTAGCAGTGTTTGAGCCTGTATTACATCTACGCACACAAAAATCAAAAACAGGATACATTCATTTCAAAGGTGTGTATCATCAAAGATCTCTTTTTAGTTGTTTTTTTTTTAAAAAAAAAAAATCAAACCCTGAGTCCTAGGTAATACTTTCTATACAGTGCCGTGTTTAACTGAGAGTTCATGTTTACAGCTCAGTTGTAAAAAGCTGAGAAAATAGAGCTTTGTTACCTAGACACTGATGAAACTCTAAATAGCATTGCAGGCAGAGCTGTATAATGAGTACATATTAAAATGTGTTTGGTGTCTTCTGAGAGTGCAGAACATTACTTGTTACTCTGACCATAAATGTGTAACAATCGTGGTTTTGTAAAATAAGTTGAAACCTCCTGCAGTCTAAAATATAGAACAATGCAGATGACTAATTTGAATCAACGAGGTTGCACGTGGCATGTCACAGTGGGATTCCTAATGATCTTCTACAAGTATTCTGTTTGTCTAAGGCTCCCATTTTCTGTCCTGTGATGTGTGGATGTGAACTACGCTGAAAATAATATGAAGCTAATTACCAGTCTTGTCAATGACAATTCACATACAATGATAAACCATATTTCTTAAAAAAGAAAAAAGAAAAAATGTAAAATTAAGCCACACAATCTTTCAGTAATAATGACACTGAAACTAAAGATGGTTTCCACCTTTGCTCAGAGTTTCTTTGTTCCCAACAGCATTTTTCAGGGTGGATGCAGGCACAGGTGATATTGAAATTACGAAGAAAAAAACCCCAAACACATTAAAGCCTTTAAAAGGATCAGTTACAACACCATAATCTTCACAATTTGTTCAGACCAAAAATATGAGAAAGGATGTAAGAAAGGGTTGTGGGAATTATTTTTACCCTATCTATCCTTTTTTATAAAGCTCCTTCCTGCATTTATTCTGTGAAACTATTAGAGAATATTGCAAAGGTCATGTCCTGTAGACACAGTTTCAGGTTTAAAGAACTATTTATCATTGCATTTTCATGCAGTTAATCCACATTTTTTTCAGCTAAATTTGACCACTATACTGCAATTTAAAGTGAAACTGCAACCCTTAAATCCTGATACTCCTTTCACAGACACTGAATAGCCAAGACTATCAAATGGGACAAAAAAAAAAAAAAAAATTAGTAAACTGAAAAAGGGTGATGTATGTTATTTTAACTTCCCATATAATGTTCTCTGTCCTTGTAAACCATGTTATCCTTCCAGTTTAAATACACACAAGACATCCAGTGCCATTTACTATGTAAATGCTAAAGCACACAGTTATTAACAAGTCAAAGCTTTTTCCACCTTATTGACTTACTTTCTCTGTTGGCTTCTTTTGTGATACTTGACTTTGAAAATGGAGAAAATGTTACTCTTCTGGTAATTTAGATGTGTATTTTTATCAGAGTCTTGTACATACAGTTACAGGTATACAGATACACCTCCTTATATGGCGTTCTGTCTACAGCTACACATACACCTATGCACAGGCAGCTATTCTAGTTAAAAAGCATATCAGTAGGTCAGAAAACTATGTATCCTACAAAGTATGACAGAATATTGTGTCAATTGTCATATGACTTTTGATGCAATGGAAAGCATTAGGCATAAATAGCTGTATTACAAGCATTAGAGAATCTACCTTCTCGATATGCTATTGAATTAAAGTAGTTTCTTTTATAGTCAGTGCTTCTGTAGCATAAGTGAGTTTAGTGACAAAACAAAACAAGAGATAGAGCAATTGAAGCAGATGTTCCATGAAACTCTTACTATACAGAACACAAGGGTCTGGCATATAGCTCATCAGTAAAACATGAGAATGTACTTGAGTAGAAAAATCACAATCTGGTACCCACAGGCTATTGCCTGCATCTCATGTAAACTGATAAATTAAAGATGCTGCACCATTTTTCCTTGTCTTCCCTTTGTCAAATGCAATCATTTAAACATGCATTTTGGTACTGGAAAACCTGAAAAATAAGCAAACATACCAAAATATACCTAGTTTGCTGAAGCACAGCTTTCTACAGACATTAGATTTTTTCTTATCATCTCTGTGTGTATTTTTTTTTTTTTAATCTGAAATAATATTGTTTATTTTGCCTGAGGATTTGCATTTGTAAAAACAAATTTCAAAGTCTACCTACTCCACCCCCTCTATCGCTATTGGTGGTGGTGAGAGATGTTTTTATCAGGGATTCTGCAGAGGAAAAGATCCATTTATGGTCACTTTGTAAGGAAGCATTTTAAAAATTATGCAGGTATTAAATACACTCACCTAGAACCAGTAATAAAAAAATGTAATATTGTTATGCTACGTAAAATATAAAGTGATCTGAAAGTCAAAATAATCAAATAAAGAAAACAAACTGTCTCCAGACATTTTGATAGACTGGAAAACAATGTAGTGAAGGTACAAGAATGTTCAATAACTATGTATAAACAAAATTTATGGTTTCTGAGAATTTGATTATATTTACACTCACAAAATCTCACCAGATCTAGGACAGTTTTAGTGTTTTGTGCTGACAGAGGTCAGACTTAACAACCGCAAAGCAGAAACATGCAGCTTTAATTTGGTAAATGTTGAATATTTCAGTATAATATAAATAATAATAAATATAAAAGATGAACAGGGTTTGATTTTTTTAACAATTTTATCTTTTTTATGATTCTTCTTGTCTGTTCTTTAGTCCTTGGAATTTTAGCTTTTGTGAAAGTGTTTTATGAATGCTTAATATATTCTTTCCTTACTCATCTCTGGCAATCTGATGCTAAGTGGAACAAAATGCAAACAGAGCATCGCCCATTAAAATTTTAATGCCACATCACAATTTTCTAATGGAGCTATCAGAATTGCAAAACAGTGTAACTTCACTGAAACTAATAATAAATCAGGTGCTAAGAGCAGCACCTCCTGCAAGTAGTGGACTCCAGACAAACAATGGAAGACTTACAAGGACAATTGGTTTCTTTCATTCAAAAAATTAACACCGTCTTCTCAAGTGCTCAAAAATTAACAGGTTATAACATCCTTTTACAGTTTATGGCAGTGTTTTAATTTGAGCACATTTAAAATCGTAAGTGTATTAAAAACCAGGAGAGAAATTTAATTTGAAATAAGTGCTGTAGCTTTAGTTGCAGTACAGGGCAGGATTACAGTGAAATAATTTGCACATGTATACACTATGCAAAATGTCCTACCATTCCTTTAGTACTTCAATGCTTTTGCTTGTATTATTGACATTACTAAAAAGGACACTGAAGCATCTTCCTGCAGATACTTCCCTGAATAATCCAGATGAACATGTATCTATTTCCTTAACAGGCAGGTTGTCAGAGGTATTCCAGGTAGATTAGGTTCTCTCTTGCCAATTGGTGGACATTGTAATTAGGCTGTGCTTGCCACTGAAGAAAAAGTAATGGTGCCCTAAGAATTTACAACTTCTCAGAAAACAGGGGGCAGAAGAAAAGTTTCTCAACCTTCTGAAGATTACAAAAATATTATAAAAGCACTAGAATCCTTTTAAAGTGCAGTTATGTCTGCATGGAGTGAGATAAACTCTTCCTAAAATCTCATTCTCAATGTCATTCTCAACTCCATACCCTCGATGTCAAGATGGCTTTGAGTGTTTATTTTGATGGAGCTATGGCATTTAGATTTGTCGTAGCCTTCGGCTCTCACTGTAAAGTCAATGATATTTTCACTCCGTGCTTGCCTAAGTGGATTAGGCTCTGCACATAACATACGAGCCAGGGCCTTTGCATCACAGGGTCTTAGAGCTTGCTCTTCCAGGGTGAAAGCAGCAGCAGCGATCCCCCAGCCATGACTTCTTCACAGACAATCACACGGCTGCTCCCTGCAATCCCACCCACACATCTGCTCAACACTTCCCCTCATAAAGGACCTGGATTTGATGTTTGCTTGAATAATGGAGGCAATGCTTCTAATTCTCGCTTAACTGCAGTCCATTTTCCTCACAGTTACACCACAGATTGGACTTGCAAAACCGAGACTTGCTGGGAGCACCTAGGACCATTTCCCAGGGGTGTCTGCAAGGACTGGAGCCTCCCACACTCACGTTATGCAGCTGCCAGCCCCTCTTGCTCCTCATTCCTCTTGAATAACACTTGCTCACCTAGTAACAGAAACTGAGTCCACTTGGATAATAAAGTGCTCTTAGAATTCATGTTCTAAATATGACATTTTGCAAAAAGGTATTTTCATAGCACACAGACATGACTTTCTGGAACGCTCTTTCAGGAAAATTGTTCCAAGGAATAAATCCCCAAAATATCAACTCAGAGAAGTAATCTCCTACCAGAATGGGAATTATCAATTTCCATTAGTAGAAGTAAAGCACCTCCAACACACAACTGAGCAATTTTTGTTTTAACTACAAGGGCATATAGTGGGATATATACTTAATTTGTGAGTACGCCGCATCTTTGATGGCCTCGGCTTAAGTCATGGTTGGGTCACAAATAAGAATATGTTCAATGGCCTCATCTAAGTCTTCAGCTATCCGTTTCACAAAACTACCACAATCTGACATGGTGAGCAGTCTCTGCTCAAGGCCCATAACTAGAATAGCAAGGGTGCTGCAGGTCAGAACTGAGATTTATTGAAAGGGATGTGTGGAGAAGCTTAGTCCCTCACTTTCATGAGCACTAAATTCACTCAAGATTTTAATAATAAAAAATGCAGGGTTGTCTGACAACATTCATTTTTTTTTCATGAGCTTGTCTTCTCAAATTCCTTGGCTAATGCTACACATAGTGACACAGCCAGTGTCACTCATGACAGTGTTTACCTGCATTGCAACAACATGACTTGTCTGTCAACCTTAAATGTTTGACAAACTGCTCTCTTTTCTTTTCAAAAATAAGTACATAAAAACCATGATATATGAAACCATTGTTTGGGGTTTTTTTAAAGGGCAAGCATCAGGGTGCTCTGCTTTGCAGTTCTGGCTGCATTGCAGATGACCATGCTGTGGACCAAAACATGCAAAAGACTGTCAGTAGTTTTGTTATTAGCTGACTCCTTCCCTCCATTTCCTTCTACTACCTACTTGTCCTGCATCCAAAATGTCTGCAGTAACTTATCCTATGAAATGTATATGCTATATATATTATGCGTGCAATGAAAATGAGAGAAAAATTAATCAAATTCTGCACACTGAATAAATAAAATAATACTATGAATAATTAAATTAATGCGTCTTCATGTGGAGTCTGACAGAAGAATGTTGAAAAGTGGATGTTTCCCTTTAAGAACTGTATGTCACCCAAACCAACGCAACTTCCATCAACAACAAAGTGGTTCCAGTTGAAAAATGGAGATTGTTCCTTGTTCAGCCACTTTTGTAATAAAAACATGCAAAGTGGTACCCATCTGGTGAAATGTGCTGTTGTGCTGATAGGCATCACAATATACTTTCTGAATACCTTTCTTTATTAGTTGGTATGGTGAGAGCTCTCCCACTTGTTTTATAACTACCAAGAAGATATGTGCTAGGCTCAAAAGAATTTGTGATCTCATTTCTTCCTTTGACAGTAATACTGGGCTCTTCAGGTAGCTTGCTGTTGAATAAGATTTCACATCTTTACTCTAGGAGACAGGCATTCTCACTTCAGTGTTATCTCCTGCATCTTACAGCTTTAATGTGCTTTCTTGAATACAACCACCTACAGAAACTGTTGCGTTTATTTAGTCAGCCTGGGTGTAAAGCTGGATTGTTAGGGAGCACAAATTGGCACCTCCTCATTTCAAAGAAAGGCTGGACAATCTGAAGATGTGTTGGACTAAGGACAACTGTTCAGTTCAATTTTGGAATGGCAGGAACAGGACTGCCATTAACATTAACCTAATTTCCCTGCAGAAAAATTACCCTGTAGCATTTCAGACCTAAAAATCTGAACATAGGGAAAGGTGATCCAAGAACATTGACAGTTCATCATGAATAGCTTCAACTTCCACTAAGTAATACGACATGACCCTTTTGCTTTAGGTAGCAGAGGAGCAGAATCACTGGCTCAACAGCTTGTTTCAGTCTTACGGTCTTATAAATACAATATTTATTATATGTCACTCAATCATCAATTTCTTCTGGTCAAATAACGAAAAAGTGGATTTGAGGTCAATTCTCAAATGCCACATTTATTTGCAATAAATGCTTTAGCCAGCTTTACAACAACATGTGCATATATACCATAAATCAATGTAGCACAAATGTACACATAAGCCTGGAAAACACAATGCCGGTGATGTGTATTCCTTCTGTTGGGTCCTGCTTAAAATGTAATCTGTGTTATCTATGTCTTCCCTTGTAAGCAAGATTGTTTGAATATAATTTTAGGTGAAAGTGTTGGATTATGCCGTGAACTTTTCTATAGTTTTTGCTCTGGGAATGCATTCACCTGAAATGCTCTTTTTTTTTTTAATAAAAAAATCTTTAAAAAGAAGCCAATTATCTGAACTGCTGTGTAGGCAGAGAAAAAAAGTATAGGTTTGATGCATAAAATCAGAAACTGCAGCACAGTTCTGCTTTTCCCCATATTCAGCCGTGCTTCAGAAAAGCTGTACTGTGTACTTTCTACCAGGCCAAGAACATATTCATAATTTAAGAAGGAAGAAACACCAGAACAGCAGACATTGGATGAGACATGAGACTGTCAAATCAATGGCCCTGGATTTGGCTTTTGTTCTTGCCAAATTCTTAGTGATTATGTATGTTCCCTCACAAAGTGTTTAGCCTTCTTTCACTGGAACATCAGAGCTCATTTCAGACTGCGTAACAGGATGTCATAAACTGAGCTATACAGAGAAGTATTCCTCCTGTTTTCAGTTGTCAGTGCTGGGATCACTCAAAAGCAGCTGGAATGCCTGATTAATCACATCATGGGGCCTCGCATGTGGTTCCTTAGAAGCAGACATTAATAATACTTTTATATTAGAAATAAAAAAGTGCTGCTTTGCCCATTATCTTAATCACATGGATCACTTGATGGTGACCATCAAGAGCAGATCATGGCATCTGGAATATCTACAGTTAAAACCACTTTAAGCCCATGATGAAGCCTTGAGAGACTCACTACAAAATGCAGTCTTCCATTTCAGTTGTTCATGCTGATCAAGTGAGCCAGAATGGGATCTGACCGCTTACACGGCTGAAAGTATTCTTCAGAAGCAGCCATTCAGCACAGTGGGAGAAAGAAGGGGTGTTTAGTAATTTAAAGTTTACACTAAATTAAACTCTAATGAGTCCTTGGACCTCCTTAGTGACATGTCTACAGGGTGAATTAATTTTTCTTTGAATATTTGTACTTTGTTTTTCCTCAGAACTAATAGACAAGTTTTCCTGTGAAAACTGGAAGCACAGCCCTACTCCAAAGATTGCTTTATATTATTTCCCTTTCTTTTCAAAACTAATGTCAACTTAACATATTTCTGCTTCTCCACTATACCCTAATTTTTTCTCACCTTTCAAAGCACAAGTTTGCAGAGCAAAAGAAGGGGAGAGTACAAATATTCTACATTGTGCTAAGTTTCAACAGTGTTTTTGTCAGCTGTATTTCTTCAGGAAAGACTTCAAAGAATTACACAAACGCAAGTAATGGAAGCAGACAGCTTTGCTAATGACAGACATTTCATGCAAGATTCACGCCTTTTTTAACATCTTGTTCTCAGACCTTAAGTGCAGAAGATCTCTGATCTTCTGTGCAGATCTCATAGTCACACTATGGCCTCTAAATCTGCTTATGGTGTGTGTCTGTGTCAACCAGTCTGAAAGTACAAATAAAGGTCCAAAAAAAAAAAAAAAAAAAGAGCACAATGAAAAGTAAAAGGTGAACAGTATATTGCAGCTCAATACAGAGTTCAGCCCATCTGAAGATCCCTGTATTTCCTGGTTTTCCTGAGAATATTTAAGTTGTATTTCAAGTTATCTGTCAGAAATACAGCAATATCAGGTACTGTCATGTTCAACCTCAGTGCAAATAATTTCATTCTGAAAAAAAAAAGAAATTAAAATGCCTCTGTGCAGATCCTCTGCTGGCAGTCTCTCCAGTCTTCTGTTTCTATAGAGGAACACTGTAAATTCTGCCAGCAAATGCCGTCCTGCTAGAAATCAGAGGAGTATTGGTTGTTAGACCAATGCTATCTCCAGGGAAGTTATTCAGGAGCCCCACAAGGTTGATCTGACAAACTAGAAAGTACTACCTTTGGTAACAGTCACACGGGTTAGTTTCTGGAAAGCTGACCAAGTGTGGCTCTGCTTAAGAGTAACTGTCCCATGCTCTTCAGCTGACAGCATAACAGATAAACACTAGGACAAGCTAAGGCATGTGCTACAGTCTGTCCTACAGATGTACACTATCATTCAAGAAGTTTTCTGTTTCCTTAACTTACTACTTGTCACTCACAGTGATTAAAAACCTTCATATATTTCTTTTTTAGCCAAGACATTATCAGACCACAGAAGAACATTATTCAGCATCCTTTCATTGACAAGGGTACCCAGTGCCTCTACCATTCAAAAGAAATGCTAAAAACCTCCAGTGCAGGCAATAACAAACCTCCCAAAAGGAAAAGACTTCTTTCTAAAGCCCTGGAGGTGAACCAGGGAGATACTGTCCCTCTTGGAATCACACAAATCTACCCGTGAGGAAGCCACAAACGTTTAAATCCAGATCATCTTTAATACTGGACAGTGGGGTGGTCTCATCTACCTTCTTATGTGTTACTCATGCAATACACTTGAGCATTCTCTATATCATACAATACCCTGTATAAATAACCTGTGCATATTACTCCATGGTCTTCTAAAAGGTAAGAATTTGAAAACTGATCAAAGTAAACACTTTTACTGAACATGTTGCCTTTTTTTTTTTTTTTTTTTTTTTTTTTTTTTTTTTTTTTTTTTTTTTTTGGAATTGAAAAAGTAAATATGAGGGTCTGATTTTTTTTCCATGCACTATCCATTATTTTATAACTCTCATGTTGCCTCATATTTTTTTTCTGTTCCTAAACTTAATCGCACTCATCATTTTATTCTTTCACATTCAAATCTTTTCAAGACTGATCATTCTTTCCACTTTTTTTTGGACTGCTTCAATTTATTTTTTTGTTCAAATAGGGCAGCCAGAACTGAACAAAACACTCAAGGGGAAACAGGCCACCACCGCACATAAACACACAGTATTCTGTGTGCAGGTGTACATAAAGGCAAATTCTTCATTTTTTACTTAATGGAAATGAGCTTTACCCAGGCAACTTTAAAGGTTTACACGCAGAGTAAGGAAATAAAATGTGGCTTGGAGGTAAAGCAGTGAAAGCTAAAAGCAGCTACAGAAAGCAACAAGGTCATCTATTCAGGCTAAATTTTAACAGAAAACCTGATGAAAACCAACTGGCCTGTAGATTAGGTGGACCTGAATTTCCTATAAGAGACAAAAGTGGGATGTCAAGGCCCACGAGAAGGAAAAGAGTTCTCAAGAGACCATTTTCACAGATACGAGAAAGAACAATGAGAATTTTATCCGTACAGAAAGTTTCTGTACTTTCAGCTATGGATCAATATCACACTCTGGTATAAACAGAAGTATTGTAACTGAAGGAGCAAACACATGATTTCACGACTGCAGTTTTTCTGGGTGCTTGTGAACCAAGATCAGCCTATCACCTGAAATTTATTTATGAAAAAGATTTCTGAGGAGGGCACCAGAGAGAAAGAAAACACATTTCAATACAAAGGGAGACGACGCACAGTTAAAATAATTTAGCCATAGTACAATATAATGGTCAAACAGTTGAACATCTGCTGTGTAAGTATGTTTTTACCCAGTTAAGCATCTGAAAGAGGCTCAGAAAAAGGCTAAAATCCACTTACAGGTTTGAAACAAAAGTGATCAAGTAATTGAATTCCACCACAAGAAAAGAGTTTTCTCAACAACCTTAGAATGCGAGTCAAGTGCAGACCAGGTGTCAAAATCCCTTGCTTTATGGGGAGAATGCAATCTGTCCCTTTATTCTCCCTGAAAGGCTTCCTAAATTAGGGCCTATCTCCCTTTTTTACCAGCATAGCTTTTGGCATAGCCAAGAAGTGACCCTTAATCAACAGCAGAAACTCCTAGCATGTATTCACTTACACTAACAAAAAGTGTTATTACTGTCAGTATTTGCTCTACTGAAAAATAAAGCAGGTTTAAAACAAACAAATGGAAGTACTCTTTATATAATACATAATTAAATTGTGAAACCTACTGCCTACAGGATCAGGCAGAGGAACAAACTTTATCTGGATTTTAAAAAGCATTAGGCAAATTCATACAGGAGACGTACATCACTGGTTATTAAACACGAAAAAAAAAAAAAAAAAAAAAAAAAAAAATCACTGAAATGTTGCTTGCTGGGAGCTGGGAAATTATACCATCAGAAGGATCACTCTATAGTTGCCCTATTTCTTCTGTTCTTTCCCTAAGAGCTAGGGGACTTTGGTCCTTTGATCTAAGCTCCCAAACAGGTGACAGAAGCAATAATTCCTATAAACCCTCATTGAAAATAAATATGAATACTCCAAGTCCAAAACAGTCTCACCTTATTCAAGTATTATTTGGTTTTTGTGGTCTTTCAAATATTGCAGCTTACTAATAGTCATGAAAATTTCCATGTATCTCGCAAGCTACAAGCTTTGGAGGGACCACACTTTGTTTGCAGGTCCTCCAGTTCTACCCCAGAAAGCAAAGGGGAGAGGGGTTTGGCAAAATAAACAGATTTTTAGTGGGCATCCCCTCTCTGTCATTGCCTTGCTAATTTACCCTCCCTTTCTGTAAGAAGAGAATATAAGAAATGCTCTGCTGGGTCAGACCAAAGTCTGGGTCCATCTAACCCAACTGTCTTCCATGGCTCAGTCTTTTACCAGCTGGTGGTCATTTGGCCATACTGTCTTCCTGACAAATACGTAAGAGGTACTGTCTAAGGAGGAAACCTGACCAGTTACTTATTGCCAGATCCTAGACAAAAGCAGAGTATAACTAAGGACTCTACTCTTACCATCCCTGCTCCTTTCCTGTTGGCCACATTACTTCCTCACTGCTATATAAAACTATCTCAACTAGTTCCCATAACAATAGCATTAGAAACAGTAAGTAAAAGAATAAACCAAGAAGCAGCAATCACTTCATGTTCTTGCCCTTTCTAAACTCTGGTATCACTACACTGAGGCATATATCTCCTAGGGAAATGCAGATGCCTCAGTCTTCCCTGAAGCAGTACATTTATAGCAATGAACAAAGAAGGTGACACCTAAATCTATGACATTGCACTGTCCACAAGGTTACCTTCTTGTGTGACCTGTTAGCATGTCAGAGGAAAGAAGGCACAGGGCTGTGATCCCTGGTAACCCAACGAGTTTTGGCCCTGATACTACTACTTGATTGTTGAATCTATATGATATGGTGTTTAAAAGGCACTGTAGTACAATATTTTCCTATTAAAAAAACCCCAAATAGTAAATACGATGGACAAATGACAGGAGTTACTCCCATGAAGCAGTTTATGAAATATTTATAAAAAATTTTGTAACCTTCAACAGAGGCCAAATCTGTTGTCAAAACGAACAGGATATTTTCAGGCAAATAATCATCAGTCTTCTAAAGAAATAGAATGGAAATTTTAAGAATGAGACTTTTAAAAATGTAGTATGAGACCAGGCAACATGCTGTAAAGGTCTTCCCATTATATCTCTGCTTCATTTCTTTGCAAGGAAAAGATAGGTGCTGATAACATGACTTGCCTCTCTCAAAAATAATTTCTACTAGAATAGAAATGGTGCAAGGATTTCTTTCCACTAAAACAGGGTGGTCACTCCTGGTGTTACAGATAACAATAAAATTACTTCTATTTAAAAGCACCTCATGACTGAATCATTCTCTTGCCCGCCCAATGTACTTTTAAAATTTTCTTAGTACCTCTGTTTCTGCATTGCCATACTCCTCCTATAGTGTTTTATCTAAAAAGTTATTAATGAAATACATATAATACAGTAAAACACATGTAGATATACAGATCACACCTGTGTATGCAGTGATATATTCTCTTTCTCTCTCCTTTATCCAATTAGCCTCTGATAATGTGAGCAGGCTAACATGATTACAGGTAATGAACCAATTACTATTTCCACAGTCATGCTGAACTGTTTTTCTTTTGACTTAATTATGTTTAAAAATAACAAGCTTTCATTATGCTTTTTATTGATGATCACGTTTACACCCCAAGTCAGCTAATCAGCCATGAGCACATAACAATATGATTTGAACGTTTATTGCTCATGTGCCTACATTTTTAAATTTAGCAAAGCAACAAGCAGAAATTTTTGTAGTTACAGTTTATGGACAGAGTCCAACCCTGCAAAGACATGAATTCTATGGTACTCCTCACAGTGCACATGGATATGCACTGCTTATGCCTTTGCATATTACTAATACTCAATACAAGGAAGAGAAGAACAAGAAAGAAGTAACGGAGTCAGGACAAGACTAAGTTTGCTTGGTAGTACTGTTCCTCTGATTCAATCTCCAGAAGTTTACTCTACTCCACAGGAGTTTTTGGTTAGGCTTTTCTCTCCTGTGAGCTCTCCTGGGAAGGATTCTGAAGCAATTAAATATGCATATTTATTTATCTTGTAAGCTGTCATGGAGCAAGAAGACAACACTAATCCTCCTAAGCAAAGCTGAGGACAATACAGCCTTGGTGACACTTGGAGCCACCTGGTCAGGGATGGTCCTTGTTAGCTAAAACAGCCCCATGTGGACACCTTTTTTTTCCAAGACTCACAAGAAGCTGTATCCTTGCATGTCTTGGGGCAACAGCCAGTCACCGCTTTGTTCCGGGCTCGGGAATCATGGCTCCAGCTCCTGTTCACACTTCTTTCCTCACTTTGCAAGAGCAGCAAAAATCCCCAAGGGATTTTCTGTTGCTCGGGGGGGGTGTGGGGTGAGTGGGGGGACGGGGACGGGATGGGGGGGATGGACTGTGGTGTGAAAGTGGAACAGCACAGAGAGCATTTTGGCCCCTAGTTTTAACTGAATGCAACAAGGAAGGTTTGGGTAAAGAATAAGGATTCAGGTCTAAAGCAAATCAGGGAGTTTAGGTAGTCAGCTAAAACTTTTGTAACTAAAAAGCTTCACTTTCCTAGCACAAACAAGGCAAATTTATATCAAACTGCAGTAGTCACAGTTGTCCCTTTCAAATATATCAAGGTCAGGTCTTGCCTATGTTTTCTGTAGGAGCTAAATCGCTAAACCACTTCCTAGTGAATTAAAACACGTTTCTTACTTACCTCCCAGGGGACTGTCCTACTTCCCCCGAGCTGGTGGAAATACCATTCTTCCCAGTATGGTTTCACAGATGGACAGAAAAGCTTAGGCTCACCAGCAGATATGTAGAAGGCTCATGGTGTTTCAGCTTGGCAGTAACAAAAGGGGAAATGCCATCCTAATTTCCAGTCTTTATTCCAAAGAGAGTTTCAAATATTTTTTTCCCATTGACTGATCTTTTTAAAGAAGAAAGAGTAACACTCTATTCAATTATTTTAAAGAAATTGAACTATCTTCAGGAGAGATTTAAAAATTCATTTAAGGTACTTCCCTTTGGCCTAAGAAGCCCATGTGGGAGGCTTTAAACTGTCCTCTTTCAGCTTGTTGGCTGTTTTGGTTCTTTTTGTGAGATGCTTAAATCTTCCCTTAAGCACAGATGCTTGCTGTACTTGGTAACTTAAGATTTTGGACTGCATTCGTGGGACCAGATGCCTCAGAGTTAGGTACTGAAGCACTTTTAGGCACTTATGTTCTTAATTAGATCCAGCCCCTTAAACTAGGAACATCGCAGAAAAGTCTCTCTGCATTAAGAAGACTTTATACTAAGCCATAGAAAAATGTTAAATTTTAATGTGATAGAGCACTCAAACTTGGTTCTTACTAGTGAGAATCTCATTTACAAAATGGCTGCTAATGAAATCTCAGAGAAAATACGTTGGCTTCAAAGCAAAATTAAAATAAAGACAAATGACTTTAGGAATTATTGTTTTCAATAAGTTCTTTTTTCATGTGCTAATTACAGGGTAAGAAAGTGTTTCGAGTATCTTATTATCTTTTTCTGCCAGGAGTTTATAAAGGGTGTGAAAATGGAGGGGCATAGTAATAATTTCATTTATGTTTTAAAGAAAATAATCAGGTTAGCCAGCATTTAATACCTACAGCCTGAGGATTCCATTTGCATGACTTTGAAGGACAAATACAATATTATCAGTTATGTCAGTGAAAGGAAAGATAGGACCTTGAGCATATGTATTTATTTATATATAGACAAAAAATCATCTCATCAGAGAAAGAATTGACACAGGAGAGAAATCCATTGGGATATAGGCAGAAATATTAAGTTTGTTACTAGTGCAGTTATTCAGATTTGACAAAAACAGTTTTGCTGCTATGAGTTTTAACATTATTTTACATAAAATCTTGGTGGTGGAGGGCACCCCTCAAAAACTAGATCAACAGTTTCTGAAAAGTTTTTGGTATCCCAGTTAACATCCCCTGAAATAATTTAATGATTAAATGTTCAAATATTTTCAAGTTGCAAACTCCCGGCATACTTTAAGGGAACATAAACACATCTTCTGTGCTCAGGGATTAAAACCAGAGGGAAGAAAGATATCCATTGCGGTAAAGGCTGCTAAAAGGAATTCAGTGTTCAGTATGTTACGTAAAGCAGGAGTTAAATTCCTCTTGTTTTAAATGGCAGTGGGCACTGAAGACTGGTGCCATGCAATGTTTCTGCATTCACCTAAAGCATATGGGCGTGCAGAAGCACTATTTTGATGAGACCCCTCTGGGACAGTCTCTGGGATCCTCAGCTCCTCTAAAAGGGTGCTGCAGCCTGAGTATCAGTATTGAGTTTTCTCAGCGCATCACTCCTGTATTTTGGGCTCTGCCCATTAAATCTCAGTATTACCTATAAAACTGCATTGCTGACCTTCAAAGTGATGCACCAATTTAGTCCTGCTTACCTCACAGACCTCCTGTCTAAGTATTTGCTTAGTCATTCCCTAAGGTCCTACCCTGCTGGTCTCCTGTCAAATCCTACATATAAAGCATATCTGCTCCTCCAACATGGAAGCTGTTGCTGGTGAAGGTTCACGAATCAGAAGGCGTTTTCCTGCCTGTTTTACAAACACCCGTTAACTCTTATCTGTTCTTTTCAGTTTCTGCTCAGTGTGCTTTAATAAAAATGCTGCAGGCTGTCAGTCCTTACTTTGAACAGCAATTGTTAGGATTTATTTTTAAATATAAACAGCCGGGAGGAGTCTGGAGGTGCTAAGCAGTCAGAGAGCCTGATGAATAATGCGTGTCATTCCCAGCTAAACCCAAATCAGCCACTTCTGGACTACTTGTCAGAGCCACACGAGCAGGCAAGCTAGCAAGTACCTGCCAAGGCTCCCCAAGATCTGGTGATGTGCCCAGCCCCCTGGGCAGCTGTCCCACATCAGCCAGCAGCCCCTGCCATCTCTCACCAGCCTCCCGGACAGTGAGATGGGCCCAAGCTGTCACTGAGTGCCAGGCAGGACTCTGGAAAGCATCCTGTAGTAGCTCTTGTCTAGTGGAGCCAATTAGGCAGTCTGGAGAGCACTGTTATCAGGAAGGAATGTGATGCTACTGGTCAAAAGGGAGACATATTTTAAAAGCTGTTATTTCTCAGTCCACAGCAGTCAGAGAAATACTTTAAAATAACAGATGGGGCCTATATCCAAAGGGTTTTAAGCAGTCCTGTTTTGTTTCGGACCAAACCAAGTATCAGCCGTCTGCTGCCCATTTACCATATCTGAGCAAAATATAGGGACACACACCCCCCCCAAAAAAAAAAAAAAAAAAAAAAAACCAACAAAAAACACAAAACAAACATCTGTGTGGTGCTAATTCCTTAATCTCTTATGGCCATTTCACAAGCAAATGTCCCAGGTCAGTATTTACTAGAAACCATCTTTTCCTCATGTGACTGAGATCAGCTTTTGAGCAGTTGAGAAGTTTACTTGAAACTGCTCCCATCCCTCCTCTTTGTCTTACCTCACTCTGGGTAGGAGTAGTTTGTATCTCTCCCCAGGGGTCCTCCTCATCCCCAGTGCTTCCCACCAGAACTTCACTGAAGGACTGACTTCAAAGAACTCCCATATAAGTTCTGAATATGGTAAGTGGGTTTATCCGAGATCACTGTCTGCACCTCCTGCCTATGGGCAGACTCAGATTTAATGCTTTGAGTTCAGAAAGGCATCACACAGGTAGAAAGAGGCACATGGAGTTTGTGGTCATAGAAATAATGCCAAAGCCTGCCACATTCTCCATGTAGCATTTGCTTATTCCTTTAGAGCCTGGCCACACACCAGGGGAGCAAGCAAAGCTAATGTGAGTATGTCGATCATACAGGACAAATATCATGCCCTCTACAAAATTTAGCACAAAGTGATTTCTGCACGAAAATTAAAATGTTGACAACACAGCCACTTTGGGCATCACTCATCCTAGAAGCTAGGAGGAGGGGGATAGCATGCATTCTCCACATGCATGGATTTGAGCCATAATTCAGCACAGTAAGGCCTCAGTGCTGATGTGCAGTCTGTTCTTACACTCTTGTTTCTATCATCTACACCAGCCTTAGCTGTGCCAGCGTACAGATTTTCAGATGTATTCTGAACCTTTTTCTTTTTGTCTGATTTCATCTTTTGGATTTTTTTTTTTTCTCTGAGTTTGTTATTACCAAGAAGCCACAAACTTCTGTATCAGCAGAACAGAGATGTCAAACTGCATAGCAGTGCTTGGAAAGGCCAGGCTGAGGCAGAAAGGATGGGGACTGCTTAAGTCACCCTGGCTATGACATGCCTCATGTTATGGAGCCCTGGCTTCAGACTCATTCTCCTGGATTGGAGAGACTAGTCTTGGGGCTGGTCTGGAAGCTATCCCACAGGCAGTCCATCCCAAAACCACTAGAGAGATTTTGGGACAGCAAGGAAAATATCAGCAGTTTCTTCTGCCTTTGACTTTCCAGTCCCTCTTCCCACAGACTTTCAAACAGAAAAGGAGTACTCCAGCTTTTTAATTTAATTGGATTCTAAGTCAGTGCCTTCATTTTTTTAAGATGCCTACTATATTTTGGGTGCTATGAATATTGTGTATTTTAACACCAAAAAAAAAAAAAAAAAAAAAAAAAAGCAAATAATTTGCGGTGAATAACTTGAAGAATTTCATCTCTCATTCACAATTTGTCTGGAAGCAGCTAACAATGTTCTTGAATCTGTTGATCATTCGGAGTTATTCCACCAGTTATTTTAGTGATTTAATTGCAAGTCTACAGATTATGTGTGAACTGTTTATTGCAGGTACTGAGAAAATGTTAATTTTGAGCAGCCATAGACATTTTAGATTGAATGCAGAGATCACATATCTACATAAATATTTAATATTGAAAGGCATTAATTTCTGTCAACTTATAAAGGTGATAGAATATGACATTTTATTTGGTTTCCTCTGCCTCCAGTTCAGCCCCATAAAGAGCAGGTAAAACACCACTAAAGTTAAAACCAGCTTCACCAGAACAACATTTGTGCAGTGATGAATAAATGTCATGTATTTTCTAACCTCTGACTCAAATTAATGTTAATAGGATATAAATATTCCAAGTTTCCAATACTGACGAGACAATGGCAACTGCCTAAGTATGTTGCTGGTGTTTCTCTTTTTTCCGATGCAAATACCAGAGTCTGCAGAGTCCCTGAACTGTGATGTTGGTTGGGTCAGGATCCACCATCAGATAAACCTTGAGATATTTTGCTATGCTGGCATTACCTGTCCATAGTGGCACAAGTTGTTGATGGAACAGGAACTTCTGTTCAAAATTTTCATGTGCATTAGTTTTCCATTAGCATTTCATCTTAGTTTCTTATTAATAAATAAATGTTTATGAATAAACAAATACTAAATTGGATGGGTATCATTTACTAAATTTGTGGTTCAAGATGAAAAATGTCTCTGATTTATACTGACATATAGTGGGAAGGGTTTTAGAAAACCTGTCTTTTTATGTTGAGATTAAATATAGGCACCAGGAAAACCCTTTTTGTATATACAAGGCTTGGTCGCATGGTTAACATCTGGAATGTATTCATTTCTTCTATAAACTACATATGACTCCCTTTCTACTGCATTCCTCAAGCAGCAAGCAACATAGATGTATTAATATTAACATGCCTTTGATTCACTTCTCCCCATTTTACAGTCTACTGCCATATGCCAACAGCATGTCACTGGTCATGATGTAACCAAGACTGCCCCAGGAAATTCAGAAAGACTATTTTACTAGAAACCGGGCCTAAAAAGACCACAATTTAATTTTATACCATTTGCTAAGCTGAAAAATATGAAAAGAACTTTGGCTCTGCACTACCTTTCTGCTCCTGCAGTGGTAGAAAGGGCAAAGAACTTGCTTAAGCCTGCATCTGAGATTTTCCAAAGGAAAAAGAAACTCCAAGACATAATAAAGTGGATGCAGATAGCTTTACACCTACCAGTTCCTCCTCTCGGAAAGGCGTAGAAAGTAGGATAGCATGCAGGTGGGAGAAGCCTTGCTCGGGATACTTTGCCCTGTCCACCCCTACCAGAGTGAACAGGGACAATGTTTGTTCACTGTTTTACAGTCATCCCTGCTTTTTCAGTGTTGACAACACCCCTGGCATGGCTTTGGACCCTGCTGCCTAGTACTTTCCTTGAAAAAGCTGTTCAGGGCAAAAGCATGGGAGGATCACTGAGGCCACCCTGATTTGTTCAGTGGGGTGAAGGAAAAGGCGACCATGGCTCTTGTCAGCAAGGCCGGGGAGAGGCTCCAGCCCCCTGTGTGGGTATAGCTGTATCCTCAGATAATTACAGTACTTTACACTGTGGACATTTTAGCATGTGTTTGCTCCAGAAAAGGGAAACACACCTCCACCTTCTGACAAACGTGATCTTACCATAGCTGTAGCTCTGGCCTTTGTTTTCAGATCGGTCCTCTCCACCATGACCTGTTATCCAATACTTAATAATTGCTATATATCTTTATTTACAGCCCAGTAGATAGAGTTTGAAATTGTGCACCTGTTACAGCCGTGTATGCTGAATACAGAGAACGCCATGATTGCCTCATTATTCTTCACTGACTAAACTGAACATTTCCAAGATTTTAATGGTGTTAAATACTGTAGAATAACATAAGCTTTGAAAACTGTGTAAGAGACTGGATACCTTGAGGTGTCAGTAATAGTGCCAACAGTTCTTCCCAACTGTTGGGAGTGAGCAAAAGCAGGTATTGCATGATATTGCTCTTAATATTCAATGAAGAAACAATTTGTTGTTTTCACTGATAAGGTGTTTCCTTCTGAGACACACCATGAGGATAGATTGCATAAAATGAACCTAATTTTAAGAAGCTCCAACAAAAAGTCAGATTCTGAGAGAACATTGAATCTCACTCATTTGCCTCTTCTGGAATGGAGTCATCTGGAATACTGAGGCAATTTTGGGGCACTACATTGCTAAGAAGATTGGAATAAATCTGAAAGAAAGGTCATAACTCTATGAAATATGCTGGAAAAGGAAATAATGCATAAGTTAGAGTTATTTTACTCAGAAAGGAAGGCAGGGTGTGACGTCTCCATCATTAAAGGCTTTTAAGAGTAGGCTGGAATAAAAACATCTGTCAGAAATGACATGTCTGTAGATAATCCTGTCGCGTGTAGGGAAATAGATTGGATGGATTCCCAAGAGGTTTTTCAGCTGTAAGGTTCTATTGTAGACCAGATAAACTGTCTGTTGTCAAGTGATAGCTTGGGTTTGGTGAGAACCTATCAATGTGGAGGAGGTTGCTGATCCCCATGTATCCTTGCATTGTGTAATGGGCCCTGAAGCTGTACTACTCCACACAACTGCCCCTGCTGAGAAAGAAAGGAAGTACAGCTGGGAGGAGGCTTTTCATACAGAGTAATTTATTTCAAAGAAGCACAGAAATATAAAAATAATGTTTAGAGACCTCTTGGTTTCTGGCAGACTCAACATAATACTTGAGGATCACTTTATAAGATAGTGGAAAACATTCAGAAGCTTTTCCTTACCACTCTTTAAAATTTTTTCTCTTGATCTAGAGGACAGAATTTTGACCTGACACCTGTGATGTGAGTTACATTGGAGTATATAATTATGTGAACACTTAACGTAGCCCATATAAGGATATTATACCATTTTTTCCACCATTTTATATACAAGCATATAGCTACAGATTGTAAATTTAAAAAAAAAAACCAAAAAAAAAAAACCAAAAAAAACCAAAAAAAAAAAAAAACCCAAAAAAAAAAAAACCAACAAACATTTGCATTAGTTTCATTTCCATAATGGTATAGTACAGCTTTAGTGACTTCTAACATCTTATATAACAAACTTTGTGGTTTTTTAAGCTATGTATTTTAATCATCTAAGCAATTTATACATTTTATTTTCATATTTCAGCTTTGTTTTCCCTAAGTATTTTCAGTGATTACATAGACAAACAAAATAAATCCCTAATTTAACTGTAATTTTTGATACTACATTATTCCAAACTGCAACCCTGATTGAGTTTGAATTGCTAAATGTTTTTCATTTAAGACACAGCTATGGACACTGTTATTTTCTCTCTCACAAACACATACTACCATACGGAGCACATGTGCCATGGGTGTATTCAAAGCCTTCAGCCTACATTATACGTCCATGTGCAGTGTTGTGTGAGCTCTAGCAAGCCAGAACAACAGCAGTGGCTGGTGCTGGCATCCTAGAGTTAACACTACTCTGCATGGAGGCAGTACTATACAAAGTCAGCATGGGCTTCAGAAGTGGTGTGTTTGTGTCAAGCTGTACTTCACTTATTAACTTTTAACCTGCCATTGTATCTCAGAGCTTTCTGCCCCCATTCAATACCTTATTTGTCTGTTATTCCATTTATTATTCTTCTGAATTTTTAAGCAAACGTTGGTGTAGCAGAAAAAAAAAAAAAAAAAAAAAAGCTTATTCTTCGCATTTAACTGAGAAGCAGAGGACAAAGAAGATTTTCAACTGCCTTGTCATCTCCTGCCATTCTGTCAACTTTACTCCAGGCAGAGCTTGAGCACTGATGAGTAAGAGTAAGTGATTTTTCTGGTAAGTGTAAGTCTTCTAAGCACGGTCACATTCTGGTTGCACTCCCAGTTCCCAGGCACTGGAAGGAGATGGCATACAAGCCAGAACATCTGCCCTTAGTCATTGGAGATTTATCAGATAATCTTCAGGGATCAGATGCGTTTGTTGCTCAGCTGCTTTTTGCCACCAGAGCTCCTGGAATTGACCCCTGGTCTAATAAAAGCAGGGGGAGGGGATTACTTTAAATTTGAAGTAAACCAAAACCAGGCTTCCTACGACATGTAATTTGTAAGAATGCAGCAAAGACTCCAAGAAGCACAAGCTGCTTCACCACCCCCACCACAAAATTAAAGCATTGTCGTTAACTATGCACAAAACCCACTGAATTCAAAGCAGCTTTCCAAAAACAAACGATTCCTTTCTTAAGCAATCACTGCAAATTGCAAAAGCAACAAATGTTTTAGCCACAAATGAAGGAGCCACTGCCTGTCCGCAAAGTTTCTTATGAAATTTCCCACTTACTAAGGAAACGTATGAAGACATTTACTAGTGTTAAATTGGTGAAAGATCTGTGCTTTCTAGGAGGTACTCAAATTCTCTTTTTCTGGATACAGCCATAAGCTGAAGATAATGAAGGAAAACCACACATTCCAGCTGTCAGAAAGGTTTTTTTTGTTTTTGTTTTTTTTGTTCTCCATAATAGATGGAATTGGTGAGCAGCAGTGTCCTTGGAGAAGTAGAATTAAAAAGAAAAAAAAAAAAAAAGCAGCAGCATTCATTTTGATTATCGATGAAGGAAGAGACACAGAGGATACCATAAGAAAAGTAGTACTACAGAAAGGTGCCTGAAAGGAAATATACCAAATGCAGAGAGATTATGATGAAAAATCCTTACTACAACATAGGATTTATTTTCTGAAGCGAGAGATTGCCTGGGACAGACCTCATTAGTGTGATGAGAGCCTTTCTGAAATAGATCTTGAAGAGGATTTGTTCTCTCACTAAGTCAAAAAGCTACCATTTTAACTTTTCTGGATTATCCTTCTTCTGGTGTCAGGTTAAAGGAACAAAGACACTGCAGACTCCCTGCTCAGTAAATGATCTCTTTATGTTTAGCTGCATTCTGGTAAAAACCCACCACTCTCCACCTCACAGGTGACTGCAGTTCCTGGAGACTGAAGCGAGCTCACCGGGGCTCTATGCAGCTTCGGGGCATGGAGTGTAATTGTGCAGGAGTGCCTTCTCCATTTCCAGACTGGTTGAACATTCAAGGTAAAGTAGAAAACACTCAGAACAGTGGGGGTCCCAATCCCTACAGCACAGGCAAGAGATCTCTAACACTCTCTAACAGTTTTCCTAAGGGAAGTTCATTACCAGTGACTTTCTCCTCTATGACAAGTTCGCAGAACCTAGTACAAGAGAGTATTTGGTCATTTCTTGCATTTAATTCAAGAATGAGGTTCAAGCTATTAAATGGTAAGCAGCTGAACATGCATTTAGGGATCTAAGCAAACAGCCTGTATATAAATGTCTGCAAGGGTGCTGGGAAGCAGCATCTCACGGCTATAAAACACTTAGAAAGACAGAAGTCCCCACAAAGACATTTATTTGCACAGTGTTGTAGTGTAATACTGGAGAACAGAAAGAAAATTCAGAAATAAGAAAGGAGTGAGAAAATGGAGAGAAATGGAAGTAAAAGGGAAAAAAAAAAAAAAAAAGGTGTGAGAAAAATACAGATGCAAAAATGTGATAAGATGAAGTGCAAAAATTAATCTGAAAAGGCTTTCCAAAACAAGAAAGAAGTAAAAAGAGAATTTAATGTGGAACGGGTGAAAAGCAAAAAACATAAAATGATTGGAAAAGGCAAAGCCAAAAAAAAAAAAAGTGGAATAAAAATAGAAAGCTACAATATGGAAATGGAAAGTGAATAAACATGCAAGGAAAGTAAGGAAAATGTTAGTGAAGTTTTGTTTCATCATTTATGCTCCATAAAGAAGGTAAAGCTGCGTGAATTCAGGAATGTATGAATGATATACTCTGTATTTAGAGCAACAGTGATCAAGATACATAGCAGAGCAGTTAAATCACTTGGTTTTAGGGCATCAAAACAAGGAACAATATTTTATTCGGCATACTTAGTGACAGCAGCAGCATCTTTCTTCTCTCTCCAAAACACAGAAGTCGAGGCAACAGGCTTTCTCGCTTCCTTTCAGCTTGGCTCTTTAGAAGGCTAGCTTGGACCGAGCTGGGCTGAGTGTTTGTCTAGTGTCTCGCTAAATGTGTGCTCTGATCTCCCTAAAATCTTCATACGAGGGAACTGGATATTTATGCTTGATAGAAGAAGCATTATCTTTTTTTACCTAAGATGCCACATGCTTCATGCATCCATCCTTCTACATAATACTGAGTTCCCCAGTCCCGCTAGAAAGCAACTCACTGAAACAGTTCCAAGCAGCACTGTCAGGGTTATGGCTTTGCGAAGCCCTGTGAAAGCAAGAAGTACCGCTCGAGAAGTATTAGCCCCTTCCTGCCTGTGGGATTTTAAATCTGATCCAGGATATTCTGGAGGGAACACAGCTCCGTCTGGTAATGGATCCAAACAGATCTGGCAAGTCTGCTTTGGGCCCCTCTGCAAACCTTTTTGACCGCCCTGTGGAAGCTCTAATGGATTTTTAATATTTACCTCTGTCAGCACTAAAATTGCACCCACAGATTAAAAATAAAAATCTCAACCATCTAAATTATATAGGTCTTTTGTTCAAACATACTTTTAAGATTTG
This sequence comes from Athene cunicularia, assembly GCF_003259725.1. NCBI lineage: Eukaryota > Metazoa > Chordata > Aves > Strigiformes > Strigidae > Athene > Athene cunicularia. The sequence continues at coordinate 121,910,473 of NW_020799095.1, forward strand.
CATAATTTAGTATTGTGGTCAGTAATAAACCTGGAGAAACAGGGCTCCCTTTCAGGAACACCTAATCTTAATAAGGTGGTTATTCAAATGTCTACTTTTGTTTATGGAAATACAACTTTTAAAAATAGAAAGTGGTTTGGGGTTTTGATCTTCTGTTTGAAAGGAAAAAAGTGATTCAATAGAATTAGTAACACTTGCAGCATATCAACCCACTCTCTCATAGAAATGCAATTTAGCAAAATGAATGTGGTTGGAACCAGAGGCCAGAATAACAACAGCTAACTTCAGATCCACCCAAGGCTTGCATGGGACCATACCAATTAACATAATAGTTATGTTTGTTGGGAAGTGAAGTCTTTGTGCTTGGGATGCTTCCCAATTAAAGAATTGTATTTGAAGTGGGATTTAATTTTAGTGTTTCAATGCCAGAACATTTACTTTCTGCATCTGTTTTTATTTCAAGTGATGCCGAGGTTACATTTTCAACTTGGTACTGCTGTCATTAAGCCTCTCTAGTGTTTTTATTTACTGTAAGGGAGTGACAGTGGAAGGGTAGTATGCCAAGAATCATGGTTTTCCAAAGTTTAACCGAAAATGGATGACTTAAATTGTATAAGGCCCAAATTGTGAAGACTTTAGTGAGTAAAACACCCATTAACACCAATGGGAGAACTAAGACTGAAGAACTGAATTCTTTCTCAACAAACAATACATTTGAGCTTAGAGAGCTCTATGCCATTAAATTCTTTCCAAAAGAATGCATGTCAGATAAAAACCAGTCACTACTAGATCTGCATGGAAAAAAAACATTAATAAAAATAGACACGCAATTATCTTTTCTGTTTGCAGACTATCAGTGGGGCAACCATAGTCCCCTTGAATTTAGGGATTTATCAAATGTACTGGACAAATATCTTTCTTAAGGATCTATGGGTTGGTCACAACATTTAAAATTTGTTTTTCTTGCTTAGGTGTGACTATGTCAAAAGATTGTTTTAATGGAAATAACATTTTAAGTTCATATGGGGTTCAAGGAGAATGCTAACCTGAAACCCCATATGAACTTAAAATGTTATTTCCATTAAAACATTCTTTTGACACAGAAGCAATTTTCCACTAAGAAGTTTGTTGGTAAAACACAACTGTTTGAATTTTCAGAAAAATAAATCAGTATACAGAAGTAAATTCACTGAAATCTAGCTCCACTGATATCTAAAATTAATCCTAATAGTGTTGAAAAAAGGATTACTATTGCTATGTAAACAAGTGAAGCAGAACAATAGCTATCAGTAGTTCCCAAAGCCACTCGAGTTCAGGATGTGGACAGCATGAAGTTTACAAGTGGTATTTAAAAATCAATATGATATTTTACAGATAGATAATATGAGTTCTGGGAAATGAACACATCAAGTTTTGCTATGTTGAGAAGATGTATGACATAAGTCAGTATAGTCTGAAGCTGCTGAAGAATTCACCTTATTAGAAAGCAGTTATTAGTTGTCCAGGCATATATAAACACACACGTACAAATATCCTCTCTTACACTTTTCAGATCTGCACTATTTGACTATCCTCAACAACTAATACTGGTTTATGGTTTGGTATATCTCTGAGTTAAACATGACAGTTTAATATTTATATTTACATGGTTCAGAAGAGACAGAATCAAGACAAACACATACCCAAGGTTTCCACCCTTGAGACTGATGCTATCTGAGAACTGCCAACTTTGCAAGTGATGGAAGAGTGTTGACGGACTGGGGATAAGGTCCAATCAAAGGAATTTTGTGTTATATGGATACAGTTTTAGAAATTCCCTGGCTTTCCAGTACTGTAAATCAGCCAGACACATTGGAAAGATTCCATAAAATAGTTTTTTAAGTGCAGAAAAAGGTCTGCATGCCATCTAAATATATATGGTTTGACTGATCACAGGCTTGATTCTCCACTCCCCTCGTTTACATCACTGGAACTCTGATAATCTCACTAGGGTTACTTCAAATACACATTTGCAATGGAGAGTGGAATCCATCTCTAAATCTGTGATATTAACTCGGTCAAATATATAAATCTAAACAGTTATTGGGCCTAGCCCCTGAGGTACCTGAAAACACAGCAAGACACAACTGATTTATGAATGCTGAAATTAAACATGGAATGAAACCAGTCTGAAGTAATGTCAGAAAGATCTTTGTCAAAGTACATTTTCATTGTAAGAATTTGGAGAAGGAAAGGAACAGCAACAACTGATTAGTTCACAAGCAACATAAAAACAGTTAAAGTATCATTTGAGACACTCAAATCCATTTCTAAGTTTCTGGAGAACCATTCAGGTGTAGCATTTTCTCACTGCTTATTTCCTGAAGTGTCCACAATATAATAGACATTGTCTGAACATGGAGAGCACCAGTCCATTCACTAGTGATCTGAAAATCCAAAATTCTTGTCTGAAATGAATTCTTACTCTAATTCTACAAATATATTTATGAAGCTGAATAAAGCCTAATTAAAAATAAACTGGTATAAATTAATAACAGTGTCTCTTTATTGCAGGAGTTGCAATTGCAAGCTTTAATTATGACAATTATCACAAATCAAAAAGCTTAACTATGAAGGGCTAAACTGAACTGAGAAACAGAGCATAGCCTTTCCCAAGTGAAGGCCGAGGATTAGTAACTAAAGAAAGCAGACGGTTGAGGCTCTTGGATAAATGTCATTTAATTCTCAATAGAAAGCAAATAAAAGTTAAAAAACTATTGGCTATCAGAGATTAAAATATATATGCATATAAATGTATATACATGCACATACATCCATATCTATACACACATACATGTATACATATATGTGTATCTGGACTGAAGGATACACGAATAAATTCAAAGGTGCTAAGAACCTCAGACTGAGAAAATCTAAAATGTCAAAGTGAACAGTGAAATCTCTCAAAATAAGCAGTTTTCTATGACTTTATAATGACAGATCCAAAACTAATCGAAGACATTCCATACACAAGCTCCTGGAACTCTGAAGCGTATAAATGAGTAAAGTTGCGAAAGAATTAAAGCTGAAAAATATAGCTGTATATTTTCCGCTGTTCATATCCAGCTCTTCTATCTCAATGAATAAAATGTATTTCAAGCAATCTTTACTTATGTAACATAATTTTTTCCTCTTCTTCTAAGGAAAATGTATCGTGTGTCAGCTTTGTTTCCTTTTCCAACTTCACACTAACCTCTATTTTCTGAGTGCATACATAAGAGAGGAGAAGGACTTCCTTGTTTCAAAATCTTCCCTCCCATTGCAGAATGCCAAAGGTATAGAGTCAGAAATCCACCAAGGTTTTTTGGAGTTGGTTTGGTTTGTTGGTCTTGTTTCATTCTAAATCCTCCCTATAGCCAGCATTATTTCTGGAAAAACTGAACATCGCCTGGGACCACTTTCACTTTTTCATGCGTCCTCCAGTAACTGCAGAACCTACTCTGAACGAAATGTTGTAAGCTCAGGGACTTTCTGACAGTTCCCTGCTAAGGAACCAGAAGAGATTAAGCCTAAATTCAAATGAAAACAAAACACTGCCCATAGATAGCTGTAGGCTTTCAATTGCTCTCTTGGGAAACTTGTTACAGTTTCTGGAAGATGCAGCCAAAAAAGTAGTGCTTGCCAAAATATTACTTTCCAGTTGTGTTCATTTTCTGCATATTACTTTTTTAATTGTTATTGTTATTTATGATGTAGCAATCAAGGAATTGTGCTGGTTTGTGGTAGGTACAACACAGACAAGTAGCAAAATCTCCTTGTTCCTGAGGATTCACAGCCTAGTTGTCAATAAGGATGTTGCAGATGCACGAGGCAGAAAATTAAGTTAATTTTGGCTGGGAAAAGAAGAGAAATAAAATGGGATGAGGAGAAAAGTTGACTCTCTTCTAAGGCTACCATTGCCAAGCAGTTGATTTGTGGGCACAGCAGCTGAAAGAGATTTAAGAGAAGATTAAACAATACAGCAGATATTCCCATCAAAACTATATGATCTTTTTACTTTAGTTCATTTTTGGGACTAAACTCTTTGACAGTTTTTTGTGAGTGAAAAACGAGTCAGTTCCTCAGAAAAGAGCAATAAGACCTAATGGAAATGACCGACTTCTAGACTGGAACAAAGGGGAACTGTCATCTTGTCACCTTTCCCAGTACTTCAAGGGACAATGAAAAAGATGTACATTCTTAGGACAAACTTCAGCTAAGCTAAACATATCACCTATCCATCTGACTTGCAAGCATCCCTGTAAGTTAGGAATTGATGTGCACTAACACAGCACTGTTAGAAACCTGGAACTAACACAACATAGAAATTCTACCACCAGAGTATTTCTGGACAGTAATTAATAGCATAAACTACTCAGATATCCAAGCAGGTATAGGAAAATTAGGGGTAAAAGCACACTGTTTGTGTATACCACATCTCTGACAAGGCTTACATTAAGAAATATTTCAGATAAAGACTCAGGGAAGGATAGTCTTCATCGACACTTGCAGAGGAAGATTCAGGTTAGAGGCTATGCATCGGGAATATTTTTTCATATTATTCACAAGGAGCATAAGTCTATTAAAAGTTAATGCAATAGGAAATTGGAAATTGTACAGCAACTTCTGTGTAGTGAAACTCATCTTTTTAAAGTAAGTTCTGAAGGCAAAGAGGAATAAATCTTTATCAGTCTTGTGATGCCAGAAAACCAAGAAGATCTGTGGCCTGTATAGTTAGTCCACAGTTGTTACATGGAGGGGTCTTTGTTTGAAGAAGTGACATGTATGTCAGAAACAAATGATTGCCATTGGTCACATTTCAGTTTGTTCACAAGAATGTAGAACAGAAATGATCCTATTTCCTCATAGAGTCTATCACTGTATAAATTCTTGCGTGAACTGCTGTAGCACTATCTCAAAACCTGTGAAGGCTTCACTCCCCTGTTATTCCCATAGCTCCAGAAGTGAAGAAGAGAATGTAAACACAGTTTTCCTCTCCCCAAACTCTACTACAGGAGGGCAGATTCCCTTTTCAAATCTATAAAAAATGGCACCTAGGGGCCCCAAGACCGGAGGTGGGCATACAGTCATACCAGTAAACCTGCTTGAGGCTGTCAGACTACTAAAGCCTTACATTTTTGTGGTGAATCATTTTCAGATACAGCCAGGATGAAATAGTCTCATGAGACAGGATTTAATATCGATGGTTCACAAAAAAAAATACCTAAATGAAGCCAAACTCCTGTACAGAAAAGTCCTCAACTGATGTTTCGCCAAAGCAGGAAATGCCTGTAAAGAAACACACACGCACTAAAACCAGCCAACCCCCGGGCCCTCTGAAAGACCCATGATAGAGACAGCATAGCACAGCCAGCTGCAAGCGCACTCCAGAACTGACCCACATCTACAATACCACTGCAGAAAGGAAGCCGGCAAAGCAAGGGTTAAACACACTCCCAACAGCTAGAATGCAACTGAGCTAAAAGAGAAGCAATATTTACTTTGTGACCCTGTTACTCTCTGGTCAGATATACAGAGCTGACTGTATTTTTTAAAGGAAGTACACAGCTGGTAGACCAGGGTACCACTGTTGTGACCTAATTAACCGAAGGTCTGAACCTAATATGGGGTTGAATACCTCGGCTCATACTGAATAAATTACAAAAGCTCGCAGGATAGTCTGGGGGAGTATCTTGTCATCCATGAGAGCCACTCAAGGATGCCGGTGCTAGCGCTGTGCAAAGGCCAGCCCCACGCCGTCACCCCATGCCCTGCACACTGCACACGGGACACAGGGACCCGAGGTGACCTCCCCACGGCCGCTCAGCAGGCTGTTTCTGGGACTCACACTACTGCTCCCTGGGACCAGCTGAGCTTTATTTTATGGCCCCAGCAACATCCTAATTCTTCCAAAATCTGCAGCCTACTTTCCTATTTGTTACAGTGGCACCTGCTGGCAGCAGCACAGGAAAAGGCAGATTTCTTACTGTTGGGCTAAGCAGATAAGTTTAATTATGACCCAAGGTGTGCAGTATTTCATTTCTCTCTCTCTCACCCTCTCACCCTCGCTTTGGGTCTAATATAACACATTATACAGAACACAAGGAGGCTTGTTAGATTACTGTTGGAAGATGCAAGAATTGGTTAATTTTGCACCGTTTCTCCCTGTCATTATAATCTTTGCCACAAGAATGGCTACATTCTGCGAAATGTTCTGTTCTCAGTGTAGTCATTGTCATGTGAATGAGCTATCACAGAATCCTAATGCCTGAGATGTTTTATTCTTACATTCGTGACATTTGTATTTCAGTGACAAAAGCTTCAGCAAGAAAAGGGAATAGAAGAAATTTAATCCAGTCTCTTGATCATTTTTAAATTCTAATTTTATGTTCTTTTTCTTCCTAGATGCTACAGCACAGTTTCCTTCATATGTAAGAAGTCTGTATTTAGAGTAAGAATGAACTGATGAAATCAAACCTCTGGGATGTTTGTATTGTAATGGTTTCTGCATTAAAGACACTGCATCAGTGCAAATTGCTGATAGTTAGGAAAGGTGAAAACCAAGGAATATTTGCTAGTCATTTTTTGCCACTTATAGTGTATGTGTTCTGTTAAAACTCTGATGAGCTGGAGCTTGTATTGCACCAGTATATAATAAAAGATCAATTACTTTCAGACATTGATATCAGCCTATGGGGTAGTTGAAACTAATACCCGAGATAATCAGGCCAGGAAAGAGCATCACAAATCACTCTAAATGTGCAGTAATGCAACATTTAGCATGCTCTTCTGCTTTGCTGATTTCAGTGGCAAAAATTACTGTTGATTTTAATGGAACCAGGATCAGGACCTCAGTCCAAAATCTCCTACCCAGTTTAAGTCTTTCTGTCAAGCCACTCTGAAGTGGCTTGCATGAGTAACAGTTTAGACATCTCAATCTCAACTATTTTTTTTAAGCTTACCTTGCTGTTTCTGCTGATCCTGGAAAATGTAACATTTAGCAGGCAATTTTGTAGGGGTTCCCTAGTATACACATCAAGGAGTAAATTATAGCATAACAAACAAAACATTCAGATCAGCAGGAGGAGGAAGGGATTGTGATTTTTTTTTTCCAGCCATGGGTACGAAATAATTGTCTTCAATGGTCTTTCCTACAGCGTGACCATAAAAAGGTGTCTGAGCTGTCAAAATGGTATTCGGATGGCTGACTGTCAAAGATCTGCTACAGCATCACAACTGGAGATTTTAATTGCATTTAGACATCACACTGAAAAGTTATGAGTATATTTTCTCCCTCTCCCTCTTACATACACATATTCTTTCAGAGTGTAAGCTTATATATTTACATATATTTTCACAACTTCAAAATTGTATATTTTAATCTGTCTGCATGTCATGTAATAATATCCCCCTCACTCTCTCTCGTTTTAAATAAATGTTTGCAGATTTCACTTTTGATACCAGAACAGCAAGGCCTCATTATTTCTTATTTCCAGAGGTTACAGAGTTTTAAAGTTAAAATGTAATCTTTGAGATAGTTTCATTTGCCTAGCCTAACCTCTATGATCAAATGAGTACCTTTTTTACTTTTCAAAATACTAGGATCTCAGGACCCATGCATTCTCTTAATCATTGCTCAATTTCTTTTATCCGTGTTCCTTTTTCCCTACACTCATAACAAGACTGCAGCTCAGACCTGCAAGATCTGAACTCTAGTCCATATTTTTAAAGTCATGGTTCTATAGATAATATATTTTTTTGATTTTAGTTCACAGGTAACCTACTTAAAGATATCTAGATATGTATTTTAAATTCTTAGATAAAATGTTCAAGTAGTTGATTTTAACTTGCAATAACAAAGAATTCAGAAAAGAAAATCCATAGGGAACAACCTAACAAGTACATGGTTATAGTTTTCTACCTATTTTAGAGGGCTTTATTTTACTGGGAATCTCCCTGTTTTCATGGACTGCCTTTTGGCTTCAGTTTGCCTTTGACATTTGTCTTTATAATTAAAAAAATAAAATGGAGACTTATGTTAACTAGAGAAAAAACACTGGGTTTATTATTCTGAATATTAATTCTTTCTATTGAAAATGGATGTTGAGGAGAATAGCTGAGTATTTCTTCCACCATTAATACAATCAGTCTGTGCTGGCAACCTTCAGTTTCCTCATTACTAAAATTAAGTTCACAAGAAAAAATAAAAAAATAAAAAGAACAAGGTCTTGTGTTTCCCTCATGGCCTTACCCACGGACAGGTTTCAAAACAGTGGTAAGATCTGACCATGCAGACTCTTTATATTTAAATGTTATGATACAGCACTGCCAGCTCTAGAATCTGTGATGGCGTAGCATGCCATGGAGGTCCAAAGATTCTAAATCTACCTCGATATGCTACTGTGATAAGAGGTAACAGAGGAAACAGGTTTTACCTTCTATATATGGCACCTTGTAAAGCAATAGAAATGCTTTCATTTCGAATGGAACACTTTCTGTACAAGATTTGGGAAGAACGCATGAAAAGGTTCCCCCTACCCTCCCCTTACCCTGGTCAACAAGCTTCATGTAAGAAATTTATGACAAAACCTGAGCACCATGCAAATTTACCTCCAGTTATGGGTTATTTTGGGGTCCAGGAGAGAAATTATGTGGTAAACTGACTCCTCAAAGACAAGTTTGAAATCATATACCAGTTTCTGGTTTTTGTTCTCTTTCAGCTTGGAGGCAATCAATGAATGCTTCTCCAGATAGCCTAAACAGACAATATGGGAGTACAGGTCAGAGAAAGATCATGTACGTGGCATGGTGCGATGTTTGCTGAAATTTAATCTGATACGGACACTGGAGTTTCTTGGGGGTGAATTTGGGAGAGGAAAAAGTGCAGGGAACACATTTTAGGACTACCTATAACCTTTGTACTAATTTTCTTGTGGCTCATTCAATCTCTTTAATTCAGTCTTTTTATTAACTTAATCTTATTCAACTTGGGGAAGATCTTTAGAATTGCACATTAGCTCCCATTAAAGTGTATTATAATTTCCTAAGTGTACTGATATTATTTCCTAAACAAACTAAGCATAATGTGAGTATTCCACATAGCCTACCTGAGATAAGAAAATATCCTGCTAAAAGTCAGTGTACAAGATGATGATTTGAACATCTGTTTCATTACAAGATATCCCGATCCAATATTGGGTTTGCACAGACACAGGTAAGGTTTGAGACAGTCATATGACATTTCAGTCTCTCACACAAGACTATCCATCTTGATTCCTTTCATAGCTCTTTTTTTCTCTATATTGTCATATAATGGTTTTGGCTACCTATATTGGTACTTACCTTTTCTAAACTTAAGAGTCAGTACATTACTACAAGGTAAAGAAAATTGCAAGTCAGCCTCCTTCAAATGACACAGCTATTTTAAATCATTATTAAAAAAAAATGCTTGAATTATTTTACTTACTGTCTCTGAGCCTTTTGTGTGCACTCAATCCATGTTTTCAAGTTTTCTTCTATATTGATGAAGACCAGAAACTCAATTTTATTTTTAAATTAAATCTAAGATTATCAGATGATAATTGCTTCCAAGGACTAGACTTTAAGATACCAGTATTATGAGACTTTTGATAAAATCACTGAAGGTGGCAACAACTTAAGAGTCAGGCAGAGAGTATCATATTTTTAATCTCATTATATATATTTAAAAAATCAGCACCACAAGTAATAACAAATATTTCTCCATGATCTTCCTATGTATTCAATTAAACTAGCAATAATACCCCCATCTGGTGACTACCTCCATCTGTGCCTCTCAACCTATTAACACCTCAACAATATGCAAGAAGGCAGATGTCCTTGGTTTATAAGCATAGTACACAGAACACAGGCTCCAGCTATGTACACATCAGTGAAATAAGGATAATAATAATAATACTCCTACCAAAAGACTGAGAGGGTAAATCAATTATTTTTTTTTCCAAAACACATTGAGATCTTTGCATAAAAGCCAGTAAAAATAGAATTTAATAGAGCATTCACATGTATTAAAATAATGGGGAACAAAAAGTTGTCTTTGCATTATTTTCAGTTAAATACCAATGCAAACATGTTGTGATACAGTTCAGATTTTTTGTTCAACTACTCCCAAATATTCATTCTTCTGTTGGTTTCAGAAGAACCTTCAAATATCCAAAAAGATAATTTCATACATCTTGCTAAGGTTTAGAAAGCATGTTTTCTGCAACAGTATAAGTAACTAGGGACAATGCTTTGCTTTCTCAACTTGTATTGACTTTAACTGAGAACTGCTTCTCACTTTACTATACCTGAAACAAAGGAGGTCAAAAGAAGGGAGAAAAAAAAAGAAGATGACAAAAGAGGAATTAAATGGATGATTTAGAGAAGAAAAAAAAAAAAATGAAGGTAAGACAGGAAAACTGATTTAAATAAAAACAGAAAATGGAAAAAAAACCACAAAAACACCCAAACAGAAAAAAAAACAAACCAAACCAACCAACCAAACAAACAAAAAAAAAAAAACCAAAGAGCTCAAAGTGAAGCAAAAGACACAGAAGCAAAAAGCAAAAATACTGGTAAGGTAGAGGCCTGGAGATTGCCTGAAGGGAAAAAAAAAAAAAAAGAGAAAGCAGGAAAGAGGGCAACAGAGGACAGTTGGGACAAAAACTTGAAGACTAGAATCATAATGGTAATAAATATTTTTTATACTTTTAATTTCCCTCAGAGAAGTTACTGCAAAACAACCTGTTGCACAATGATGTAGTGATAAATATCAAAGATTAAACCTCTTTTGGAAGAAAATTAAATCTGAGTCAATTCCTTTGTTCTGGACCAAACAGTAAGAGTAAGTATATGTTATGTTGCCCAAATAAGAACTTTATAACTTCTTTATCTTACAAATACTGTCATAAGAGTTTATAACTTTCTTTCAAAATAGCATATACCAAACAGTATATGTTTTGGTGGATCACTAGTTTAACTCATGATAGTAATCCTTGGGTTCCTGATGGGACATGTACTACTCTTATTATTTTCATTTACTTGCTTTTTGTTCACATTAGCAAAAGCCAGACCTCCCTGACTGATTCGGAAAGATTTCACATTCACAATCCTATCAGGAGAGCTTGTGCAGCACTGTCACAGAAAGGCAGGTAAGCAAGACACAAACCAGGTCAGCAGTAGCAGGACACTGAGGGGAACAAATCTTGCTAAAGCAAAGTCAGAGCTGGAAGGGGCATAGATTTTCTCACAGGGCTCTGAGGGAGTTGTACCTTCATTTTATCAGAGAATAAGCATGTGCTTCTCTTCCTTCTTCTTGCTTTAATATTTGTGTACATCACCTACTTTACTCACCAGCACCTCTGCTTTGCCAGTAAAGCCAGACTCTTTCATACTCAAACAACTTGATTAGCTTCTGTGATGAAATGATGGGCTTGGTAGATGCGGGAAGAGCAGTGGATATTGTCTACTTGCACTTCAGTAAGTCTTTCAGCACTGTCTCCCTTAAGATCCTCATAGACAAACTAATGAAGTAGGGGCTGGATGAACAGAGTGTGGTGGATTGAAAACTCTCTGCATAATGTCCAATCCTGCTCAACATCTCATTCATGATCTGAATGATGGGGTAGAGTGTACCCTCGGCAAGTTTGCTGATGACACAATACTGTGATATTAACCCCAACCACCAACTAAGATCCAAACAGCTGCTTGCTCCCTACCCCTGGTGTGATGGGGAAGAGAATTGTAAGAGTGAAAGTGAGAAAACTCATGGGTTGAGATAAAGACAATTTAAGAGGTGAACCAAAAGCCATGCACAGAAGCAAAGTAAAAGAAGGAACTAATTCACCACTTTCCATTGGCAGACAGGTGTTCAGCCATCTCCAGGAAAGCAGAACTCCATCATGTGTAATGGTTACTCTGGAAGACAAATGCCATCACTCTGAACATACCCCCTGCCTCCTTCTTACCCCCAGCTTTATATTGTTGACCATGACAACATATGGTATGGAATATTTTTTTGGCCAGTTGGGGTTCAGATGTTCTGGCTGTGTCCAATCCTAACTTCTCATAAACCCCCAGCCTACTTGCTGGTGGGGTGGCGTGAAAAGCAGAAAAGTCCTTGACTGTATAAGCACTGCTCAGCAATAATGAAAATATCTCTGCATTATCAGTACTGTTTCCAGCACAAATCCCAAACATATCCCCATACCAGCTGCTATGAAGAAAATTAACTCTAACCCAACCAAAATCAGCACAATACACCAGAGGGTCATGCTGTCATCCAGAGGGACCTCAACAGGCTGCATAAATGGGATGACAAAAACTTCATGAAGTTCAAGAAGAGGAAGTACATAGTCCTGCACCTGTGGAGGAACAACCCCACACATCACTATATGCTGGGGGCCACTAAGATGGAAAGCAGCTTGGCAAAAAAGGCCCTGGGCATCTTGGTGGACACCAAGTTGAACACGAGCCAGCAATGAGCCCTTGTGCAAAGAAGGTGAATGGTGCCCTGGGCTGCATTAGACAAAGCATTACCGGAAGGCTGCAGGATGTGATCCTTCCCCTCTCTAGCCCCCTATCCAGCGCTGGTGAGGCCACTCCTGGAATGCTGGGTCCCATTCTGGGATCCCCAGTACAAGAGAGACATGGACATACTGGCCCATCCAGCTAAGGGCCATGAAAATGATTATGGGACTGGAGCATCCTTACTTTGAGGAAAGGCTGAGAGAGCTGGGACTGTTCAACCTGGAGAAGAGAAGGTTCAGGGACAATCTCATCAATAAATACCTAAAGGGAGGGGGCAAAGAGGACAGAGCCAGGCTCATTCAGTGGTGCCCAGTGACAGGAGAAGAGGCAATGGGCACACACTGAAACAGAGGAGGTTCCCTCTGAACATCAGAAAACACTTTTTCACTGTGGGGATGATTGAGCACTGGCACAGGTTGTCCAGGGAGGTTTTGGAATCTCCATCCTTGGAGATATTTAAAGGCTGTCTGGACATGGTCCTGGGCAATGGACTTTAGGTGACTGGATGTAGGTTTGAGCAGCAGAGTTGGACCAGATGACATCCAGAGGTCCCTTTCTACTTCTGTTTTGTGATTGTTTAATTTTCTTTAATTTTCCCCCTTTTTTCCCCAACTTGCTTTCTTAGTAGTGAGAAATGCTCTTTTTAACCTTACTTGTAAAGATCTTTGCTGCAGCCTCCAAATACTATGAAAGTTTACACTTCCAGGTAAAACCACTTCCAAGAAAACAAGTTTTCACAAAAGTTAGCTACCAGAGACAAGTGATTTAATTCTGTGTCTTATTTATTCTCTTATTCTAATTCCAAAGGATTTGGGGCCTCCAAGCTGTGCAGAAAGCTACTTCAGAAGCCAATGATCAGGTCATCTTATAATTAGCTCTCACATCTTCCTTCTCTTTGCCTATCTGATGACTCAGGTTAGGTCTCTATCTCTGCTGGTGCAGTCCCAAATGGCTTTAATGATGCTCTGAACTAGTCCTGTTTTCTATATGAATCAGATTGCAGGACTGTAAACATTCCAGGTGTGGACCCTGTGTTTTACTCTATTTAGGAAAATGAGTCCTCAATCTAGATTAATTAAAATAATAGGTAACATATAGACAGTCATATTTGTGTGTGTTTGTCTACATTAATATTATTCAAACAGTGCAATACTGTAAAATTATTAGTTTCTGAAGAAAACATTAAGCTAGTAATCTTGTACGTTAACAGCATATAGGTTTTATAGGACCCTTGGGGCCTCTGTTTCATGATGCTAAAACTAAATTTTAAACATAAGTTCACTCTCTTACATATGTTTTAATTTAAACATGGAAGGTATGGGATATGACCTTGTGCTCATTCCAACAGTTGGATGTTCCTAAACCAAAAGGCCAGCCTATTAACAAATTGCCTAATAAAAATATTTTTAGGGAAACTAAGTCAACCGTGAAGACAAGACACAAAAAACTTGCCTGTTACACTACAAAGCTTAAAAGCAATACATGAAAAACCATAATAATCTTTTAAAAAAGGTGATTAAAGTGGTAAATTGTGAAGCTTCAGCTCCCTTTGTCACAAAACACAGAACCTACTTTATACCAATTGCTGCTGGCTTCTGTCTTAATTGGACAATTGCCATTGTGCTTATACTCAGAAATTCTGTATTTCAGTGTTTCAAAGATTGACTGCTGCTGGCTTGCACCCTCCCCCATTCATTCATAGGGAGCTTTGAAAGGTGGTCTGCTTTGACATGTACATCATTAGACAGAAGAGGGGAAGGAAGGTATCAATATCAGAAATGAGCAATAACAGGAAAAGAGTGTGGCAGGAAAAGAAAACAATTAGAAACAGTTTGGTGTCCTGAAGTTAAAAAAAATAATAATAATAACTGCCAAGTTGGCCTGACAGAATCCCATCTAGAGGAACAGAGAGGCAAAATATGATACATTCACTCATTGGCCACTTTTATCAAAGAAATAACACAGGAAAGACTGCTTATATGGACTTTGATGAGAGTGTCTAATGTAAGAATTCTGGGTCTGAGATTTAATGATCTTGCCTACCTTTTGGCTAATACTATAAAAATAAAGTGCAGTTCAGGGATAGATAACATTATTTTCAAAAATGTATCTCCAGTTTTATCCAGCTTCTCACAGAAGTCTTCCTCAGAACAGAAGGTAGCATTTCCAGTTTTAAGAGAAATGGTGGCTTTTGGAAAGTAAATAAAAAACAATATCGCAGTCATATTTAGGGTAGAAACCTAAGATCTATCCTCAGCTACAAAGAAACCATCATTGCTTCAGGCAGAAGTTATCTACTACTTCATTTAGGACCCTACTACCTTTGTGTATTAGTCACGGGATTTCCCCAGTTTTCCAGGACTGGGCTGATACTTTTTCTAGAGACATCAATAATACAACTACCATTAATTTTATAGACAGACAAGCTAAATCAATGTTAAGAGCTTTTGAAAATCTTCTCCCAAAGGTTTTATACGACATTCTCCTGCCACCTAAATTATACCAGACATCACTAGAATCTCAGGTTGCATTCAATAATTTGTTTGATGTAGTGGTTACTCTGTTTATTTAAAAATAAAAGTTAAATTCCCAAATGAAATAAAATGTTTAACTGTTTTTTAAGTTTTTATTGAATTCTTCTTAGGATGTCAAATCCTGTTGTTTGAAGTTCTGCAGGATCAATGTGCAGTATTTTGCTAACCTTTTTTTTGTTCCAGTTTGCTTGGGTTCTCACTCACAAAATTTCACTTTCAGGTTCAACCTCACTTAAAAGTTCAGAGTGAATTTCAGCCAAGTCCACTAACTGTGATCTGGTTTATGTTAAAGTCAGCCCATAAACTGCTCAAAACTGGGCCGGGATTCTTTTGAAACTGGGCCTAAGGTTTGTGTAAAAGCAAACTCAAGAAAATGTTTTGATGAACCTAGGTTCAATATTTCAAAGTCTATAATGAAACCAGAAACAAACCAAATTCCAATTTGTTTGGGGCTTCATACTGAAAGCGCTGTATCACTCCGTCAAACTGATGACATTTTACCACAACCTTAACAGTGAAAGATTTTTCTTCCTGTAATTTCCCCCAAACCCCTTGGCTGCTGGAAACAGTAATGTATTACCATGGATACAGATTGTAGAGGGGGTATGGGGAAGATAGTGGAGGTTACAGTGTTTAAAGAGATTTCTTTGGAGTTGGCATTTGGAGCAGGGAATTAGACAGCACAAGAGCTTTTTTTTATTCAAATATGTCCAGATCATAAAAATAATAACTTAAAGAAGATGATATAGAATAGATTGCATTTGTGGTTTTGTGTCTTTGGTAAAGCCATCTTTTTCTGGAAAGCAAAGGGAAAACCTTCACATATTTACTTGATTTAGTTTGGAGAAAGAGGAATTTAAAAATTAGTAATTTGATTGTAAATGCTTTCTCCTTTCAGCTGGGAAGGGAGGCAACTGGGGACTAACCTGTCAACTGCAGAAAAAGTCAGGCTTGCATATCTCTGCTTCTGACATCCCTGAGTGCAAACATGCTCATATTCTTTCTTGTTTGAAAAGAGCCAACCATGGCTTCACCATTACCATGTGCAATACGGAAAAAGGAGTCAAGACATGCAATCTGGAAAGTACAGATGAACAGTGATGGACTTTCCAAGGAAGCAGCTAGGGCCTCTTCTAAAGGACCTGCCCTTCTAAAGATAGAAGTAGAGCCAGAAGGGGATTTTCTGGACTAATGGTTTCCAATAAGATCCTCCAAACTATTCTATTAAAATATCATCATGCAATAATCCTGAGTAAAAACTGTAGGAGTGAAAAGAGTAAAATTCCACAGAAGTTATCCAGAAAGTCTTTTCTGCTTGGAAAGATACAATGTAAGGGAAAGTTATATCATTTGATACACTTCAATCCGATGCATTTAATTGCATAGGAGACACACAGATACTTTTCTACTCTACTTTCTAGGCTAGTTCAAACCCTATTGGAATATTATTTTCTAATCCTTCTATAGGAGTGCTCTTGAAATGATCACAAAAAAGGGGTGGTGTCCAACCCACAGAAAAGATAAGGCTCATGCTACTCATTCTGCCACTGAAAAATATTTGTATGAAAAATATTTGCACACTTGCAGATGTTTCATCTTTATACTCATGGTACAGCTCTTTTTGTGAGGGATGCTGAAATATCCTTCCCAAAAAGAGAAGCCAATTAATATCCAGGAAAGACCTAATTGTGGTCCTACTTCAGCCTGTGATGAGGCTTGAACTCAGCTTCACAACAGTAGAATCCATCCCAGAATAATTCGCAACAAAAGGAGTGATTTAAAATAGAGGGATTAACAAGTTTAGTTTAGAATTAACTTTCACTTTGGTGAAGATTACTATGTCAAGCTGAACACTAAGTAGAGGTCAGTGCTAAAAGACCACCACACTAATCATGGGGAAGTGTTGGCGCAGACATCCATGTATTGCAACAAATCTTTCTGGAGGGAAAGCAGAGAGCAGCTTCTCCCCAGCTGTTGGACTGGGGCAGCTCCCCAGCCCTGCAGCTGCACTGCCAGCACTTCTCCCACCACAATTTTCCTCCCTGCTGTAGCTTCCTCACACACTGCCTTCTTTCCCATGAAAGCATCCCAGATTTCACCAGTGCCAAAGTCCCATCACCATCCTCAGAGAAGCGAAGTTCCCTCTCTCCTTTAAAAAAAAAGATGCAGCTTCCATGCGTCTTTAGGAAACAGAGGACAACTGTGTCAAAAAAAAAAAAAAAAAAAAAAAAAAAAAATTTTATTTAGACAAGAAAAAAAATCATAGTTTTTCATGCCATTAAGTCCTTGGCATGATAATTTTTAAAGACTGAGGACCACTTACTGAGTGCAGGATATGAGACAACAGGGCCCAAATGAGCAACCCTCAAAATGAGGAAGAGAAGGATTCCCTAACCCTGAAGACAGACAGCGCTGTTGCAAATCACTCCTACTTTTGCTTTAAAGAGACACTGCTGTGTCACAGCCTTTAAATCTGTATTTGTAAGGGACATAATATACTTTTGTTATGGGAATTCTTAATTTTCTGTTACTTACACAAGGCAGCAATCCTGAATTGTCTAGAGCACACCAGCATATTGCTGCTTCTGCAGTATTTAGCCAACTGTAACACGCAGTCCATGCATTGATCAGTGGTTCACCAACTAAAGCTTTGTGTAAGGAGAAAAGCTTGGATGGGTGATGTTCCTGAGTCCAAAAAGTTTGGAAGCCACGACATTATTCACAGCCAAATCAGACTCCTGCACCTCAGATTTCTTCAGCTCAGAGGACAGAAATCTATTCTAGTTTTCTAGATCGCTTTCCAGATCTGAGAATTCCTCAGGTTTCTCTGCATCTCCTGAGCAGCCCTTCAGCCCTATCACTTTGACATTTGAAATTTTCACACAGGGAGAAAGAAAGAGGTGAGGGGAGAAATATTTATGTCAAGAAGGGCTGGAAGGAGGATCCAGGGAACTATAGGCCTGTAAATCTGACCTCAGTGCTGGCAAGGTTCTGCCAGCAAGATCATCTTGAGTGCAATCGCATGGCACGTACAGGACAACCAGATGCTCAGGCCCAGTCAGCATGGTTTTATGAAAGGCAAGTCCTGCTTGACAAACCTGATCTCCTTCTGTGATAAGGAGACACACCTAGTGGAAGAAGGAAAGGCTGTGGATGTTGTTTACCTTGACTTTAATAAAGCTTTTGACACAGTTTTCTACAGCATTTTTCCTGGAGAAATTGGCTGCTCATGGCTTGGACAGGTATATGCTTTGCTGGGTAAAAAAACTGTCTGGATGGCCGGGCCCAAAGAGTTGTTGTGAATGGAGTTAAACCCAGTGGGCGGCCGGTCACGAGTGGTGTCCCCCAGGGCTCGGTGTTGGGGCCACTCCTGTTTAACATCTTTATTGATGATCTAGACGAGGGGATCGAGTGCACCCTCAGTCAGTTTGCAGATGACACCAGTTGGGTGGGAGTGTTGATCTGCTCGAGGGTAGGGAGGCTCTGCAGGGAGACCTGGACAGGCTGGAGCCATGGGCTGAGGCCAGCTGTATGAGATTTAACAAGACTAATTGCAGGGTCCTGCACTTGGGTCACAACAATCCCATGAAACTCTACAGGCCTGGGGAAGAGTGGGTAGAAAGCTGTCTAGCAGAAAAGGATGTCAGCTGGCTGAATTTGAGCCAGCACTGTGCCCAGGTGGCCAAGAAGGCCAACAGTGTCCTGGCGTGTATAAGAGATAGTGTGGCCAGCAGGACTAGGGAAGTGATTGTCCCCTGTACTCAGCTTTGGTGAGGCAGTACCTCGAATACTGTGTTCAGTGTTGGGCCCCTCACAACAAGAAAGACACAGAGGTGCTGGAGCACATCCAAAGAAGAGTGACAAAGCTGGTGAAGGGTCTAGAGCACAAGTCTTATGAGAAGCAGCTGAGGGAACTGGGGTTGTTTACTCTGGAGAAAAGGAGGTTCAGAGAAGACAATATTGCTCTCTACAGCTGCCCGAAAGGAGGTTGTAGTGAGGTGAGTGTCAGTCTCTTTTCCCAAGTAACAAGCAATAGGACAAGAGTCGATGGCCTCAAGATGCATCAAGGGAGGTTTAGATTTGTTATCAGGAAAAAGTTTTTTGCTAAAAGGGTTGTCAAACATTGTAACATGCTGCCCAGGGAAGCAGTGGAGTCACCATCCCTGGAGATATTTAAAAGACGTGCAGATGTGGTGCTCAGGGACATGCTTTAGTGGTGGACTTGGCAGTGCTAGGTTAATGGCTGGACTCAATGATCTTAAAGGTCCTTTCCAATATAAATGATGATTCTATGATTCTAAGTGGAGTAATGAAGCTTGAAATATATAAAAAACTACAAATTACCCACACAGAGGTGTGATGTCAGAAATACCTAACGTTTCCCCTGACACTCAAACTCCCTGCTCTAAGTTGGCTGTGTTGTTGTAAGGTATTTATCACTTCAAAACCCTATAAAACATTTTCACCTTCATAAATATACACACTAATTCTGATGTGTCTTAAAACTGCAAAAGGGAAAATAGATAAATGCTTTTACTAACACACCAGTTCATCTTAAAAAATCAGCAAGATTACAACTCATCCCTTTATCCTGGCATAACTTATAGGTGTTATTTCCATCTCTGGAGAACAAAGGTATCCTAGTCTGTATGCTGCAAAACAGAGGTGTGTAAAAAGGATAAAAAAGCAGAACCACTATAGGGTAATCACAACAGTTGAGAACAGCAGCATATTCATTTAAAGAAATCTCCTCCACAATTACTTAGTATATAGAGCAGAAGTTTGGAGGTTCTTTCATTGGACTCTTAGCCTTAAATAGATTTACACAGTTTACACAGCTTGCTAAGGCTTGGGGATCCTCCAAAGCTGCAGGTTTCTTCTGACTGGTATAGACAGGTTTTAATGAAACCTGCTGAAAAACACAGATATGGAGGCTGACAACCACCAAGAGGCAAAAGGATAGAAAGCACAACGTGTGTCTGAAAACAAACAGTCACGCCTCCAGAAACACAGGCACATAACACAAGAGCAGCTATATTGATTATCAGATAGCATTTGACACTGTTAACAGATAAGCTCTTAGGCCAAAGTTGTTGGTTATCACGTATGTATCACTACACACTACTTTAGCTTTAATAGTCTGACAGATAGAGGGAGTGAGGCAGACAGACAGATGATTTTTGAAGAGTGAGGGAAAGGTTCTAACCTCTGACATAATTGACAACTTTATTCAAATATTTCTCGACCAAAAAAAAAACCCAAAACTATGAAAACTAACAAGACATCCTTCACAGAAAATTACTGAGTCCAAAAATAATATCCTTTTGAATAAGCAGTGGAGGTTACCACAGCATATACTGAGGGAAATAAGAAAGCAATTAAGATACCTTTGTTAAGAAATTTTTAACCTGTCAGCAATATATGCCTTTTGTTCTTCAATCTTTTAGGTTAATAAAATCAAGGCCAGTTCCCTTAGAGATGCTGAAGCTATTAGATATCTGTAAAACTTAATGTACCACAGGGACCATATAAGAAAAAAATGCACTTAATTGAGTGTTCAGAGCCAGAGCCACCCATTGTAAGTATATTCTGGCAATTGAGATGTTATTATTGCCAAGGGTCTGCTATATGATGATACAAATGCATCTTTTCTGAATGAGAGCTGTGAATACATGGATGAAAAGATGGCTGCATTCCTTAAAAAGAAGGGCTGGAGCTCTTCTATTGCATTTTGTCACTGTCATCCATAAGAAGCAGTAGTGTCATTAACGGGATTACATTTCTAACGAATTTGTAAGTAAATCTGGTAAAAATGACTTTCCAAAACGAGAGATATTCAGTATTTCCTATTTTGAATTTGCATTTCTAATAATGTGTCTGTCTAAATGGTAACCTTATTATCAGTCTCTCAGTACTGTGTTCAGTCCTTGTGAAGAAACAAAGACACTCCTTTCCTTCTTACTTCATTTCTCCTCTCTGGATGAATGATGTATGAGCTTTCCCAAATGCTTTCAGCATATGAGGGCTCTATTTAGCTATGCACTGGAAGTGTTAGGAGTGAATGAAGACAAAGAAACCCAAACAGCAGCACTAACAGTAATTCAGACTCTGATTACTGATCCAAATTAGACTGGACAAACCAAGGAAGGCAGGGGTTTGAAATGAGTTCTTTCAAATAGCAGTGAGCTACGACAAAATCCATATTTATCTGATGTATCCAGTGCTCTACAGCCAGATTCTTGAGTTTCAGTAGAGAGAACAAAACCTGATACAAAGCTAAGCTCCTCAGGTTTAGTTCCAGGTTATTGATCTTCACTTGAAAACTTCTAATACTAAGTAGGGGTACATGAACTGAAGGAAACACTTCCCTCAGGGGACATTTGTCCAAGGCTGCAGTTCTCACATAGGGGTTTTTCTCAAGTGTATACACCTATTCCTTTAGGGACTGAAAGTACAGTCTCAAATCTCTTCAGGCTGGAAGTTTCACCTTTCTAGCGAACAGTTTTTGGATAACTAGAAGTGCCCTGGAAGCCTACCCCCACAAGCTGAATATAGACAAGAAAATATTCCCAAGCTTCCCAATATAATTTTTCTTTGGGATATATATATATATATATTTAAAAAAAAAAAAAAAAAAAAAGATTTTTCAGAGCTTAACGTGTAACTA
>NW_020799095.1:121932290-121984869 GCF_003259725.1 Athene cunicularia
CAATTCTGTTCTTGACAAGCTCTTCTCCTTCTGCTCTCAGTTTGTACACAGGAGATTCCCACTTCCACTCCTCTACCACAAAGTCTGTAACTGACAATTCTATCTGTACCCTTTCTTCTCAGTCAGTTGTGCCACCACAACTACAGTGTCTCAGTACGGTCACTACAGCATCAGCTCAAACTCATTCTCTTCATTACTTGCAATCACCCAAATTTTGTTCATAGCTCCACCAAATAACCTGAAGAAAAAAAACCCAAAGCCAACAAACTAACACACTTTACCCAATGCCGGTAACCCGTGTCAAGAGATTGATAGATGCACTTGTATCATCTTGTCGAATCTGCAAAAACAAACCAACACAAACCAAGCCCTTCTTTACTCCATTTGCCATAAACAAAGAAATCTTGAGAAGATAAAGCAGTTCAGTCAGATTCTGCTTTGGAGACTCACTGTAAATCAGCACAAGGCAGCACCAAGCATAGTACCATGTATTACAATAATGCCATATGTACTAAGCCTGAAAAACCACATAACTACTCATGCTAAGGTGAACAGCATGGTTAAACACAAAACTCCGCTGCCTTCCAGAGTCAGAATTCAACTGCTCCCAGAAGACGTTCATGTGCTGATCCTGTAACCTAACATATTTTCACAGACAGTTTTGATGTTTTGCCTGAGCTTCTTATTCCCTATTTTCTACTCGCTATAGACTCTGTCTCCACCATTTTTAAGCCAGACATCAGTCCGTTCAGGAAACGACAACGGAATTTGCACAAAGCAAGGAGGCTACTCTCCAAGTTATAAACAAAATCAGCTATCCAGAAATAGAGCACAAGGGGACAAAACCCACCTACCTTTTCCAGTTTGCGTAGTTTTCCAGTGGATAAGAACTCATCTATCTTCTCAGCTATTTTAGCACCTACTCCATCCTAAATATTGGGGTGGAACAGGGACAGAAGACAAGTTAACTTCAAGATTACCTAAGGCCATTATATCTAGAAAAAAAAAAAAAAAAAAAAAAAAAGAGAGATTTTTCAGAGCTTAGAGGCATTTTCAAAGAAAATAAAAAGAATGTTTTTAGGCAGCAGATGTGAATAGGTTACTGTAATATTAGTCTTCTTCAAAGTCATGGAAATGCTGATAGAAAACGAAAGAATTAAGGGATGGTAGCACGATCAAAGTCAACACAGTTTCATGGAAAACAGATCTTGTCAAAGAAATCTGATTTTTTTAAAACATAATTTCCAGTGTGCTTCCTTTTTATAAGGAAAAAATTACCTTTTAGCCCCCACTACCTTAGCATTGATCACAACAGCACCATTAACACTACACACTCTGACAACAGTATTTGTAAGACTCCACAGAATTTTCCATCTTATCCATTCATCCTATCCCTCATAGTTTCATTTATATTTTTACAAAGTCATTTCATCCAAAGTCCACATCAGCTCTTCCTCATACTACTTCTTCCAGAAAGGTGGGTGTTCCAGCCTCAATACTATATTATGCCACCTTGCCTAATAACTTCCCCACCATTCCCTGGGGGTAGATACACACACACATACACACTTGCTATGGCCCAACATCAAACATATGAGCATAGGCTTCAGGGGCATTTGAGCTTCCCTCTGTACAGCAAATGTTATAACTCTTTACACAGAATGTTACACTAGGCCAGCTTCCAAACAGAAGAATGGCAGAGACTAGCTTTGGACATCTGAAAGCTTAATTTTTTTTCTAATATCCTGTGGAAATTTGTTGTGCCTCAAGATGCACCTCTGAAGTGAGAACTGCAGATGCAAAAAAGCATCAGGTAGTTTTTGAGGTACAGAAAAGCATAGGGTAGAAAATAAAGCCTATAAATAAAAGCTATGAGAAAAGGCATATTAGGCTTCAAAATAAGGTATGTTGGAAAGGGTAGGGGTCAGCATTGAAATAAATTTGGCTGTAGGCATTTCAATTTCAAGATAAGATATGTTGAGGTGGTTAAGGGAAACTGATTAGATTAGTCATTTATATTCATTGGAAGAGAATGTTAGCATGAAGAAGGGACATCTAGAAAAGGGGATGCAGTTAGCTCACGTGTAACTATTAATGAAAAAGGTTTCTATCACTGGGAGTCTGTATCAAGCTTCTTCTCTCTGTCCTACCCACTCTTTATCAAGAAATCACACCTCTTTGCATCCATTGCCTGCCCAACCTGACTCCCACTAGCCATGATCTTAATTCATACAGGACAGAAAACATCTTCAGATTTTAGGAGGCTGTCTACAAAAATAGAGAAGGAAAGGAAAAAATACTTATTCTCTGACTTTGCAAGATTTTGTTAATTGATATTGGATGCATTCCAAAAAAGAGTTGGAAGCCTGTTGTGTAAAGTTTTTATTTATGGTCCCACAAAACACCCAAATGGCCTCAAAAATTCCTATTTCAGGATATAACCATTTGCTTAACCTAGACATCCTGGGCATTTTTATTAGCCTTTGCAGAGAGAGGATCTGACACTCCAGACATAGCAAAACCCTTTCTCAGCTCAGAGTGGAGCACACTTGAGAGGGAACAGCGATTGTGCTAGTTGGAACTATCTGTGGTTGCAATGATAATCTAAGGTTTCTGCTTACATGTGCTCAGAGGCTAAGGAGCAAGCTGCAGACTCATGGGCCAGTGCCTGTGCATCGGCTTCCCCAGCCCAGCCTGCAGGCAGCAGCACAAGTGCCTTGGCAGCTGCTTGCCTGGCACGTCCCCAGAGGTTGAAATTAAAGACATTCTTTAGAGTTACACTTTTTTAAAGCGCAGGACTTAAATTCCTGCATTTTTGCAGACCATCTGCCACCTGGGCTGTGGCGCAGAGTGACCTGAAGTCATGCATCCCTACAACTTGAGCCAGGCTTTTCAGATCAGAACAGGCTCTGACTCCTACTTCTATGGATCAAGCATGGATAATGGGAGACCTCATCGTCCTCTACAGCTCCCTGAAAGGAGGTTGCAGAGAGCTGGGGATGAGTCTTTTTAACCAAGTAGTATGTGATAGGACAAGAGGTAATGGCCTCAAGTTGCACCAGTGAAGGTTTAGACTGGATATTAGGAAGCATTTCTTTACAGAACGGGTTGTCAGGCGTTGGAATGGGCTGCCCAGGGAGGTGGTGGAGTCCCCATCCCTGGAGGTGTTTAAGAGTTGGGTCGACATAGCGCTGGTGTAGTTGGGAACTGTCAGTGTTAGGTTAATGGTTGGACTGGATGACCTTCAAGGTCTTTTCCAACCTAGATGATTCTGTGATTCTGTGAATGACACATAAACCAAAAGCATTTGTAGACAGTAGGAAAACTGAGAAGTCATATCATAGGAGTGTGCTGCTGCTTGGTAAATTATGTACAGGGGCCCACATAATTCACAGAAGGTCCAAAAGCAGAGTTTAAGGGAAAGGAAGGAATATATAAGGCTTTTCCCACTTTGGCCAAATGCAAGGAACAAAGGCATTGGTTTTTCTTAATAATCAAAATCGTACTAGGGCAGAACATAAGGGGTTTCCTACCCCCATATTTTAATAGCTAGCTCCCCAGTTCTGTCATTACTGTGACATGGTGTGTTGAAACAGATTTGCAACCATAAAACAGAAGGATCCTTCTGTTTTCTAGCAAGTAATTACTGAAACATAAAGATCTACATTACTAAATTTCCAGAGAATGAGCCTGTGGATAATATAAAACTAAAAGAAGCTTAACAGGATTCAGGGACAGCATCCAAAGTTCCCTCCTGTGAGGCAGGCACATTTCTCAATATTATTTTCCCCAACTTCAATCAAATGTACTTCTTACTGTACTTTGACTATTACTTGGTGTCTCGGGTTTTTTGAAGCCTAGGATTTAGATATTTTCTCCACTCTGCTGATGGTCACAGGCAGAACAGTCTAGTGCCATGTGAGATCAGTAGGATAAAAGGTGGAAAGTCCTCTGTATTCCCACCTACATCTGAAGGCCTCAGTGTCTGTCTGCTTTATAACAAAGAGGAATAACTTGTCATAGGTATGTAGCTTGCCTGACGAGTGCCTTCGTCAGGTCAGGTTGTGTGTCAAGCCTTTTTAGACCTGGAAATATAGTTCTGGTGTTTGGAGGAATGCACGCTTTTCAGGGTCAATATTTGCCTGCTGTTGTATTGCCACAATCTTGAAGAAAAAAAACTATGTATAGAATTTCTGAGACAACAATGCTTTTCTAGGTCCTTAGTGTAAGGAAAGAGAATAAATAATTGAGTCAGACCTACCAGTTATTAATAAGAAATCCAGAAAGCATTAATTTGCCTGACCAACTTGACAAGGGTTAATCACACATTTCCATAACCTGCTTACATAGCTCTTCCCTATATACCATGGATGGCTCTGGAAGGTCAGGCTTACAGAATCCTGTATGCTCAGACTCTAAAGACCTGAAAAACACACGACTCACATCTAATTGTTAGCATTTATCATTTTTATATTCCGAGTATACTCAATAAAATGGGATTTACTCTGTTGATGCGACAGTTGAAATATTTTTTGCCTAGATGTAAGCAAGAGGTTATGATCGCTCAGTTTTCTGATTGGTACAGGCATATTACAGCACCATGTTTCAAGTATACGGGTGTTACAGGGGAATAGATGATAGAGATCTTTTGAACAATAACTTTGTATGCATAATATACACACTACCGTATACACAATGTGCCCTCTTGAATTCTAATATGAAAATGCAGTTACAACCTACACAAACTTGCTCTAAAAATGAGATGGCAACACACTTGTCTAATAACGACTGTGTGAGAGTCACAGGTTAAATTTCCTCACCAGTTTAGCAAGATGAGAGAGAGAAAGAGTGCAAACTAAACAGAGTTCCCTGGGCTAATTTTCTAACAATCGATCAGCTGATTATTTCTACTAAAAGAGAATGGAAGCAAAAGAGATAGAGAATTATTATAATAAATATATATTACATTCAGCCAGGAGAAACTATCAAAATGACAGGGGAAGGAGGAGAAAAGGGATACGATCTGTTGAATTAATTGCACTATAATTAGTTATATACATTCTTCATCCACTTCTAATAAAAGTATTTCACTTTTCATATAAAAAATGCTCAGCTTAAAATGCAGGAGCTGTTGTCCAAACTCATATCCATTATATTCTGAGGCGTGTTTCCCATACATTGCTGGTATCCATTAGCTTTTAAAGACTAATTAGCATGAATTCTAGATCAGTGAGGGCTGGGCTAGTTCACTTTTTTTTGAAAGACAGAAAATGAACAGATGTGTGTGCATTTGTGTGTGTCTCTACCTTGTCTTCTGTGGGTTGTTTACACAAAGAATTACTGAATAAGCTTACATTCATTTGAAAGCTGTATGTCCAGGCTCTCAGAGCCCAGGGTCTTGAGCTACTTGCATCTATATTGTCTTTTGGCTAGAGCTCAAAATTCAGCCATTCCCACTAGGTATATGAGGTGTTTGACTCACAACAGTTGGACCCACTTCAAATGTCAGGATCCAAGCTAGCATACATGCTAAGAATACAAACTTTAATTATATGCATATATGTATTAACTAAACAAACTTATTTACAGAAGTTTCATTTGAGTTAAGCAAGGCATATTCCTCACCTCAGATTTGTCCTTCACAGCTGGTCTCTGCAGTACAGTACATACAGACAAAGACTTTGCCATGACGTCTGCCTGATCCCTGAATAAACATGTGTGTGAACACATGTGCTATTTCTGCTTCTGTATTTGTATTAGGGCAATGTATTCAACTATGATAGTCGTGTGACCATTAAAACACAGTCTGCTTTGTATTTAAGGAAGAAATTTAGTAGGAGGAAGAAAAAGAATAATGTATTTATTGTTACATTCAGAAAACAGAAATGATAGTGTTTTCCCAAGAAAATACAAGAAAATGATACCGTTTATTTTATGGGCAATGATTTCTCAAAGAAAGTATAAAACCCCTAGATCTACAGAGACCAGTGTGGATGTGGCAGTAAAAATTGTGTATTCCTTTAGCTATTTTTAACAAAGGCTTTGTTCCTATGAAGAAAACTGTAAAGACAGGTACTTGCACTCACGTGCAGCTCCTACTGAAATAAACACAACTTGAAGAAGATTCCGTTTATCCTAGGGACTGAGCACTCTCTCCATCTGTAACTGCACAGCCACAATGCTGCTGTCTCCTTTTATGTTGCCCATACCATGTTAATAGAGAGAAAGTTCTGGGGGAGCAGATACCCTCACTTATGTAGGTTTATTGCAATATATTCCATGATTCACACTGGACATATTAGTCTATGTGCTATGCCAAATCAAGCATTTTTTTCCAGAGAAAATGTGCAAATTCCAGGGCTGAGCACAAATCACTTTCTACAAGTACCCACCACTCTGTCCCCAGTGCACAGTTACACTTGGTCAGAGAGATTATAGGAGTCTTTTGGTTTCCTGGTTGGATGAGCATATAGTTTAAAGATAAACACTTGCACATTTGAATTTTCATGTGAGAATACTTGCCAGTATAACTGCAAATTCACTTTCTGCAAATATGCAAGCAAACCAGCTTCACTGTAAAATACTCATGAAATTGTACATGTGTATCTGAAAACAAGTGCAATTAAATGTGAAGGAAAACCCAATGAAGAATATTCACAATGCCTGTTCACGTCTATTATTTTCTGCAGTAAAGGCCCATGTGTGTCTGTGGTCTTATGAAAAAATATTAATTCTGTATTAATATTAGGTGAAATGGAGTAGAATCATCAACTTCATTTCAGCAAAAGTAGAAGAGGCAACTGTATCTGATCAGTAGCAAGAAGTCTCTCAGTCCCAAATTAAAAAGGTCAGTAGGTAAAATTCTGTTTCAGCTTATTAGGTATCTTCCCTTCTTTCTTGTCCTTTTTCCCTCGGATCAGCTTTCTCCTTTCCAGGGCCCAGTAATGGGTTAATTGCATGCAACACATGTTCTTGTAATCAGTGAAGTTTGTTTTCATCTAGGTGCCGCTTGTCTTCTCTGGTGTTGGAGCAGTAAGAAATTTAATTAGCAGCCAGAAATGTTGTTACAGAAAGAGTCAAAACCCGAAGCAGATAGTTCCCAAATGTGAGACTTGTAGCAGGCCAACTGAACTAACCCGGCACAGACTCACGTCCTTTGGGATGACCTATTCCCTCCCAGAGCTTCAGGATGGAGTCACCAGCTCTGCTCCTCATTATTATTGTCTCAGCTTACTGCCCTAAAGAGAGGGGTAGTGAGAGGATGAGAGAGGTGCTAATCCACAGAGCAAAATACAAAAAGATTTACACCAGAGCTGAGTAAATATGGGTAAAGGAATGAACCCAAAGTCTTTTTCAACAAAATCCTCTGTAAGTAATTTGCTTGATAAAACACAGCTCACATTTGGGCGGGGAGCAATGTTAGCAGACAGAGTGGAAATAGCATGAAACCTCCTTTAAGATGGTTTGCATAATGTCAAATAGGTTAAAGAAACCCTGCTTCCTAAATTAAAACCATATTACACTTAAAGGAAAAATTTACTTTGGACAATGCTAGTGGAAAGAATGACTAAATAATCTAACTGTAATTAATTGTTCACACGTGAACAGTATATAATGTTTGTGATTGCCCAGAGTGTGTAATGTACATAGGGAAGTAATTGATGTGTGCTTTTGTATTGTCTGGGCCATCGAACACTGCCAAATCAGGGAGGAAAGGGGAAGCACGTGTTCAGAGTTTATGTATATAGAAAGGACCGTGGCAGCTTTAGACGGGTCTCCGGGAACATGTGTGTCAAGTAAAGAATTCTTCAAGTATAACAGCTTGGTTCCCCCTTCCAAACCTGGGGGGGGGGGGGGGGAATCCAATTCCAAAATGTGGTTATCTTCAGGGCACCTTACACAGAACAAAACCACCTAACTGAAACCAGGACCTGGACCTGCCTTTGAGGAGAAAGCAAAGATTTCCAAATGCGAGTCTTCCTCTCTTGATCTCATACTTCTGTTGTTAGTGAAAACTGTAAAACACTATTTACAAGGTTCTGCACAGCATGAGGCTGTTTGTATGCAGCCTGGCAGAGAAGTTTGTTCTCGATACAACAGTGCAACCTAGTGGCTCAGAACAAAAGCTCTGCCACTCGTCCCCAAAGCTGTTTGACAACGTTTGCAGATACTTTAGTATTTGAAAAGCAGTACTTCTATAAAACACTTTTGCTTTAAAAGTCATTCAGTTACGTCCTTAGGACGGGCACAGGAGAGAGGTCTCTTTGTTAGCATGGCAGAATTTCTAGAAAGTTGGCGTAACACGAGCAACGAACTTTGGGAGGGTAAAAGGTTGGCACTGAGTTGCGCCTTGCAAGGCTATTACTCAGGTTGTGTAATTTATGCAACTGGTTTTGATGAAACTAATGTGATTATTCACGCGTGTAAGGATTTCTCTCTTGCTTAAGGGTTACTGGACCAGTCCCCAAGTCAGTAATTCTTCAGCAAGCTGTCATCAGTACCAAAGCAGGGCCACTGACAGGCTCGAAGTCATCTGCTCTAAGATGGCTGGGTATTTATAGCAAACCAGTATTAAGTTTGCCCACATTGTTTGGAGTATTTCAGTATTCGAAGGATAGGGAATACTGCAAGAGTGCAGTAATGGCAAACATCACAGTAAAAAAAAAAAAAAAAAAAAAAAAAAAAAAAAGCAAAACCCCCAACAACAACAAAAACCCCAACACAACACATTGTCTAAATAAAGGCTTGATCCAAAGCCCATTTAAAAGTCATTGCAGGGAGGGTGCTTTACACGTTCTGATCTGCCCATTAGAGAAAGGCAGGGGGGGAAAAAAAGCCTCATTTAGTGCTGACACAATGTTTTCAACTCAGCCCATTTGTAATAAGATGCTCTTTAGCCAAATCATTTAAGTCATTTGGAAATCATTTAGAATTCTCTTTCAGAGCAATTAGTAAAAAGCTAAAAGCCTCAAATGGTTCTTTGTGGTGGTTTCATAATTATTATTTTAAACCAGAGAATATCACCTTAAAGCAGAAAAAGAAAACCATCCATTGCAACTGAAAGTATCTGTGCATTCTGGAGTTCTGAGGGATAGAGAAAAGGTGACCTTTTCCAGATCTATGCATTCCATATAACAATCTTTTCCTGCCTCCCGAAGAACACACTGGGGAGGAAATCATTCACTTTTCTTGTTTATATGAGATGTTATAGTAAGAATTAAATGTAATTTAGTAGGACAATAAAATCTTCTCAAGTACTGATATTCGACACAGTATTGTTGTGTTTGGGGTGGATTTGGGGATGATTAAATGAGTAAATCATACAGATCTGAAACATTTTTTTCACCTCCTCAGATGGCATCTTGATCGTGCATGCACTGTGAACACCAAAAGCCTATAGGTCAGACCTGAAATTATAGCTAAAACTCAGCTCCTGAGGTACATGAACTGTTTATATCGATGAAAATTTATGATCTCTATACCTTAAATCCCTGGCCTCTCTTTTACATTGACTTCTTTACTATTTGCTGCTTTATTTTATGGTGATCCCTTGCCCTCTATAAATATATCACGGTTATTTAACCCTAGATCCCAACCATAGTTTTCAGTATTTCAGGAGGGATCTATTTGTTACATAGTCTGCTACTGGGGGTTTTATAATCCTATACATTAGCAATTATTATTTCACTGAAGTTAAAAATTTTCAACTATTTTCATCTTGTCATTTAACTTGATGCTATTTGGTATTACAGCCAAGAACAGAAAACTGTCTGCTGTTTTTCTAAGATTATATTGAGGTAAAAATCTTCTTTAATCTCCTGCAGTGATTGAGTTATTTTCTATTAAATATTTATCCGTTGAAAAATGAATAAATTTAACTGTAATAAATTATAGTTTGGCAGACTTAATTGCCTATTGTTATTTAAAAAAAAATCAGCCTTATAAAATCTGACCTAATCCTAGAAACATGCCATGGAGTAATTAAAGTTTTCTATGGGGATAGACTGCAATAATTATCTTGTTTTGACTGAGCTTCTTATTATTTTAGCCTGAAAAATAAAACTGAAAAACAGGAAAGGAATATAGATTTGCAAAACCTATTGTCTGATGTTAAAATTGTTAAGAAAATATGAGTCAGTATTATGCAAATTCTGACCTAATCCCAGCAACATATTGGTAGGTAATTGTATTTTTCTTTAAAAGGGGACAGACCCTACAATAATTATGCCTTGTTAGTGTCCACATTGCTATATTTTTGATTTATGTATTTTTGTGGGAGCTGACAGATAAGCAAGAAAAATTGACATATTATAAACTAATAAAAATAAATAATATCTGAATCTGCCTAGCAGCAGTGCACATTGGGAAGCTAAATCAATGCATTAATCACACAAATTTTGAGTAAAGTATAGTTTGTGCTAAATGAAAAAGTGACCTATACCAAACAGAGCTAAATATTGAAATCTTAGCAGTACTTCTATATGGACCTGCCTTAATTCTTCAGGTCAATCTAAGAATTTGACCTATACTATTTTTCTGATTATCCTGCACAATATTCCAGAACAAATCTGTGCCCTGCTCATCTTTCTTATGATTTTATTAACCTTCCACCTGTTAGAGCTGTCTTGTTCCCCAAGGAAAGAAAGAATTGCCTTTGAAAGAAAAATTTGGTTAGCATCTCTCTCTTTCTCTCTCTCTCTCTCTCTCTCTCTCTCTGTTTTAGCACAGCATTTATTTTAGGGCACTTGTTTACTAAAATGCTCTTGCTTTTCTGTGTAAAAGCATTGACTGTTAAGTGCCAGAATGAAAAAAAATATGCAATTTTGGTATCTAGTAACTGCTAGTTCTGGGAGTTCTGCTCTAGTGCACCAGCATTGTGGACAAATTGACAATGTAAATATTACAGAAATGAGTTTAGGATTGAGCAGAATCTAACAATTGATATTGTCTAAGGCAACTGGCAGAAAACTGATGAACTGTGAATACCATACCTTGTTTCAGGTTTCTGCCCATATAATCTCATTGCGCTGACATGTGTGTGGACTGGCTGGGCCAAATGTGGTATAATTAGCACTGAAGCTAGCAGCGTGGGTCTGAATTTTTCTCAGTGACTGTAATTTGAATAGAAAGAAAATATCAAACTATCAGGAATAAAGGATATACAGATTTTATTGTCTTCTCTCAGGCTGTCTGCAAATGCCACTATATGTCATCCTGTTCTGGCATTTCCAGAGTAATCCCTTGCTTTAAGGGCTTTAAAGCAAGGATTGCACAAGCTTGTTGGAGAGAAAAGAAACAAGGTCTGAAAACAGCTTAGCTGTAGGACAATTCCCTCTGCAGCTTCCCAAGCCCTGGGTAAAACCCCATTTGTCACACACTCAGAGGCTGCATGTCTGCTCCACTTGCTGGGACGCAGAACACTGCTGCACAGGGTGCCCAGCACTGTGACACCGATATTGCTTTTTGTCACCAGCTGAGGTGAGCATGAGCTGAGGCTGCCCGCAATCTCTCAGTAGGTGACACCGTCCAAGAACACCAGCCCTAGCTTCAGCCGGCTTGTAGTATATGTGGTCATAGTATATATACTTGTCTTGATAGCCTCTTGAGGGCTGCTTTGTGCCCGTTGTTGCCATGCAAATGCATTTTATATAAAGTGTCCTTTCAATGAAAGAACTAGGGGACATCGAATGATAGTGTCAAGTGATGTGTTTGAAATAAAAGTTTTAAAAAGTACAAAATATAAAAATAAATACAAAGGAATTAGCTTTTCACACATCTATGAGTCAGTTTACAGAAGTGAAAGCCATCCAGCTGGCCCTAGATATTGGTGGCAAGCAAAGAGTGCTCAAAGTTTACATAAATTCAAAAGGTGCCTGGACAAATTCTTGCAGAAAAAGCTATCAGACATGGTTTAAAAAGACTGTAAATGCAGATATAAGCTTGTATGAACATACAACCATTTATACTCAGATATATGTACCTGAATGCACATTTGGAAAAAGCAAATAACCTCAATTTGGCATGGAGTTAGAGGCACAAGAAGGGGTTTCAGATTCTTTCTTGACTTTGGTATTTCCCACTGGCTGATTTAGCTGCCCTGCCTCATCGATATATTTGGTATGTGAATCTCAGACCTAAGTTTTTAGTTCTCACAGCAACAGCGCAGCCATGAAACTCAGCATTAATGACTACATGTCTCTTTTGGGGCTGTCCCTGACATCATAGGACAATGATAATTTCCACCATGTTACTAAATGGACATCCTGATTCGGGGTCTTTCATCACTTGCACTGCAGTGTGCAATGAGTATTAGGTCATGTAAGGCAAGAACTGTTCCTCAAATGTCCAATAGAAAAATGCTTTTCATTTGGATTTCTACAAAGAACAGCTAAAATAATATAATCTTTCTCATTAACTGGATCGATTTAGCGTTCTCATAAAAATATACTAACAGAGGTCACCTAGTACCTTCATCCAAATCATACAACCTGTATCTATAGAATTACAATTATCTGGCATTTTTCTGGCATTTCAACACATGACACTACCAGTGCCAAGACCAATTTCTTCCAAGACAAGGGAGACAATGGGGTCTGTGTCAGCTAATCATGACTCTCAGTGGGGAAGCCTGGAGGAGGTACCTACAAGGGAACTCAATTTCAGAGCTAGTTGTCTTCCCTGCTGTTGAATAGCGAACTTGTGAGTCTGGTGGAAGCAGAGCAGCTTCTTCATCCAGTTCAGTACCATGAGCAGTAGGAGCTGTGCTCTCCCAAATGTATGTGGGACTTGAAGTCTGAGACCAGTGGGAGAGGGGAGGAAGAGCAGGAACTGCTGATGGATGGATGAGGGAGTCATGGCAGAGGACTGAGTACCTGTGAAAAGAGGTGCCAAAGAAATAAATATCAATAACTGTAACAGTTTTAACAGCTGGTTTTACCAAGTGGAATGGGGTACCTCCCACTTAGCCCTCAGAGTAAAGATTAACACAGATTTGTACAATAAATTCTAATATAAAACTTATATATTTTTAAGATTAGTAAACCTACACCAAATACATTATGCAATTAACTGTTAGGCAGTTAACTCTGGCACATCTCAAATATCGCTCTGTCCCAAGTACATATAAAGGATCAGCCTGGGTGATGGGACTGTCATGACAGTGTTTAGGAGCACATGGTGAAGAAAAATACGGACACTCAGGCCATAGGAGGATCCAGAACAATTAGACACACATTTCTGGCTCAAGATAACTGCAAACTCCATGTTACTTATCTAAATGCATAAACATATCTCCACCAAGCCATGGATCATTATAACCCAATGCTTCTGGTAAACTAAGACAATGCAAGACAGTTGTAATAAATATCTGTACTAATGAATAAAAGAGCAGCATTTGACACAAACATATCCTACATAATCTGAGACAATTTTGGCATGGAGCTGTTTATAGAAAAGCATTAACTTTAGCTATAACAGCAGCTGACTTGTTCTCTGGAAACTCTATTCCCTGAAAGGCAGAATTACAATTAAAGAGTGAAGAGTATTTCAGCTGACATAGCATTCCTGCTATAGGCACAGTCAATCAAGAGAAAGGCCAAAGCAACAGTCAGATAAAAGACTAATAAAGCTATGAATGACAATAAAAGTCCACTTGAAAGCTTTATTAGACTGGTGAAAACCTAGCTCAGAACATAAAACAGCCCTTACGCAGAGTAACCCCCAAACATCTTACCACCGCTTACAATAGGTGTCACACTATGCTGGTGAGGGCTCTGATCAGCGTAACAGACACTAAAATATCAAGGACCAATCAGAACTGCAAATAGACTGGTACACTAAGCACGTTGCTTTATTGTAATATTCTGTGATAGAGGTTGGACTCCCATGAACTCCCCAGGAACAGTAATTTCTTAGCTAACATTTCTAAAATGCAGATCTCAAATTACTTTGAAAGAAATTAAATGTCACATTTTTCATTTTCCAGGAAGAGGAGCTGAGGTATAGCAGGATGTTGTAACATTTCTTTATAAATTTCTCTTAATAACTTAACCCTCTGATCATGGAAAGATATTATGTGGTCTAAGCAAATTCATTTACCTTTTTAGTGTATTTCTTAAGATCCCACAAGTTTAAGCTTCAAATTCATATGGTTAGCACATTCACATGTTGGTAGCTTTCTTTCAGCAAAACAAATATCTTGCTTTCTTGTTAATTATAGGTGATTCTTTTTTTTTTTTAAAAAAAAAAAAAAAAAAGCATAATATGACATACTAAATTTCATGTATTTCTTCATAGTAATAATGTGCCCATGTCTTAAAAGTATTTTTTTGATAAACTGGCACACAGTAATGTGTCATTCTATCACTTAGACATGAAGTTTTAGTAATTACTAAAAGTTTCTGCAAGATTAATACTGTACCAAGTTGAATTTGTTTTGTGTTATAAGAAGCAGTCCCAGTAGAATGAACATTGACATGATAAACAATATTTGGATGCAAGTGAACGAGTGAATGAGAAGAGTTGGATGAATGCTGACAATACCAGAGCTGGATTTTTGCTCAGAGTAAACATTATGTTTCTTTGGTCTTTTGCAACAAAATCATATATTAAAGCAAAAATGTTCCACACCGAAAAAATATGCAGAGAAACATAGAGGAAGTATTTAGCAGCAAGCAACATAAGGAAACATTTATAGTAAAGCATATATTTCTCTTTCAAATAACTATTTGGTGACCTTAAAAATAATTATCACAAACTACCCCTTATTTTTAAGGTCTAGATGTCCTTTCATTTACCATTAAAACTGATGTATAGTTATTTAGTTTCCTCCAAGTCAACTGACAATATATAGACAACACAGATACTTATCCTTCATCTTTAAAAACTGTTCTCATTATAAGAAGTGTAATGGGTTTCAAACACTTATGTATTGCCTTCAAAATGTAAGTATGTCTAGGACAAGCTTTTGTCTCTGGAGTATCTTGACAACTTTGGATGAAGTCCCAAGAATGGCAGGGAATGCTATTTTTAAGGTTTGGTCCCTATTTTCAAGTATATTCTTTTCTGGGTATAAGTGAGATTTCAGTCTTTCTTAAAATAAAACTTTAAATTATTAAATGCATATAACACTGCATGTAACACTCAAGCTTTTGCACAATCATGAAAACTGAAACAAAGAAATGAAAATAAGTAAAGAACTGAAAATACGTGTGTAGACGTAAGTAAATACTTGTATGTCTGTTTTAGAAGACATAAACTTCTATTAGTTTAGTTCATAGAACACAAAGAATACCTAATAAATGTTTAAGATCAGGGCTGCTTCGTGTTCATCTTACCCAGAGGAGACCAAACATCACTCTCCTGCCCCCCAAAATACTGTCCCAGCTCCCAGGATCTGGGATGGTCTTGGGAGAAAGGGGATAGGAGGAACAAAGAGGGCTCTCCAGCTTTCACTCATAGACATGAAAACATGTGCTACCTAAAGCTGGACCACGACACAGCAAAGAGTATAGTCTTCCTGAACCATAAAAGTATATGGCAAGATGGTGATGTAACCAAATGGTTCAGAGACTCTAGTAAAGGGATAAAGGACCAGGAGACTAGCACACATGCTAATAGATAAAGTAACTGGAGTACAGTGATATCATGATATCATGCTTGATACATATGTGCTTAGTGTAAAGAGTCATTTAAACATTCTTTGAGCATGTCTACCCAGTCAAAGCTGCCGTCTTTACAAGAATTCTAAGAACTGCTCCTAAAAGCCATCATGTGTGAGATTTCACCAAATTTCTTTCCACCCTATGATACCTTCTCCAGCAATATCAGATCAGGATGGTACCCTGACACAGCCCCACTTTCCCTGTTGTGCAGTATGTACCCTTAGTCTCATTTGACCCTGATCTTGACTGCCAATAGAACCTCACATTATTTCAGATATTCTGAACTAAAATAACCATCACTCAGAAGATTATTTCTCAGGGTGAGAGAAACATTGCAATGGACCCAGGCAAAACATAAGCCTAAGTAGGTAGTGCAAATGTGGGAAGTTTACTCTGGTGGAAGCTACTTCTGAGAAGTATGGCCACAGTGCAGTCTGGACCACTTGATTTTGGGGCTAGAGATTGCTCCTTGGTGCAATATCTGTCCTTCCTCATTTAACAGTATGTAAGTACTCAGGGAACCCAGAGAATAAAATGTGTATCAGGCAATCTTTGGATCCATGCTCCACAAGGCAAATTGGCAATAAGCATTAATCCTTGGACCACTTTGGGTATTTTTAGTCCTATTATACTGGTTCAGCATATTCAGTGGCTACAACGAAGTTCCTAAGTAAGAGCTTACCTGCTCTCAGGCAAATTTTATATCTTAGGTCTTGGCCCTTCATCTTAATACTGCCATTAGCATGTCACTCACAGACAGTGGATCTGGCCATTAGTATTGCACTATTATGCTAAAGAACTGAGATCATATGGCCCACTGTGCTGAGCGCTATACAAATATGTGGAAGAGAGCGCCTTTCTCAAAAAGTCTGCAATCTAAATAAACATAGTCCTCAAAAAATAACAGAAGGAACACAGAAAGATTAATGGGCTTGCGGAGGGTACACAGCAAACAAGAGTTTGAGCTAAAATTAACACTCTTGGCACTTATCTTTTCTTAATTTTAGTTAATTGTATTTTACTAATTCTGCATCTGTGTGAGAAAAAAAAAATAAAAATATGGCTAACACCATTTGAAGTGGTGGAGTTACCATCCTTGGAGATACTCAAAAGCCATCTGACCATAGTTCTGGGCAAACAGCTATAGGTGACCCTTCTTGAGCAGGGATGTTGGACCACATGACCTTCAGAGGTCCCTTCCAACCTCAACCATGTCATGCTGCTGTGAACATTAATAACACAATTTATCTTTGAAAATTAGTATTTCTGTCCAGATTTAAGTAAACTTGGGTACAAATCTCCATATTATTACTCTATAGGTTACATATGTATACATGCATACATATATAGTGTACTTTTTATATATTTAGTAATGGTGATAATATAACTTTTAGCAATTCTCTTAGCATGCTTTCCTTTTTTAGATTTAATAATATTGCAAGCAAGGGAAACATCTGACTTTGGAATTATGTTGACACAAAGCAGTTCCTTTGGCTTCCAAATATGATAGGATCATATAAAACATCTGCAAGTCATTGGTTGGAGCACAGATTAGAAGGAAAAAAGTTCTAACATATTATGCATATGTACAATTCATTAGGTCTTAACTCCTACTTAAGCAGCATGCAGTCTATGTACCTTGACTTGTAATGAGTTACTTTAACACACAAACAAGGTGAACACTGTTCAGACTAATACCTGTAGAACTTGCCTCAGTTGGCACCTGCTAAGCACTACACATTTTGAAAACGTTATTCCAAATGCTTTCAAGAACTTCTCAACACCTTTTTAGGATGCAGGTGTTCTCAAATTATGTATAAATCCCTCAAACATCAATTAAATTCCCCAGAGACTTAATGTAGCTTGTTAGATTTGGGGGGAGGGAGGCTGAAGGGGTATTTAATAGCAAGAATCTGGAGATAGTCTATGAATTTATTACAAAATCAATTAATGCTTGTTTTCTTTGTTCAAGAAAATTGTTTCCAGGTTTTGGGGTTTTTTTTAATGTAAGAAGAGATTTAAATATTTCTTATTAAAATACAAAATAGAGGCAATTAAGGGGAGATCACCGTTGCCTTCTCCTTTCTTTCTTCTTTTTGATTGTCATTGCTAAGGAAATTCTGAGTCAAGAAATAAACCAACACAGATCCTTCCCTGGAGAGGAGGAAGCATGAAGTCTTAAAAAAAACCCCAAAACCTCTATTATAGAAAAAAAAAAAAAAAAAAAAAAAAAAAAAAAAAAAAGAGCGAAAAAGAGACAGATATCAAACTCCTTTATGAAACCAAACAGTGTTACCAGTCATACCTCACAAAGCTCCATGCAGTTAGGAATAACCCCTACCCAATACGAGATGTGGTGTATGTCATGGTACAGCAGTATATCCTGTGCAGTCACAACACACTGTGGAAGAATACTCTGTGTCACTGGCCTACCTAAAAAAAAAAAGCTTTAAAATAGCCGACCAGATAGATTTTCTTTCTTTTGCATATTTTATCTCAAATATTGGAAAGAAGCACTGATCTTTATACAACAGTTGCTTTTCTATTATAATTTATCAAAATAAATTTATCAAACATATCAAGATAAATTTATCAAACCAAAAGACAGTATTTATGCATATCTATATTTATGCAATCAGTTCACCTGAATAATAGTAAAACAATACATTTGTGTGTATTTTCTTCAAATATGTAAAGATATATAAAGATCCAAGAAGATACTACAAGGTTGGCTCAGAAACTATTGTCACTCTAAGTCTGCTACATGTAAAACACAAAAACATTTCTGGTGTAAGGGGTAAAATTCAGGGCTCCCTTCACCCAGGTAAGTCTCTTAACTGGAACCCCTCCCTCCCTCCCTTCCTTCCTTCCTTCCTTCCTTCCTTCCTTCCTGATGGGTCAGTTCAGAAAAGACTAGCATTTGGTTTGCCCCCTCATAAGAAAAAAGTCTTACCCTTTTAAAGACTAGCTATAGATTCATACCCACGAGATCCACATGTGCATATGTGTGCATGCATGGGTATGTGGAGATACATATATAAAACGAATAGAATAGAATGGAATGGAATAGAATAGAATAGAATAGAATAGAATAGAATAGAATAGAATAGAATAGAATAGAATAGAATAGAATAGAATAGAATAGAATAGAATAGAATAGAATAGAATAGTTAGATAGAGATGGAGATGGAGATGGAGATGGAGATAGATGGAGATAGATGGAGATGGAGATGGAGATGGAGATGGAGAAGGAGATGGAGATGGAGATGGAGATGGAGATGGAGATGGAGATGGAGATGGAGATGATCTCTTGATGCTTGGTGACATCTGACACTTCTATGCAAGACCCAGAGAGGTCTGGGAGTGGAGAGACAGCCCTTGCAACAGCAAGGAGAGCTTTTAGTAATTCCTTGCTTAACATCCACATCTCCCAGCCTGACTCTCTAAGGAGCACCAAGGTGTGATTTCATGTATAATACCATGAAATTAGCAGATCACAGGTGTACTAATCTTTTTTATTTTTCTTTTTTTTTTTTTTTTTCTTCAGTACTGAAGATTACAGACAGGCCAGCTCTTTTCTGCCACTTAGACCTTAAGTCCTTAAGTTCTGGCACAAGGCCATACCAAGAACAAATAGTTAGCAACGAGATCACCCTGTTTCGTGTCATTTTGGTTTAAGCTCGTGTCCTGCATCCCCTGTCTCACACACAAAGAGAAACTGTGCTCAAAGGTGGGTAAGGCGAATCACCTAACATTCCCAGAGCTCTGGTCATTCAGCTGTCTGTAAGTTTCCCCACTATTTTTTTTTTCAAATCAGTGGCTGATTTCAATGGGCTAGACTTAACAGGGGTTTAGAAATTTCCAAGTTGTGAAGCTTTTCAAGGTTTGTGAAAAACAATATCTGTGCTGGGGGAGACTTAAAGAGCTCAGCATGAGAAAATAATTTTAAAAAGCAGTATGAACTCAAGAGAATTATCTATTGTCTTTGACCAATCATCATAACTGGGCAATCAACACAAGGTATTCAAAATCATCTTGGCATTGTTCTCCCTCTTGTATGGGCAGCAACAAGCCAGAGAGATGAAGATACTGTGATAAGACTATTTGGGACATGGAGGAAAACTGGAGGTTCTCAATGGAAAAAAGAATTGAGGTCATATGGGATGTGAGGAGAAACTGAAACAAGTATGGCCAAAATATGTGTACATAGAACACAAATCCACTTAATTACATCTATTATTCATGGAAAATTTTGTTAAATTATACTCATTAATTCTAGACGCTGGAACTAAATGTATCCAATCTTTTACTTTTGTTTAGGAAAGTGAACTTTAAAACAGTTGAAAGAATTTTTATAGTTAGTTTTATTATGACATATCTACCTACATCATTCCATAAGCAGAAGAATTAAAGTCTATAGGAGACAAATTGTAGAATTACAGGTTTCTTGGTACAGATGATGATGTCAAAGCTTGATCCACACCATAAAAAGGACAGTAATTAGGGAACCTCAGACAACTGGAAAGCTTGGATAAGCACTGGGAATATCAGAATGAAAACTTTCCCGTGAGTCCTTCCAGTTCTGCCATTTATTTAATAGCTATCAAACCTGTTCCTGTGCCACACCATCCCAGGGAACAAAGATACACAAGTGCAAGTACAAAAAAAGAAAAAAAAGAAAAAAAATACACAGGTGAATTTTTAATTGAATCCTAAAAATGTCAACAAATATTTGGGTCATCTGTTTTCCTTTATTTACAGAATCATTCATAGCTCATTTTGGAAAGGCTGACATACAGATGGCTACCTAAAAGCATGCTCTCATTTCCATATCATCTGTTTTGAGCAGAGCAAAGAGCAAATAGAGCAAGTACAGGTTGGTTTTTTTGGCAGAGGAAGAGGAACTTCTGGTGCCAGCCTGAGTGAATGGAGGAATTAAGAATAAGGTGTAAGGTGCCCACTGCCAAACCAAGTTTAGGAGGCTTCACTCCTGGGTGATAAGCTGAGGGAAGCAGTGTGGGTAGGAAACAGTTTATAATAGGAAGTTCAGGGAACACTTCAGGCAAACTGCTTCCAGGTGATAGTGTACTTATTTCTAAGGTGATTACTCCTAAATATTGAAATGATTTTGCAACCTTCCTAAAGCCCAATACCTTATTATTGGTGTACATAATAGTATGAATGTGCAACATCAGACTAAAGTCACCACCTTTAATACTAAATCTTAATGGACTCCTTAAAAGATTAATGTATTGCCAGGAAAAAAAAAAAAAAAAAAAAAAAAAAAAAAAAAGCAGGCCAGAAAATTATCATATTCCTTTCCAGAGCGTATACCTAGCCTGAGACCTCCAAAGACTCAAGACACACTAAGGGTTCTCTTTCTTAAGTTGCCCAAACTATTCAAATTGTCTCAAACCCTTCACTGTCTATCACTAGTTTGACAACAACTATCTAGAAAGGACATCTTGCAGCAATTAAATGTAGCAGAGTAGAGAGCTCTGATCTAGACAATAAACACCCTTTTCAACACCATGCCAGCTCTCCCAGCTGGGAGCAAGCCTAACTAAGGCAGTACTGAAATGATGTTGGCAGCCAGCAAGCTGTCTAAGACGTTTGTCAGTGCTGCCAGCATTTGTTCAGTTGAATTGGTCTCATCAATAGAGATTTTTATTTTTTTCAAAACTTTCCCATGTGTAAACAAGACTTAAGATGCAGAGCGATCTGGGAAACATTAATTTCACACTGTAGTGACGCCATAAGAGAAAATAAAAATTAAAACAATCTAACAGGAATGGTTTCCTCTAATTGGACTGTGCAAAAACAATTACAGGAAAAAAAATTGCCTGATTGTTTAAAAAGATCGCTAATGGGCAGAGTTAAGGTTATCTGAGTGTATTAGCTGTGTCCTTCTGAGGCTTAGATTTCTATTAAGATTCGCCTTTAATCTAAATTTCCAAAATATATCCTTTCTCTTTCTAGAGAGACTGTAGCGTTCCTGTAATACATTTCACTTTAGCTTACTGATATACCCTCTCAACTCTGATGCCATTTTAGTATAGATTTAATCTAAGAATATAAACAAGAAGGGGGGGTTTTCTGTTTATATTTGAGAGATTTTTTAATATGAGGATTCCATTAAATACACATTCTGTTTCCCACACACATCCTGCTGTGGACCAATGGATGAATACGACTATGACTTTACGGTTCAGAGATACCTTAATACCTATTTACAGTCTGAACAAGTCTAGAGCTGGATCTCACATACACTCCTGGAAATCTGGACTAATGATTCATCAAGGTTTCCTACTGAGTAAGCTTGGATCATAGCACAGATCCTGTATTTTAGAATA
Source organism: Athene cunicularia (assembly GCF_003259725.1). Classification (NCBI taxonomy): domain Eukaryota; kingdom Metazoa; phylum Chordata; class Aves; order Strigiformes; family Strigidae; genus Athene; species Athene cunicularia. The sequence continues at coordinate 121,954,306 of NW_020799095.1, forward strand.
CTTGTATAATTGTAGTCATTACAAATTTTTTTTTTTTTTTTTTTTTATTTTTTTTAAAGGATCAGGTAGAAGGGAAGTATCACTGCATGTTGAAATCTGATTTTATTTCTACCCGTTATATTTATTTCTCAGTTTATTCTGTACAATTTTTATAGAGAAGTGCATAAAATAAAAACATTTGTAACAATAAAGTGCATGCAGAGGTTTTTAAACAGAAGTTACTTTTTTCTCATAGATATCTGCCCCTCCAAAATGAAGATGTTCAGACATCAGATAAGACAGGAGATATGGAAAAAAAAATAAATGTTACCATTTACCATTTATGATTAGCTAGTTGTATAAGGTTACATCACATGTGGAAACAACATCAACCTTTAGGAGCATGGTAACAGAAGAGTGCCCTCTTAAAGGAAAACACATCTTTACAGATCAGATGCCAGGCATGAGTTTGGACAGTGTTTATGTTTCATCATCTAGCTTTTCACAACAGATCTAAGAGGAGTTATCCAATAAATTAATATTATAAAATTATCCTTGACCTGAGTATTTTTTTTTCTGCTTGTGTGACTAGCATTACTTTTCTAAGAATAGACTTTAGTTCCAAAACATGATGCATTTCCATGGTTCCAGAACTGTATTTTCTAGACAGGAAAAAAGATAATTATTCTCTATTCAGCTAATAGATTTTAAATTACCTTGGACTGGTTTTCAAACATCTCCAAGAGATACTACATAACAAGCTATAAAGTAACAGCAATCAATTTTGCAATAAATAAAAAAACTTCAGTATTAAATTAACATATACAGCCATTTAAATGACATAGTTGTGGTGGGTTGACCCTGGCTGGATGCCAGGTGCCCATCAAAGCTGCTCGCTCTGTCACTCACCTCCTCAGCTGGACAGGGGAGAGAAAATACAACAAAAAGCTTATGGGTCCAGTTAAGGACAGGGACATCACTCAGTAATTACTGTCACAGGCAAAACAGATTCAACTGGGGGAAATTAGTTTAATTTATTACCAATCAAATCAGAGTATAATAATGAGAAATAAAAACTAAATCTTAAAAACACCTTCCCCTCAGGCTCAACTTTACTCCCAGTTTTCTCTCCCTCCTCCCCTCCAGCAGCACAGGGTGTCAGGGAATGGGGGTTGTGGTCAGTTCATCACACGTTGTCTCTGCTGCTCCTTCCTCCTCAGGCACAGGACTCCTCACACTCTCCCCCTGCTCCAGCATGGGGGTCCCCTCCATGGGAGACAGGCCTCTATGAACTTCACCCACTTGAGTCCTTCCCACAGGCTGCAGTTCTTCACAGACTGCTCCAGCGTGGGTCCCCCATGGGGTCACAAGTCCTGCCAGCAAACCTGCTCCAGTGTGGGCTCCTCTCTCCATGGCCCACAGGCCCTGCCAGGAGCCTGCACCAGCAAGGGCTTCCAGTGAGGTCACAGCCTCCTTTGGGCACATCTACCTGCTCTGCTGTGGGGTGTTCCCCGGGCTGCAGGTGGGTCTCTGCTCCACCGTTCCCCTCCCTGGGCTGCAGGGGCACAGCTGCCTCACCGGGGGCTGCACCACGGGCTGCAGGGGAACCTCTGCTCCGGCGCCTGGAGCACCTCCTGCCCCTCCTTCTTCACTGACCTTGGTGTCCACAGAGTTGTTTCCATCACGTATTCTCACTCCTCTCTCTCATCTGAAATTGATGTTATTCCACAACTTTTACCGCTTCTTAAATATGTTCTCATAGAGGCGCTACCACCATTGCTGATGGGCTCGGCCTTGGCCAGCGGTGGGTCCATCTTGGAGCCGGCTGGCACTGGCTCTGTTGGACACAGAGGAAGCTTCTGGCAGCTTCTCACAGAAGTAACCCTTGTAGCCCACTGCTACCAAAACCTTGCCATGCAAACCCAATGCAACTATAACACAAACACATCAAATCTCTGTACCTCTTGTACTGGGTCAAACCACAACACCTCTTTTCAAAGACTAATTTGCTTCCAGTTTCATAATTGTTTATTTAGATCTGTAATTTACAGCTGAGTTGTACTCTTTACTATGAACATGAATATATACCAATTATATATATACAACACGTACACTAAGCAGGCACAGTAACAAGTGTTTTGTTTATTAGTAGTGCATTACTTCAAAATATTATCCGTATGAATGGGTGTATATATATCTATATTGTGACAGCCTTAGTCATGTGCTTGATGGTAAATTTTAGTATATAGTGCTGAAAAAAGTGTTGGTTTGCCTTGAATCTTGAGACCCAGAACATACCTGAAGGTTTTTCTGAAACTGTAGTGATGAGTTTGGACTTTTTTTTTTTTTTTTTTTTTTTTTTAATTTTACTAATTCAGATTTACAGAACATGCATGTTGTTCAACACATGTCCATCCTGTGCCCTTACTGCTCTTTAAGTAGCAATCTCATCAACATAATGGCAATACATTCCTCATCCTTTCAATTAAATTCCATTCCTCTGAAGTTCCACAGACCAAATAAAGTCCCAAAATGCAGTAGGATTCATCATGCACCGGAAATACAGTTTCTCATGTGTCTGGGGGAGCGGAAGGGATCAAACAGGCTTTGCAGTATGTCCGGAAAATCAGTACATTTTGTAGTGGTGTACCAAGAAAGGAGAGGGAAAATGGAGAGGTAAGAAGCCCTCTAGAGATCTCTTTTTGTACCATTTCTTTGCCTACCCTTTCAAAAGAAAAGGACCTCAATTCAAACAGTACTGTTGATTCCAAATACATCAACATATACAGAGAAGCTGCCAGTCATGCTTTCTATCTTTTTAACTTAAAAAAAAATCCCCCAAAACTATTCACAAGTCTCCAATATAGTTCATATGCTGGGAATACTAGGATAGTGATAGTTTTCTGAGCAGTTACTGGGATTTCTCACTTTTGCAAAGAATTTAATGACAGATGGTAGATTCTCTGCAGTCTTACTATTCCTTCTTTTCATCCATGTCCTAGTTATTATGTTAGGACAGACTAAACATGGGACATGAACTGATTATGGGACTTGTTCTGAATGGACTTTCTTGAATAGAAAGAGTTCCATTTCTCATGTACAATAAGGCTCCTTTACAATACACTGATCATGCTACAAATGAAAGTCTCAGTTACAGAAACAGCCCAAAACATCAAAAAATACACTAGAGATGGTTTTGCTCTGAAGTACGTATATAAAAAAGCTCCTGAAAGTGTCCAGTTTCTTCTGTTATTTGTTTGCACAAAATTAACCTTATCACTCTTAGAATCACAGAATCACAGAATCATTCAGGTTGGAAAAGACTCTTGGGATCATCAAGTCCAACCATCAGCCCTACTCTACAAAGTTATCCCCTACACCATATCCCCCAACATCTCATTTAAACGACCCTTAAATACATGCAGGGACGGTGACTCCACCACCTCCCTGGGCAACCTATTCCACTGTCTAGCCCCTCTTCCTGTGAAAATTTTTTTCCTAATGTCTAGTCTGAACCTCCCCTGTTGGAGTTTAAAGCCATTCCCCCTTGTTCTTCACTAATCACCCATGAGAAGAGACCAGCAACAACGTTTCTACAATGTCCTTTCAGGTAGCTGTAGAGAGTGATGAGGTCTCCCCTTAGCCTTCTCTTCTTCAAACTAAACAGTCCCAGCTCCTTCAATTGCTCCTCATAGGATTTGATCTCCAGACCATTCACCAGCTTCGTTGCCCTCATCTGCACTCTCTCCAGCACCTCGATATCTCTCTCATATTGAGGTGCCCAAAACTGGACACAATACTCCAGGTGTGGCCTCACCAGTGCAGAGCACAGGGGGACTATCACCTCCCTACTTCTGCTGGTCACACTATTTCTAATACAAGCCAGGATGCTGTTGGCTTTCTTGGCCACCTGGGCACACTGCTGGCTCATGTTCAGCTGCTTGACAATTAGAACCCCCATATCCTTTTCTTCCAGACAGCTCCAGCCACACCTCCCCAAGCCTGTAGCCATGCAGGGGGTTGTTGTGGTCCAAGTGCAGGACCTGGAACTTGGCCTTGCTGAAGCTCATCCCGTTAACATTGGCCCACCGATCCAATCTATCCACGTCTCTCTGTAGAGCCTCCCTATTTTCATGGAGATCGACACTCCCGATTAACTTGGTGTCTTCTACAAACTTATTGATGATACACTCTATGTCCTTATCAAGATCATCAATAAAGATGTTGAACAGAAATAGTCCCAACACCGAGCCCTGAGGAACACCACTTGTGACTGGCCGCCAGCTGGATTTAGCTCCATTGACCACCACTCTCTGGGACTGTCCATCCAGTCAGTGCTTGACCCAGCAGACTGTTCGCTCATCCAGGCCACAGGCAGCTGTTTTTTTCTATGAGAATCCTATGTGAAACTGTGTCGAATGCTTTTCGAAAATCCAGGTAGATAATATCCACAGCTTTTCCCTCATCCAATAGTCAGGTCATCTTGTCATAGAAGGAGATCAGGTTTGTCACGCAGGACCTGCCTTTCATAAACCCATGCTGACTGGGCCTGATCCCCTGGTTGTCCATTATATGACTTTCAGTGGCACTCGAGATGACCTGCTCCATGACCTTCCCTGGCATCGAGGTCAGACTGACAGGTCTATAGTTTCCCGGATCCTCCTTTCTGCCTCTCTTGTAGATGGGTGTCACATTTGCCACCCTCCAGTCCAATGGGACCTCCCCAGTTAGCCATGATTTCAGGTAAATCATGAAAAGCGACTTGGCGAGCACATCTGCCAACTCCCTCAGCACCCTCGGGTGTAACCCATCCGGTCCCACAGACCTGTGTGCACCCAAGTGGTGCAGCAGGTCTCTGACCACCTCCTCCTCAACTGTGCTGACCTCAGTCTGCTTCCCCTCCCCATCTCCCAGCTCACGAGGCTGGTGTCCAGGGAACAGCCAGTTCCACTGCTAGACTGAGGCAAAGTAGGTGTTGAGCACCTCATCCTTTTCCTCATCCTTTGTTACCATGTTTTCCTCTGCATCCAGTAAAGGAGGGAGTTTTTCCCTAATCCTCCTTTTGCTGTTAATGAATTTATAGAAACATTTTTTATTATCCTTAACAGCTGTAGCCAAGTTGAGCTCTAGCTGTGCTTTGGCTCTCCTGATGTTCTCCCTGCATAGCTTTTCTACATCTTTATAGTCTTCATGAGAGACCTGCCCCCTCTTCCAAAGGCAATAGATTATCCTTTTGTTCTTGAGATCCAGCCAAAGGTCCCTGTTTAGGCAGGCCGGTCTCCTTCCCCACCTGTTTGTTTTCCAGCACACGGGAACAGCCTGCCCCTGTGCCGTTAAGACCTCTCTGGAAGTGTGTCCAGCCTTCCTGGCTCCCATATCCTTCAGTGCAGCCTCCCAACGGATTTTGTTAATCAGTCTTTTGAACAGGTCTAAGTCTGCCCTCCGAAAGTCTAAGGAGGCAGTTTTACTATCCCCTCTCTTTGTTTCTCCAAGGATTGAAAACTCAATCATCTCACAATCACTGCACCCTCGACAGCCTCCAACCTTTACTTCCCCCACAGGCTCTTCCCTGTTCACAAGAATCAGGTCCAGGAGGGCACCTGCCCTGGTCGGCTCACTCACCAGCTGTGTGAGGAAGTTATCCTCCACACATCCCAGGAGCCTCCTGGATTGTTCCCTCTCTGCTGTGTTCCCAGCAGATATCTGGGAGTCCCCCACAGGAACAACAGCAAATGACCACAGTATTTCTCCCAATTGTTTACAGAAAGCTTCATCCACCTCACTGCTTTGGTTGGGAGGTCTATAGCAGACTCCCACAGCAAGATCTGCTTTATTGGTCCTTAACCTAATCCACACACTCTCAACCCCGTTATCACTATACTTGATTTCTTGATACAGTTATGGTTTGTAGGACAGTTTCACTGCAGTCTGTGAGCATGCATCCTGTTATTCATACAGTCTAAATGTTAGCCACTAAGAAAGAAGAGTTCACTCTTCTTTCACTAAATTATTACATCTATATTCTAAATGTTGATGTAGCAAGAATTGCAAAAGTCCTAAAAGTAATTAAATTATCATTCACTTTAGATGAACTTGAATTTATGAAGTTTTGACATCAGAAAGAAGAGACATATTTAATATGGTAGAGTTACAGTTTAATTATATGGAGAATTATAACAGAAATATTACAATTAGTATGAATAGACTATGACTGAGAAAACACAGCTGTGGAAACACCAGAAAGAAAAAGACAGGAAAGGGCTATATGATGAGCATGCACAGATTCATTAAAATTAACAGGTCATTAAGATCCTAGCACACATTTAGTTTGGACTTCACAGGGCACTGAGGTGGAGACACAAAGGACAGTGAGTAAATCCTGATGCTCACAGAGGTGGGACAGGGTGGAGAGAGCTATAATGGTTTGTTCCTAAAGGGACAAAAAGCCCCATCCAAGGAAAGTATATGGTTATCAACCTAAGAAGAATCCAAGCACATCAAGAGGAGAACCCAAAAGTTGCATCTCTTTTGTCCTATATTCTCCTAGACAGATGACCTGGATACTAACATCCAGGTGTTTTTGAACATGTGACTATGAGAGCAATGAGCTGGAGGACCACAGTTTCATTTCCATTTCATTTTAAAATAAAAATCTGCTGCTTCTATAAGGTTTCTCACTGAGATTGTTCCTGCAGTGTTGCAACATTATCTCCTATCATTACTTTTCTGTGGTTTAATTGCAGTTTTTATTTTGGTCTAACTCTGTTAACTCCATTTATGTTCCTGTAAACTACAGCACAGTAAGGCCTGTTGTATAACAGATCACAACAGCTCATGGACACATATAAAATGATTTAGTGAACAAGGCACTTAAAATGTGAATAGATCTGGAGATTATTGACAATTTAAAAAAATAAACCTTTAGTTAATCATCTATAATGGAATATATTATCTTTTATTTTCTCTAATACAAACATGCTTTCTTTGGTATAGAAATGTTTTTTCTGGTAAGAACAGAAAACTCTGTTTTCAACATCAGCAGAGTTACCTGGATGTGAATTAGATCTTGAATCAATGGTCTATGTGTTTATTTTCAGAGTGCAGATAATTTTATTATAGAAATGTCTGAGTAAATAAAAAGAAAAACACCTTTTTTGTTGGTGTTGGGTTTTTTTTTAATGTTTCTCATCTACCAGTATACTTACACATTGTACAGTGAAAATCTTTTCGCTCCCCCAGAGTTTATTCCTGCCAGTAAATGTTATTAGCCAATGCACATATTGTTTATTATTCTCATCCTGCAAATGATGTCTGGGAAGATTCTGAGACATTATATGAAAACCTTGAGATTTGTCTCAATCAAAATATTTACAACATAGATGCATTTTAATCTGACTAAACTGTTACTCCATACATACCTCTGCAGTCACATAAGGCAAAGAGATTACAAGTTACACCTTAGTTTCTCAGTTTCTTGACACAAGTGTTGCCAGCTGGATCATTTCTACCAAATCACCTCTGATGGCTAAGACTCATCAGCTGTCACATCATATCTGTTGAAATATGAAGTTTCATACAAAAACTCTGCATTTTCTATCTCTTTTCTTAGGAAATGTACTGAAAGCTGAAACTGTACATATTGTTTTGGCCCTGGTATCATCAGTTTCCTTGATAAGATGTATTTGTTTTGAAGAAAAACACCATTACAGGGTGATCTTAGTTCTCAGCCTCTCCTGATGTTACACTGCAATTCTCAAAATTAGAGTAGATACATACTATGAGTAGGATTGCAGCATTGAAAAGACACTAAATTTGTAAACAATTCTCTCTCAGGCTTATAAACTGTTCTTCTCTCTCATGCCTGCTTTAGATGAAGCTGAAACAAGTACTTGCTTTCAAAGCAAAGGAAAAATACTTTGTTATGGTCAGCATTCATTCTCCCAGTAAACCACTCAAATAATTAATAATGCAGTGCTAATATCTAACTAGTCATTTTTTATATTATTGTGAATAACCCTTCTTGAATATCCAAGCATAAATACTGAAAAAAAATATGGAAAATAATCCTTACATGTAATATATGAAGCAAGAAAGGTCATCCAAGAGATAGTGAGATAGTAAGGTAGTATTTTTTCCCTTTTCTGTGATGAAAAGATGAGGTAAAAGAGAAATATGAAGAATTATCCTGAGATCATGGGCTGCCTTCCCAAATCAGACAATAAAATCTTCCACGCAAAGAGATTTCCTCTGTGTAGGTACATAACAAAACTGTAGAAATTCACTACACACTGTTAGAACATTAGGAAGGAGTTCTATGTAAAAACCATAAATATTTATTAAAAATATGAAGAGATGTCATGAAATTTGTTGAATAGCAATTCACTGATGAATAAAACAAGTTATTTTGATTTGTCCCTTTTCATTCACTCAAAAAGTTAATCTCAAACTTTTTGTTCCCAAAGTCCTATTTCAATACCATGCTCTCCAGCTGTTAAGACAGAAAACTCACTACATAAATAAAAATAAACCACATCAGCCTGTATTAGAGGGTGAGACCGAATTGTGGCATAGATGTATTGCCTCTGTATATCAATTAAGGCCCTTCAGCTTCATGTACTGTATTATTTCAACCTTTCAACACACAAACAGCTAAATTGTCTCAGGAATTGCTTGACTTGATGTTCTTTCTGCACTTACCTCTCCACACGTAGTCAAAAGATTTTAGGATCTGAAGCTATTGTTCTTTCCAACACGATCCATGGGAAGAAATGAAAAGCTACCCTCCCTGTTGCCTCTCTGATGCTTTGGTGACTAGACAACTTTTAATCTGAAAGCAGGAAAAGCTAAAGTTCTATCTGACTGAAACAGAAGTGAAAACAGAGGACTTTTATATTATGAATTGGATTCAATTAACAGTTTAATGAGCTTTTAGAGAGTGGCTAAAGTGGTTGCAAAAAGCCTTTGTCAGTGTCAGGCAGATCTGACTCATAGATGTGTAAGATTAAAATTCTGTCCACAGAAGACAATCATAAAATTGTAGTAAAGTTATGCAAGTCTGAACCATTTTAATTAATGAAACCCGAAAGATGAAGTAGGCAACCCCCCATTTTAGGTTTTGTATTTCTCATTGTACAGTTTCTTTTTTCAAAATCATTTCATCCAGAATTCTGATTGTCCTTTGGGAAATCGATGTCTAAAATGTTAATTATAACTGAAAAAGGAACACTGAACATGCATTACAATCGTCAGTACAACTGTATCTTATATGGGAAAAATTAAGAAACTTGACTTGTTTGGCCTACCAGAATCAGGAGTGACAGGCAATATGATTTTTAATATGAACATGCGATGGCAGTAAACATAAAATAAAGCTGAAGCTTGTTCTTCTCAAGAAAAGAAATGAACACAAACTGAGCACAAATCCATTTAGTTTAGAAAGGATAAGTTTCCAAAACACTAGGGCAATCAGCCTTCTCATTGGAATAGTGGTATAACATATACGTATGTCTTTGGAATTTTGTAAGTTTCTGAAGGATGCTAAGGGCTACTGCCTGTAGTAGCAGGTGACCACAGTGAAGAAGCTTTTCTTGGTCCTTTGTCCCTCGGAGTGGAATACACAGGAACACGTGCATGCAATGGAGAGAGGCATAGTCTAGACTTTAGGAAATGCTGAGGAATGATGAGGGCTTATCTCAGGGAGTGCTGGAAGCCAGTGTTCAGGAATAAATGAAGATACACAGAAAACATAGTCCTCAGCATTTTCCTACAAACTAACTTTAGGTGGATCCTCATTTGGTTTGGTTGCATTTTAGTGCTTTTTTTCAGTACATTGCCTGTTACATCACTTAATCTTCTGCACACTTAGTAAAGGGTGATAAGTAAGAGCAAGGCCAACACAGAGGTGTTGTAATTCTCTAGGCTGAATTCAAGTCCTACCAATGAACTTTGCTTACAGTGTATGATGGTCACAATAAGGCCATGCTGCTCTTGTTTCAGACAATGGTGAACTCACAGGTTTCAGTACAGACAGTATTTCACATTTATCTTTGTAAAATAAAAACCCTGAAAGGGGGTTATGTCAACTTACATAAAACTGCACTCCTTGAGAAAGAAAGGGTTTCACCTCTTCCATCATTTGGAAAAGCTCTTTAGCATGTATATCTTAACTCTTCATGGATTCTTTACTGTATTCCAAGTGTTGTCTAAAGTGCCATCATTCACCTAATACCTGAATTCATCTTCCTTTCTGGTACCTGTTGCCAAGAAGAGAGTTCAATAACATCATATCTATTCTCCATGGTAGTGTAGGGCCAAAATGAAAAACTGTGAACTTCTTTTCCCCATAGATCACACATCTTGTCAGAGGTATTCCCAGAAATCATACATTTCCTTTGTTATAAGCAATACTGTTCTGTTCTTGCTAATGATGTATACAGGATAGGAAAGGATGGCTTCTGCTATCGCTGTTTCTTCGTCCTGCCTTGCTTGGCTATCAGAAAATGAAAAATTTGTAAATTTTGACACAGAATAAAATTATAGAGTAATATGTTCTTTCAAACTGGTTAGTACAAAAGGAAGAGTGGCTTCTTAACTACAGGAAGATCAAAAAAAATGTATTAGGCATTATGAACAGATCAAGATGTACCAATGTCATAATCATGTGTTCTTTAAAACACCAGTTAAAATATCCTAGCTTTCTCTGAAACAACATTTTGAAACAGGATATAATATATATATTTACAGCAGCAGGATTTTTCTGTACCTTGGAGTCCTCTAAAATAAGGCACATGACACTTTATTTACTTTCAGCTCAAAGCTAATGTCAAAAAGTTCATTTTGATGGAGAAAGCAAATAGAGTTGGTTTTGTTGTTTTCAAAATGAATCATTTAATCTTTGCCTGCTTGAAAACATTAAAATAAAACATCGTCTGTTTCTGGCACAAACTGTTCACCCATTTGAGTTCCTAAATACTTGTGGTCCTTCTGAAATTCATTTGATTTAATATTCATGGAAAAATTCACTTAGCTCTAATTTTTACAAGTAACAGATACAGTCAAGAGCAAACTCTTCATCAAACATATCATCCTTTCTTACTGCCCCAAAATGGGTTGTAATCTCCTTGAAAACAGTTGCTATTCAGATTTATTTGATGAATAGGTCTTGTTCAAGAATTCAATTTGCTAACATATAACCTTACTCTTGATGGGGACTACGTAATCAAAGTTGCTCATTTTGCAGCCACTGCAGCATGAGCTTTTTCACAGCTTGGCTAGAGTAGAAAGCTTTTTATAATAAGGATCTGGTAGACAGCAGTGTACCGGATATTAGACTTGTCCCAGAGGGTCCATTCTCCTATAGCTCTGCATGCATAATGGCGGAAGAAGGATATAGCCCCTTGATCTTTAGCACAGAAAAAATAAGAAATCAATTATGTCTGACTTTCTAGCAATGTTCTGCTATTAATTACATTTAATGGTTACAAAACTCACATGTAAGCATCCTCATGAAGAAATAAAGAAGCAAAGAGCCAAGGAGCCAACACATGACTAAACAGGGCATCAGCTTTTGAATTAATATGTATAAAGCTGCCAGAGCTGTCTTGAATACACAAAAAGTTCAGTTCAACCCCACCCAACAACTGAGGAAAGCTCCTGTTATGTGAGGTTAGTCACTCAAACACTATCTGTAAAGTAAAGTCAAATATGCTTGAACATGGGAAAAAAATGGAAACTACAACAATTTATTTTCCTGTTTCTAAGCATTTAGATTTTTCAGGACAGTTTCATAGGGGACATATACATCATTTTCAAATTAAGGAGGAGCTTTATTATCAATGTAACTTTTGTTTAGTTATAAATCTCATTAAACAAAATATTCCCTTTTATGTTGCACTTTTCAACAGACAAAAATCCGCAAATATTTAAGATCGTTAGAACATCAGAAAACAACAGCACACAGTAAATGTAATCAGTACTTCTTCCTTTCTTTAGTGTCTTTAAGCAAACAGCAACCAAAGAGACACATCAGCCTACTCTATTTTTTTTCTCACTTAATGCCATTTAGTTTTATGATTGAGGTCCTCATGGATCAGATGGGGATATTGATATAAGAAATATTTTCTTTTAATCCAAAACTTCTGCTAAAGTCCTGTTCCCAACAACAACTTTGACTGAAATTGTGAAAGACATTTCTGGTGCAGGCAGTGAGCAGCGCATAACAAAGCCATGCAGCCGTGCTAATCTTCTCCATAAATTTCACTGATTTTGGAGCTGCTTTAATTACAGGGACTCAAAACCAGGAGGGACCTCCTGAGTCATTGAGAATACTCTCCTAGCATCACAAGAACCACCTCACATAATTTTCTTCATAAACTGATTGTACTCTTCTTACTTCATCTGTTTCACATAGAATAGGACTGGATTACAAAGGGACTTAAAACAGAAGTGTCTGTTGAGCCAGGCTTATGGCATGTATCTCTGAATAATGTCTGATGGCTTTTGGTAGTTTAAAGGATAGGATTTCCTTTTAGTGAACCATTAGTGATGCTGATTCCCCACAAACCAACATATGTCTAATCGGCATATATCAAATAAACAATATATATTCAATAGAATAAAAAAGTGTACTATTCTTCCCTTTCTTGGGATTTTGGACTATTGCTTCATAATGACCGTAGGTTTTTTCACACTGAATCAGTATTTCGGTTTTCTTTTCCATGACCAGTGCCTCTCACATCTTCCTCACATGTTACTTGTGAACCAGGAGCATATAACTTTGAACAGTCTGCATTCTGCTGGGAAGTAATTGCAGCTTTTCTCTGCCACTACAGTGCTCTTAGTTTAATGGTGTGGTTCACACATTCCAGATGCATTTAACCGAGGTTATTCCTCATTTAAGCCTTAGGTTACCACAGATAGTCCAGTCTAACAATTACAGCTGGACTGTAAAATCGACTGTTGCACTCATACACCAAACGTGGCAGACATTGTCCTTTGTCTTGGAAAGGTAGAGCCAAGGGAACAACAGCCCTTGTGTCAGCTTGCATGGCCTACCTTGAACACATTTCCCTTCACACCCAGAAAGCTACAAAAACTACATATGCAGCTGGGCATCACTGTTTCTGCTTGGACAAGTTATTCTCTAAGCACAAGGACAAGACCTTTAACAGCACCAGAAATCCAGAGACATTTTTGCTGGCATATTTTAGTGCCATTCAGAACAATGGGCTTTTATTTGACCCACCTTTAGAATAAAATTAAATACTGCTTACAATAAAATGAGCATACTTTCATTCCTGAATAAAATAAGAAGTTTTATCATTTTAAAAAATTATTCCAGATGCCCTGCTGAGATGGTCTATGTTTTTGAAAATAAAAAGCAACAAGGACTCCATTTGGACCTAATCCCACAGCTTCTTGAGTCAGGACAGAACATCAGCTTTGCATTTTGACATTACTTTGGGACTCAGTGCATGAAGGCAGTTTGGCAGGAAGCTTCTTACTTGGGGGGGTGTTTATATAAAAAAACTCTCTTTTTTGTTTTCACAACTGTACAATCTGCACCTTCAGTAAGCCTCTTTAAAATCCCTGCTTCTTGAAAATCTTCAGGAAATCTATACCCTTTGATAAACCACAAAAATGTCATTAAGGAAATAAGGATAGCATGCAGTTGGGGTACATACTTCAGGAAGAAGAAAATTCTGAAATGGGAATGAGACTTGAAGGCAGTGGAGGTTGGGGACTTATTGGGAATGAGGGAGGCTCTGGCTTAAAATACCACTTACATTTACCCCTGGACACATATAACCTGTACTGATCCTGAATGACTTGTTTTATAACTAAGGTCTGATTATACACAGGAAAATATGGTAAACTTTTTTTCTTTTTAATTTGGACACTCAGCCTGACAATCCCAAGAAACAGCTAAAATTCTCTGTATGTAAATTTTTACCCTCAGCTAAATACCTAGGGATGTTCAGGGAACAATTAATTGGAAGCCACACACAAAAAAAAGAAAGAATAAAAGAAAAGAATTTCAGTGCCCCAGTGAATAATTTATAGCTGTTTCCTTTTCAACAAAGGGAATGTTGAATGTTTTTGACAATAGCAGGTACATAATTGTTTTATGCTGGGGGCATTTATTGTAACTCATTCATTATATCATCTTGCTAGTTTTCATGGCATGCATTTATTTGTTCTCTTAGTGGAACAATTTGAATGACAACTAGGAGAAACAGTGCAGGATAGAGAGTGAGAAATGGCATGTTAAAAGACTTAGACCAGTTAGACAGACAGCTTGAAAACACCATCAATACCATCAACACCATCAGCACAGGGCGAGTGAAAGGCCTAGATCCAGTGACCACCTTTTTTGACAAATGTCTTTTTTTTTTTTTTCCCAGAACTATCTTTGTTCATTCATTTCAGATTATTTGGGTCAGAAAGGACACTATTATACAATAGAAGTCTTAAGACTGTGAAAGAGGAAAAAAAGACAACACAGAACCACATGTGATAAAATCTTGAGAGAAAGTCAAATCAGTGACCTTCCTCCAAAAAAATAACTATCCCTAGAAGTTTGACCCAGACAGTGAGACCATGTATCAGACAGAATGCTGAGGTTTTTGTGACCCTTGTTATTGGGAAAACATTTTAATTACATTGCATCATTTCCCCTGTTTTTTTTCAAGTTGCAAAAACTCAGTTCTCTGCATTTTTTCTTCCCTGATCTTTCTATCAGAGAAACTACAATTGTAAGGGATGGTGAATATACATTAAAACATACCAGAGGTTTCTTCTAATGATCAAGTTCTGCCAATAGGTCAATTTTTAGAGGAATAAACCAGCATTATTTCTGTGACTTTAATGATGCTACTATGACTTACAGTATCTGATCCAGAAAGCTTACTAAAGTCTTTGTATTATTATTTAATATTACTACTAATATTAATATTTCACAGTAAATCGTACATCTAGTTTTGCTTTCATTTTTATGGACATCAATAGTTTAAAGATATTTATGTATTACAGACCTTACTACACTCAAATATTCTTTATGGGGTTTATTAATTTCTAAATGGACCTTTTAAAATTTGACAAAACAGTAGTATGAGTTCCTAATGAACAAGTATGAACACAGGTAACTCTTTAGCATGACAGGTACACTGCTCTTCCCTGTACCTCAGTAACCATCTTCTCTTGCTTTCTCATCCTTTTTTGTGAAGAGGGATTTTCATGTCTTATAAAGCTTAACTCATTAGTTCTGTAGGGTTTTTGTATTATTATATTCGTCACCATATTTTCTCTTTAGTTAACAGTCAGAACTATTCCCTAATTTGAACATACATCAGGTGAGATTTCGATTATCTTCCATTTTCTTGAATCAGAAGGTCCCTGTGCTCTGGCCTGTGAGGCTCTTGCAGGACATTGCTTCAACTTCTAATTTAATTCCAGCAAACAGCTTTCCATATAATATTTGGTTTAATTTTAATTACTTACATGGTATAAATAAAACAGAAAAAAATAATATTGAGAAAGTTGTGTTTAGCATGCAAAAATAAAGTGTGTTACATGTGAATATACACAGTGCACAAATTCCTGGAGCTATTTCCCCATTTGAAGGACAAAGGACATCTCAGAAATACTATCAAAATCAGCAGAGATTTTTGACCCCATCAGAGCCCAAATCAGTAGAGAATTGTTTCTTATGGCCACGTATGTGTGACTACCTGCATGTACAGGCACCCTTCTAATTTTATCTCCAAATAGTTCTATGTGGCATCCTCCAAAGAAGGAAGAAAGATAAATTAGTACAGGTCTCTGTGACTCATCATTTTAGTGAGCATGACTGCATTACTAAAAGGCAAAAAGACCCCGGATGCATCCCATTCTGTGGATCACAGCCATCTGTGTTGTAAGAGAGTATCATAACCTATTGTTCTTGTCCCCACATATTCTCCCCCTGTTCACTGCTAAGCTATTTCTGCCAATACAATCTTAGGTTCCTCATTCCCTTAACAAATCCTCATTCCCTTAAAGTTAATTGGAGTCTTGCCACTGATTTCACTGTGGCCAGAATTTCACTGATAGGCTTTAATAGGACTGAGTATCCAAACAGAGCAAAGGGGATTTGGCTGTCAGAGACCTATGAAGATCTCACAGTCAGCAATAAAATCTGAATTGACTAACTCAGAATACTATTCTGAAGCCACAAACTTCCTCCCCCAAACCCAAAAAATACAGGACGTTTTGATAACAGAAGAGCAGTAAGTAGAGGGACAACAAAGAAAATGGTGAGAAACCAAATATGTTTAGTTAGTTATTGTCAGAGCTGTAATATTTAAAATTTCAGCATCTGTCATCTTTTAATCTCTTTTACATTGCATTTAATTTTCTTGGAGTAGGGTTTCTATATTTTTTGATTCATTTTCTCTTAAAGAACTGATGGAAAAGGAGAAAAAAGATCTTGAAGTCAATCTAGTTTTATAATGGCTAAAACTGTTTAATATCAAAAGCAATTTTATCAAATCAGCTAAAGATGCTTCTTGCTTACTGTTCCAGTTGTTGATTCTTTTTGCTGCAACTGTTTTCTGCTTTTATTGTGATTTTTTTTCTGGCTTGTTGAATTTTAGGACAGCTGAGCATTTTGAAAGAGTACCTGAAGGAAATTAAAAAAAATAAAATCACCTTGAATCTAGGATTTTTAGCTCGGGAGGAAATACTGTGTACAACTATGAGTGAAGATAGAGGATAATAATAAACATATTTTTTGCAAATTATAGGGTGCTACCAACTTCCTGTAATAAAGGCATTACATATGCATCCACATGCACATATGTATACATGCGCATCTTGCATGTAGATTTTTAAAAGTAGAACACATATTTTGAGAAGAAAATCAAAACTTTATTTAAAGACTATATGCTTTTCTTACCCTATAGGCTACAGTTGGTACACTGAAATTTAGTTAGCATTCCTGCTTATGGATCTAATACAATATATTTTGGATTCCCATTCAAATCATATGTTTATTTTATTCTAATGTATCATGCCATAATTCCTCGTAATTATGAGCACCCAGCCTTCCAAGACAAACAGCTGACACCTGGAGACTTGTAAGGAATAACTCATAAGTTAAGGTTAGCTGCCCAGCTCTCATTACATTGACATTTAAAGCATATTCTGTGAAGTTTGAGTTAAACCAAAAATGTTATTCAGTGGTTCCTGGGTTCAGAAATAAACATACAATAGGCTAGACAGAGATTGTCAGCCTGTCATTATAATACTGGCTGTTAACAACCACAATTAAGGAAGACTACATATCAGTTATTATTTGTCTGGAACATGAACTTCCCTAAGCATGAAAGGAAGTGATGCAGCCTGTATTACTGTCTCCACTCTTCAGCTAATTAGTACTGTTTTTAATGGCTTCATCTGCCCAGGATCAATTGTCTAATGGGGAACAGTTCTCTGTCAGTTAATAAGGTGAGGAACTGTATAATATGATTATGTCTGGCTCCAAAATAGTGCTTCAAACAACACTAAAACAATCATGTGATGGAATAAATAGACTGATGCAGGACTGCCAGATAATTCTGGAGCAAGCAGACTGTTCCAGTAAGGTTACAAACGTCTGATACGAGAATGTGTGGCACACGGTAAGGGAAGAGTAGGACATGGTCTAGAAATGCTGGAAGTTTAATTAAGAGAAGGAGCCAGTGGCAATATGCATTTAAACTGGTGTTTAAAGAACATTAGCATAAGGAATGTGAAAGGGAAGGGCTCTATTTCCAAAAATACTTGCTGCAGTAATAAGCTTCTTTGTGGTTGTCCTGCTTGGAAGAGTGCACATTTTAAACTTTCCATTCAGAAAACGCCAGCCAGTACTGAAAAGGGTAGAAAACAGCGTGATACTCTGTGTGTCTCCAGGCTGCAAAATGTGGGCTATATATACAGATGCATATATCACGCCTCTGATTCTGCAGGATAATTGGATGCTCTCCTTTTGGTCAGTTATAGAGAGTTTGGTAGATTATTGCTCGTTCAGGATAGAGGCATTGGATAACTCAGCACAGATCTGCACAGGGCAAAGCAGGACGTGCACAAACAGCTGTATGACTTCAGACTTGACTTCTTTCTGCTACAATTGATCACCATTACCCACAGGCTAATTGGCATTGTTCTTGGCATTTACAAAAAAGGATTATGCCAAGTCCTTATAAAAACAAAAAGCAGACTTTGTGGTATAGGAAATAATGAAGCTTTATAATTAAGCAAGCATAGACATCACTGGCTTGCTGAGTTCAGGTGGGAGGGAAGAGTAGCTGGTGAAAGCATTAGAGTAATACCCAAAACATGCACTTTTTATTCCAGACCTAATTACCTCATCTGCCTTCTTCAGTGATGTCCAGTTTTTCCTTTGCTGTCCTTTGCAGCACTGTTTCCACAAGAGATTAAGAGTATTCTTCTTGGGATAGAAAAGAACACTGAAAAGTAATGAAGGGGTAAAAGAGGAGTATATTTAATAGGACTTGCTTTAATGAAAGATTCTCAAATTCCTGAGGTTTGCATATTTACATATACATTCAAATATATTAAAGGAAAATATCTGTAAAGATTTACCCCTACTTCCACAGTTCACTTAAGCTGTTTGAAAACAAATCACATGCCTCAACACACAATCACTTACACAGTCCCTATGCCTACCAGGGGAAGAAACTTAGTGTTTCAGATTTCTGGATCTCAACAAACCCAGACTTTCCTAGGCAAACAGTACTGCAATCCTGTTTGAACCTATTGCCTCTGGAAAGATCATCAGCCGTAACACTGGATGTCTAGACGGTGCTCCTCTTCTGAATAAGCTGAAAGGCCTGTATCTCCCAGAAGACCATTTCAGTAATTTGGACAATAGAAATCCTACCAGCATTTCAGGGCTCCTCAGCTAAAAAGCCCTGCTTTTCACTGCACTGCATAAACAAAACAGAGCCTTGGGGGAGAGGGCTTTTCGTACACACACAGAGGAGGTGAAGACTAGTCCATCATCACAACATGGAGACCATTTATGTTACAGCACTGGGGAAAAAATGCTTCTTTTTTCAGGAGTGGTATGTGTATCGTATATTTGTGCTGGGTAAAAGGTAGGTCACACCATTATGTGAAATGGTTAGCTATAATACATCAACAGCAAATGTTGTTCTTACAGATAGAGTATTGCAGGGATACAGCTTAAGCTTTAACCCGTGCTAGTCACAACACATCAAACATAAAAGCATTGCACAAAGACTATAAAAACTTGAAAAAAAAAAAGATTATAATCATTACTATGGGGCAGCCCATATGGGCTTCAGGCCCATGTTTCCAGAAAGAAGAAAATATTTTCATTCCTTGAACAGGATAGAATGCAACCAAACAGAACAGCAGAGTCAAAAGTTAAATATGTGAGGAAAATAAATAAATAAATAAATAAATAATTCTTCTGTCTGAGTTATCTCATTCAAGAATTGATATAATTTTCAGCAGATGGACTACCTCATTCCTATTTTTACTTTCTATTTCTGGTTCAACTCACTTCCAACAGCACTTGAGATTATTGTGGACAAGTGGAATTTGCATCCAAGGAGAGATTTTAGCTATTGCACATGGAAGGAGCGTCAGTGACCTGCCTACTTCTCTTTTGCTAACTGCCACAGCTCAGACAGGACAAAGGTCCAATTGGTAGTTCCTTAGGTTCCTCTTTCAACACACTACTAAAGACAATTTTTTGTATTTTTCCCTTAAAGGGTAACATTACTGCAGTTAGCTACAGCACAATGTAGTGTGGGTAGTCCAGGGCTCAGTAAAGGCAGAATTACAGTTACTGAGACTTCATGATGTTATAATACTGTACTAATTCTGAGAGAGATGCTCTGGGATCCATTGATTATGCAGGAAAATATGCATTCTGTTCAATGGATAGTGAGGTAGATTTGAGAAAGAGATGCCCTTTTGGAGTTGAAAACAAGGAAGCAGTTTTGAATGAGCAACAGGGTGGGGAAAATGCAACGAGATAGAAAAAGAAGAACAAGTTTTAATTATCTCCCTTCTTCAAATGTCTCTCCATTATCACTGAATACATTTCCTTAATTAACAGGTAAACTGGGAAGGATCAGCAATTCATATGATTTGAAGCTGACAATTGGAAAATTTATCATCAAAAAATTAGTATGCTTTCTGGGACAAATTATAGAAGTTTAGGTATCTTGAGATTCAAGGTACTTTTAAAATTATATTAACAAATATATTCAGAGGGATTAGGAAACAAGCCTCTTTTTAGGAGGCATTATTTTTCATTGTGGAATGACTGCTTTAACCTGATACCTTCTCTCTCACATTCTTTCTCACACTTTAAAGAGTTGGTGAGAAAAAAATAATAAACCAATAAATTTAAGATTGACAAGCCATATGACTGTATCAGTTAACAATTACATTTTTCTGGCTGAGAGTTGTGGATTTGGCTTAGGTAGTTTTTAGTACAAATAGAACTGGCAAATATTTTTTATAAGACCATAAGATTAATCAGTAAAATGTGTGACAGAATCACATTTATTACAGAATAAGGAATGACATGTTAAGTAAATGGATGCACTTTTCTTGAAGGTATCTGAGGCCTAGACTTCTTTACTTCAGAAACATATTTTATATTGCTGAGTGGCTTAACAGAAGTTTTGTTTTTCAGTATCATGAGACTTCACAAATGCTCAGTGGAAAATGTTTCTGCTGGGCCAGGAAGTAACACAAGGTGTTAACATGGAAAAATGAGTAAGATGCTCTTGTAGAGGACATAATGAACACTGGTATATGTCCAGTTTGAGAAAGGTAAAGCAGTAGTCATTTTAGTCTAATATTTTCAGCAGCACTATTGTCCAGGGTCTTTTTAAGTGAAAAAAAAAAAAAAAAAAAAAAAGTGTTGGCATTGAAATACGCACAGGCTTTTTATCTAATAGTCAACACAAGAATAAGACTTTGCTTATGTTCATGATATTTTAATGCATAACTATAGTCATTATTTTGGAGGAGAACCTGAAGGATTCCCTCTGATGTGGATTCACACTCCTGAGATCCAGAATGACTCCAGACTATATCCCAGTGGTAATACAGAGTTTCACAACATTTCTATTGGTGTCTTTATAAAAAATCATTGCCCTCTGTGTAGCTGGGGCCATGAGGAATTCAGCATCTGGCAGAGGTCCCAGCTTTGCTAGGAGAAATACAAGACTCCGGCAGTGAAGCAATGCCTGGAAGCAGGCTACATCTCTGGCAGCACAGCTGACAGTGACTCAAACTTGCACATCAAGGATTTCTTCTTCAAAGTATACTATAGGTTAGAAACACACAACATAAGCTCATGATCGTCAGCTAATATTATATGAAACTCCTTCACTGATTGCTGTCAGGACACAAAGAAACAAGGAAGTGAAAAGGCAACAGCTAGGTTTGGAGGTGGTGCTCACTTAGAAATGAAGGGCAGCAGATTTTGTTCCTGTCAGGTGCTTTTACTACCCCTAGAGCTTTCTGTAGGAGCTTACAGTGTCCAAAAGAGGAAAACCTCAGCATGGAGCATGACGATTACAGCATCATAATCTTCTTGCTGCTGTCCCCTCCTCAAATCACACTGCCCTTTCTCTCTGGCCCTTTATTCCACCAGGGGTCTATGTTCAAATGACATAAACTGAAAACTTTTTAATGCTGCTAAAGAAAATCAATGATGAGGAACAAAAGAACTTTAGGTCTGATTTAGGCCCTATTAATATAAAAGTTAGGTGGAACAGCCAAATTCAGCAAAAACCAAGCTGTGAGGTATCTGTACATAGGAACAGCTTCACAATCTCTTCATGGGCCACTAGCAGCTTAACAACTGCATTCAATTATTTAGACATATAGTTTATTCCTGCATAGTTTATGCAGATCCATTTTCAACTATTTTGCCCAAATATAAAATAATAGTTTCATGATTACAGCATCATCTGGGGACATCAAAGCACTCCACCATTATGATTCACATCCCCATTAACGATAATGCACAAGACAAATGTGAATCTTTATTAGGTTAATTCTATTTTGCCCATTTTGCAGATGAGTAAGTGGGAGCACAGAGAGGTTAAGTGATTTGCCCCAGGTCACAGAGCAAAATCTGGAAGCAAAAACAATGTGTGAGTATGGCCTAAAAGCCATATACATTACAATTAAATAATGAGGTATTTAATAGCAAAGAAATTCTAAAAACTAGAGCTTCATATCCCACCTAAGTATGGATTTAACAGATAATCTTGTACTCCTCATAAATTTTAAACTTCCTGTGATCACTAAATAATTCTGAAGAATGGAAAAAAGGCAAGCAAAAACTTTTCTTTCCTTCTCTAAAAAGCAAATGAGACAGGGAAAAGTGCCACTAAAGTTGTAGCAAAGAGAAATTATCTCTCCTAAAGTGACACTGATTTTTTTTGAAGTGCTCTCCTATCTCAAATGTCCTTGAGGAACAAAAAGCCACATAAACCAAAGCTCTGTGATCTACAGAAGACTAAAACAAAAGGAAAGTTTGGTTCTTTAAATAGCAATGTTTTACTGAGCTCTCTTTATTTGAGTTATTAATAAGGTGGGTGTAATTAACTCAGTTTTAACTTCAGGGTCAGTAACGTAAATTGCTAACTACTGCTTCTCCAATTAAGGGAGTTTCTAATAAATGCCCGAATAACAAGTAATACTGTAAAAAAGCAATCTCTTTTTTTGGTGTAAAAGTATTTTCAACACAAGCTTTAAATACAGTGAAAAAGTATAGTAATCTAACACCAATATGCAAAAATGCAGATAGCTCAGTTTTGAAACAACCATTGTTTTCCATATTTGTATTTGGTTTTCCTTCAAGGATGAAAAGCTAAGCCAAGTTTCTATCTTCATCCATTTAAATGAGCACAAAGTTTAAATGAGCCCACATGCTTTATATAACTGTAAAATAGTTAACTGTGCTTGGCTGTTTAGTTTGAGACTGAATTTGCAAAGTTTCAGTCACGAGAGACTTTACAGTGCAGAAACTTCCACTGCTGAGTGAAAGTTAATATTTATGATGCATTAGAAGCAGAAAAACATAGGTGAAACAGGCATTAACTCCTGCTATATTTAGACTATCTAAAATTTCCCACTAGATATATGAGACACTGTTGTTAGTTAAAGGAAATCTTAGTAGTAAGGAAAAATTCCTGTGATTAGGAAAGTCCCTTCTTTTTTCGTCCCAGAATCCCATCCAGACTTAGTGGTGTTACCGTGCTGAGAACTGACACAACCTTGTCTTGATTATGCAGGTGACAGAAAACTTAGCAGCACATCAGAAAAGTCAAATATATTCCTTGACATGGAACGAGAGGACCTGGTTTCCCTGTTTTTTAATATTTTCTTCTCTTCCACTATTCTGGAATTTCAGTGTTTCCACATTATTTCTATGTGCATTTTAGTGTTTATTTGTTTCACTGATTAAGAACTCCTGGTCCTGTACGGTCGCAAAATTAACCCCTCTGACATGTCATCAATGCATTGCTATGTTCACTAGTACCTGGGAGCTCGGTGCTGCAGACTGAGGGACTAGAGAGCAGGATCACTTGGAGCAGCATGTTTAAAAGGCTTTGTCTAAATGATTCTTCCAGAAAGCTCAGTCTTCTGTTTGAATAAATATATTCTTTCCCAGAGGGACTGGGTGTCAGCCAGATCTTATCCACACCATGATCAAAAGTTATTCCCTACTGACAAGCCAAGCATCAGCTGGCCAACTTTTTTTTTTTATATATCTGAATATGAATTTTCAACAGAGAGTCCCCTTGTCAACAAAGGAAGGGCTTTTTGTCATGAACTCCCAGAATAATAGTCTCATTCATCAGGAAGTACTGAACAGTTCAGCAACATACTCCAGTATAGCCATGTTGTTTTTCTTGTATCTCATTTTCATATCTCAGATGAATTCGGCTTCCTCTGGTTCACAAAGTAGGGAGATGTACAAGGAGGGAATAGCTTTCTGTCTTTCCAGGCCTCTTTCTGCCTTATCTAATCCACTCATTTCAAAATTGCTCTCTTGCAATCAGTCCAGTAATTCTGTTAGCTTTAGGTTTGAAACTGAAACACTAAAGGTTAATAATGTTTTCTGGACACCTGGAAAGTCCATTCAGGCATCTATAAAAGACTGTGAACTTTCCCATCCCAATATATGTTTATGAATCGGCTATAAACTTAGTGACATTATTAAGTTATCTGGCTCAAATTTAAGACTAAAGTAAATAATCAAGCTCATTAACTTTGAAATCAATAATAGCCCCTTTCACCTCCAGTTTCCTTCACTAATAAATTCCTTGGAAAAAGTTGCTAAGTTCAGCGTCAACATCAGTTCTAGAAACACTTCTGTTTGAATTATAAAAGTTCTATTGAGTTAAAAGAAGGGAACTGATCAAAACTGAAATATGAAGTGATTAAATTATATTAACATGATATATATATATAAAAAAATATTTAAAGTTCAAAGATAATTTTTAAAAGCAGAAAGCAATTATTCATTACAGAGAGGCTTACAGACTAATGTGTATTCCTAGCTTTTGGGAGATATATTCTCACTTCTTGCTACATGATGAACTGCAAAAGGGAATGTATCAGTTATTTTCATAGCTGGTTCTCATGGATCCCTCTGTTTCAACTTTTTTTTCAAGAAGTTTATGGCATCTACAAGAATACCAAACTAAATGGCCAAATTTTCACACAGTATTTAGCCAGTAGCAGTAAGAAATATTAACTTCATTAATAAGTCAATTGCTATTTTATGCATTTCAGTATGGACCTGCAATTGATAAAACCCATTGAGTCCACTACACAAAGCTACAAATAAATAAAACCGGTAACAAAACCAAAATTATGCATGCTGCGCTCAACCCAATATGATCATTTGCAGATAATAATGTTATTCATTTCATGATATAACTCAAATAGAAGAGAATAAGGCAGCCGACACACTTTACTTGAATTAACATGCTTGGGTTTTTTAACTTAACTTTACAAATAGTTGGAGTTACTGTTCATTGTGGAAAGAACTGTAGGGTTTTTGCCAATTTTTAACCATAAATTATGGCAAATTATATTCTTTTAAGAAACTGAATAGGAACAGTTATTTTTCCAAAACTAGCAACAATAGCTTTTGCAAAACAATATTCACTCCAGTTTGGATTTGAAGTAGTATATAACTTAGCTGAAAACACTTCTTATCCGAGTTCAGACTCAGTTCAAATCAGAATATATATCTATGAACAACATAAAGTGTTGTTCAAAATGAACCCGAAAGATTTTACTATTTGAATGACAAAAAGTATGAATCAGACATTTCACAGTGAGAGGTTCTTGCTAAATTTCTTTTTCTCACTGAAAACCATGCAAAAACTTGTTACTATCACAGATGGAACCTGGAAATATCTAGATAACTTGTCTTCTTTGCCTCTAGAATGAGGAATTTGGACCAGTTCTTAAATTGTTTTTTCATATTCTGTTCTTTTTAATGTTGATGCACATCAGAGTGCTAAGATACAATCAGAAGAATCAGATATTCACTTTTATCAGGCCTTTTAGGTCAGATTTTATGGCAAACACAAAACATCTTACTGAAGTTGTTTTGGTCTACACCAGCTGAGACTTTGGCTGAAATGTTTAGCAGAAACAGTATTTACAACTTTGTCCAGAATTTTATGTATTTTTGCAGCTCTTCATCTGAAACACCTTTGCTAGAGGGCTTACTGAGAAGTGCAAAAGATGAACATAGATTAAATAGGGAAAATGGCTTGGTTATGAATCTGAACAAGGAAAGCCAAGTCATTCTCACTCTTCTTCAACAGCATGAACTGATTAACAGGTATTATTAACAATTAATCGGCAGTTTGGTGGATCTTTGCAAGATCTCTAAACCTGGGATTACATACGCATACAAAAGAAAACAAGATACAGAGAATGGCATTCTGGGTGTAACAGTTGCATTTGCTTTCTTTGTTATTCATATGTTAGAAGCATCATTGTGTTTTGGAATATTAAAACCCATTTAAAAGTCTTCTATTTTCAAATGAAGGCACAACGATATTCAACTTGGGGCAGTGGGGAGGTGAAAGATTAGTTATACAGGTATCACTAAATCTGAATTTGTTATAATAATGTCAACATACATTTCATAGAAGCAAGTTTGAATTAAACCTTAAAATGAACTTATGTTTATGTATCTCTCTTACAGTGAAAAGAATTATTAAAATGGTATTGTACTTTACATTACAGCACTGCATATAATAACAATACAAGTAACATGCAAGTATCAAAGAACCTTTTGATAAGGTTTTCCTCAGCACAGTTATTTATGCTTGCAACAGGTTAGGAGACGACATCGTTATATGCTGGTAAAAGTATCCTATGGTCCCTGTTTAATTCCGAGAGAAACCTGTCAGAGGTAAAAGATGTGCTACAAAAGGGATAAAAAGTAAAGAACATGTCTATTATCAATTTAATGATAGGATAGACGTTCCCTTCAAAGTTTTTCCTGTTACGAAGCCTCACCAGTGAATAAAAGTATCTAATGTATTATTCAGATAAAGGCCTCTGAACCTTAGACAGAAGGAAATCCATACTGCCTTACATTGCTTTATTAAGTCTATATTAAGGGCTCCATTACTTTAAAGAAACTGTTTAAGTAACATTAAGGCTATGACCCAAACTGACAAAAGTAAGGAAATACAGATAACTGAATTTCCATCTTTAAAATATGCTGCTGTGGGGAAGAAAAAGGAACAATGAAGTATGAGACTTTGCTTCTCATCTTGGGCTGAGAGAAATATTTGGGGGAAAAAAAAAGCCAGCCTGAATCTTCACCTAGCATTCAACTGAATCCAAATAAAAACTGTTTAAAGTTTGTCTCTCTTCCCATTACCTCACACCATGGGTCACTTGCAGATTGAGGAGCAAGTTTTCAAGCTGCTATAGGAATGACAGACAATTCCTTCCTCCACTGCAATAACAACTGGGACCCAATTACTGCTGCTGGCGCTATATGCAAAACATTGGTGCTCAAGGGTTTTCACGTGTTCTCTGACCACAAGATGTACTGTGAAGTCTCCAGAGAGTGAAAGATATCTCTCTACCTTTTTTTCCCCTATTATACAGGGGGAATAGAGGAAAGAGGATGATATAAGGGGAGAATAAGATCACCAGCAACAAGACTGATAGGGTACAAATTGGCCATCACTGTACAGGAAAGGAAAATACCATTAGACAACTATTTCTTACCTGTAGCTCTTAGCCCAGAGTTAAAATTAATTTGCCTTTATACCATGCCACTATTATATCTGATGAACTCTAACATAATTCTAACAAGACATAAGTAAACTAGAAACATATGTTGTCTAAATATTTTCTTTTAAGGTTGACATTAATTTTAAGTGAAATTATATTACTCGGGTGAATGGCCTACATCCTTTCACTTCACCTGAAGACTTGAAACACAGTTACATCTGTGCTGTTGAAGACATTGATATAGCCCTAATATCAGTATGTTATAATGTATTTTAAAACCTTTGGAAATAGAGGACATGCTGAGCACATGCTTGTGGCTAGGAATCTTTAAATATCTTCATAGTTGGATACTAGTTTTAGTTATAAACTTTGTCTTTATTCTTGAAGTCTCACTTCTGCATTGACATAGCATGCTGCCTTCAATTTATTTACCTCTCATACTGAGATTCCCCATCAGGTGGACATGAAAAGCAGAAAAGTCATATAGTATTACCACAGCAAATAAGGCAGTCTACATTAGACAGGATTCTCGTAGGGTCATACACACAAAGTCACTGCCCTTTCTATAATATCAGATTACTTATGTTGCAACACTTCGTTACAAGAGACTTACAAGTGACTTTCCTTTTTCCCTTGTTTCATGGCCTATTTAAATATTCTGTATCCTCAGCATACAAGCATGACATAGCATTTTTTCTAACAGACAAGTGTCTGTTAGACAAGTGTCTGTTAGACACTTGGAGACAAGTGTCACAAATGCTGAATAGAAAAGCTCATCTTATTCAAATCCTTACCTCTGCAAGTGGGTCTCAGCAAAGCTGAACTAAAAATAAGTGTTTAATCGTGAGAGTTATTAACAGTTGGACCAAACTTGGAAATAAATACATTGCTAACTTCAGTTCCTCAGATCAAGGTCAATGTCTTTCTGAAACATAAATTTGGCCAAATCTAAATTTAAATTACAGACAGGGGTGTAAATGGGTGAAAGTGAGCAAACTGCAGGATTTATATAAGATCAGATTCAATGATCCATGGCTTTTTTGACCTTACATACTACAACATTATTATAAAAGTATACGATATCCAAACTAGAGGAGCATGGATTTGTGTAATTTCCACAGAAAAAAAAAAAATATGAAAATACAAGAGATCCATTTTAACAAGATATTAATTTAAAAGGACAAATGGTTAAATGGATAACAGGATCTATTCAAAAGGTTCAAAATCAGCAAAAAGGCTCAAACAAAATAAAAACTAACCTCCCATGAAGAAGCAAGCAGCTATCTTTCAGTTCTTGTGATTTCCATTCTGATGGAAATAACACACACTCATTATATTTCCAGACTCTGGTGCTTATGTTATTCATATATATATTACAACCCAAGCTTTGCACAGGAAAAGAAAATCCCATAGAGTTACCTTGTACAGAACCTGTCCTCATACTTCCATCATGATTTGTGGAATCAGCCTTTCTTACCTCACCCTGGGGCCACTATTCTTTTGGTCCCACATCTGCAAATCCCTTGGCAGTAAACTTCTGTTGTGTTTTCTGCATACCTCACCACCTAGGGTTGTGGATAGTGGTCCTGTCCCTTTCCTGATTTTTTTTTTTTTCTGACAAGTATCTGCATCCGTTACTGCTTTGTATGATCTCTCCCTCCTTAGAGAATGTCTTAACCACCTATTTCCCAAGGAAATGCAATGGCTTTAGTCTTGCTTCCAGGACATCTTGTTTGGGAGCTCCATGGTCTCAGATATGTGTACTCTCTTGAATCTGACAATGACAGTGATAAGGGATGAGGAAAATTCTTAAATTATACTCTTATTACTCTCTCACAAGATGGGCTTCATTTCCCTCTTGACACACAAACAAAAAAGGGAAAACCTATCTGCAAAGAAAGCAAACAACCTGGCAAAGACCCAGAGAGCTCTGAATAGCACTTCTCCCTGACAACAATCAGCAACCCTGAACAAGCAGAAAATCATGATTTCTGTAACAAGTCTGATACGCTTATTTGCATTTTCTATAATTTTTAAAGAAATCAAAATAGTAGATGGGGTGTAAGGCCTTTCACAAAGACTTGCTCCTAACAAGCTAGTGAAACATCTTCTGCATCACAGTACACCTTCTAAACACTCAGGGCACATCATTCTCAAAATGCAATTGGAACACTCCAGTATTTCACCAATCTATATCATTACTAATAGAGTTTAACTTTTCAAGGTCATTAGAAGTCACCTAGTAAGTACGGAAGAACATAAAATGATGTGAGTAACAACATTCTAGCTCTTTGTTTGACACAACATGTTGTTTACCCTGTCTCAGTATTTTCTTTTGTAAAATGGGAAAAATAGCCTTCTACATATCTAAGTATAATGTTTAGTAAATGAACAATTAGTAAATTAAATTGTTCCACAAAAATTAAGAATAACAGCAATTCTAAGTATTCTTCTCCCCATTCATTGCCTGCACCTGAGAATATAGGGATGGATCCATTCCTTCCCTTCTTCTTGAAGAAATCCTGCTCCTTTATCATATCAATGTGGTTTTTAAGGAAAATAGTCATGCTCTCTCAATCTGCATAGTGCATTTTATACCACAAAAGGCAAAATTTCATCTTAAAACTGGGACTTCTGTGCAAAACATGGGCTGCTTGCTTGTCCTGCAAAAGAACAGCTAGATCTCCATCCTGTTGATTGAGCAGGTGTAAAGACTTCATCTTGCAAGATGCTGTTAACCTGTGGAAAGATCAGGCCTATATTAACATTTAAGCATAAGAGTAGTCCCCTTTCAGGTTGTACAACAACATATACTCACACATATATGTACAAACACACTCTCATATATCTCTCTATATGAATACACACACAAATAAATGGCTGGCAGCTGGATACAAATGCAAAAATATGTCTCAGGCTGGGACACTTTGAATTATTTCTAACATGTACAATGCAAACCATTTATTTGAAATGTTACAAAGGGAATTTTCTCCCAGGATGCATTTTTGTATGCTAAAATTCAACTAACACTGGACTTCTTTTTGGAAAAATAAACATTAAAAAGACTAGGTTTCAAATGGAAGTGCTGACAGGCCTTTAACTATCGCAGCTTGAATAGTATCACCACTGTATATTAACAACTGTAGTCATAAGATCTCAACATTTTTCCCCTCCCCGTCTTTCCCTGGAGCTGCTCAAAAAGCTAAGCCCCTTTTCACATTCTTAATGACCAAAAGTTAAAAAAAAAAAAAAAAAAAAAAA
>NW_020799095.1:121984919-122020729 GCF_003259725.1 Athene cunicularia
GGTGGTGTTTGCTTTTTTTTCTCATGAAGCATTTCTTGTGAAGATCACTAACATTAGGAATTGAAACATTATGAATCCTATTGGATTAAAGCCACTTTCCAGGTCTAATATTTCAGATGCAGCTACTCCATTTCTGTTCTCATCACACTTTTAGCAGACTCGCAGCAGGTTTCATTTATGTATTAAAGTGTGGAATATTTTTGTGGCTACACTAGTAACTGTGGAAATTTGTAGTAGTGTACAATTATGTTCCAGCACAAGAAACATGGAAAAGAAAACCAAAAATGATAACAATGTGATACAATATCAAACTTGCCCCTAAACCCTTGCAGTAGCTTCAATTTAATAAATCCATTTAAGTTTATTGGCTCCACTTTACTAACAGTAATGAGTATGAGAAGAAGGGGTTGGCTGAGAAACAATTTTGGATTCAGGGCAAGACTAGATAGTGGTGTCCCCTTGGAAAACATATAAAAATGTCTTCACTGAGTTTGCAAGGGTTGTACTTTGAGTGTTGCAATACAGAACTGTGAAATCCACAGCAAAATCTGTCTTGATGCCTCCTTGGAGTTAGGTACCTGGTGGTGAAAGAACTAGCTACCATTGTGGGGATTTTGGGCAACCTGTATTCTGCATGAAAGAATTAAAACCAAACCAGCCCAGGTCTGAAGTTGGCTGTCAGGGGAAACCCTGGTTCTTGTATCAGCACTTCTTATCTAATATTAGGATATTGGTGTCTGAAGGGATCAGTTGTTAACCTCTTGAAGAAAAAGAAAAAAAAAGAAAGAAAAAGAAAAAAAAAAAAAAGACTTAAAAGTTCGGCTGGATTTTCTTCTGGTTTCCTAATGAGCTTAACATCTCATAAGACGCCTTTGGTAAAGGAGAAAATCTTTTCAAAAAGACCCATTTTCCTGCTGACAGTACAATCTTTCTGAAGTAACATCAGAAGACCATAAGGGTGACATCCAAGCCACCTGAGCTGGTGATACAAGCTCTGTAACCAATAGAATTCTATCCCCTCTTTACTCTACATTTTCTAGCAACATAGTTCTTTAGAATAGGGTCAAAAGAAAAATTTCTGTTTAGTTGTTTAAAGGAAACAAATAACTTTTTCATCAGATCTCTGTAGAGTTTGACCAAAGTCAACGTATACTGTGATTTAATTTGTTATAAAAGACCCAAAGTAGCTGGCTGTTAATAAAACAGGAGATCACAAAGTTATGTAGTTTCATGTCACCTTGAGTATGCATGAACAATGGTACCTGACCCATTCCATGAATTTATTATTTTTTGCTGTTAGATAGCAGAGAATAGTCTCACAATAAACTTGAATCCTGCACTGTGGGGGAAAAAAAAAAAAAAAAAAAAAAAAAAAAAAGTAAGAAGCTGCAAAGCTGCAACTGCTACACATGTAACATCTGCAAAAAGGAATACTGTCTTGAATGAAACGACTGTCTATTACAAGTGTACACGGGATTTGAACATGTAATAAAGTTTCTTGCATAACTGTCACTGCTCATATGAGATGTTTGATGGAAAACAGTGGGGCCTACCTCAGTGTTTGGATAATTTATGTATCAAAGCAGCTACAGAACTGGGCCTTACTATGTACTGTATCAGGTAATACATAGAAAAATATATGGTTTTGCCACTTGTTTACAATACAGCAAGCAGTGGCATTCTCTAGTTACATAAGTGTAATTCAATGCTATTGCAAGAAAAGGCTGCATTATTAGGTCAGAATCATCAAATTCCGCAATTTATTTTTGTGATAGAAATTCATAACTGGTGTGTACACTTTAAGGGGGTTAATCACAGATGACACCTGAATGAACAAGGCAAGAAACTCAACAATGCTTAGTTTTGAAAGTTGGTGAAAGAATACTTCTCATTTTCTATCTTCCTACAACTTCTATAATTTTTGCTATGGTTGCTCTAATTCTGTAATTTCAGTAACTATGGAGCATCTATAGTGAAATAAGCCATTAACAATACTTTCAGCATACCTGAGGACCTATTTAAGATTGATGGTTTTTTTCATAAATAGAATACCAGACCAAACTGCATGAAAAAGGCAGTTTTCCTGAATTCCCATGTGTACAAGTCCTCCTTGGCACAATTCAACACTGAGTGAAGTTGGGATGCCTGGCTGGAATAAGGAAGAGTCCAGCAGAATGTACTTCCAGAATAAGGGCTTTCCAAAGACCTTAAACTTGATGTGGCAGTTGGTTGTCTCCAGAGGTGAGAATTAATTCTGCCCCCAGGTCAGCTTAATCCCCTTGTGAGAAGAAACCTTCTATTATGATAAACTCTGCTAAATTATTTATTATATCTCTGTGATCTAATGAAGCTTTATTCAGCAAGACCTTTGTCTCAGGCTCACACAGGGAATGGAATGGGGCAACTGATCATGAAACTCCAGTAATTGTAGACTTCTGGACCTTTGAACAGGTTGGTTCAAATTTATGCTTAAAATAATTCTGTTGATTTCAGAGGAGTTAACATAGGAAGAAATCTAGCCCATAAAGCCCAGTTCTGCACTGTTTTACACTGTATGGTCTCAGAGAGGCAACTCAGTCTGCCAGGACAGCCTTTCAGTTCCTGAGGTAGACTGCAGGAAGTCCTACAGTCCTGCAGTTCTCACATAACCTTTACTGTCTTATTTTCAATTGGCTGCTGTAAGCTGTAAAAATGAATTTGTAAAAAAAAAAAAAAAAATCCACAAGACTGGTGCTTTGGGATATCCAGTCTTAGAACCTGACCCAATAAAAAATATATATAGGTACATTCAACTTCCACACCATTAAAGCCAGACATTTTCTTTTAACAAAACCTGGCCCTCAGTTGTAGTCAATACCATACAGACATTTAGAGAGTAACAAAATCTCACAGGAAATTCTTTACATAAAGAGATTCAGAAATGAAAATACCATGCAGGTCACAGTCATTGGCACATAATGGTACAGTTAAGCCGTTCATTTCTAATTAGGCCTGTGATCAGAAAATAGCCAATTTTGCTTTCTGCTTCTTGGTGTGTTCAACAATTTTGTCAGCCAAAAACTGTTAGCTGCTGAATTTGTAATGATCCTTTATTGGATAATAAGGTTTTGTTTTCATTTCTCTCAAACTGCTGGTGCCTCCACTAACAATTATATTGTGGAAAAGGTTTCCACAGTAGGTGGGCCCCACAGTCTGCCTAAACCATGGATTAGCATTATAGAAAAAAATAAAATTCAGAGGGAAAAAAACAAAGAACACTTAAGAAAGGTAGGTTTGATTTGGGGTGTGTACAGAATTAGATTACCTCATTACATAAATTAAGCAAAGGAAATTAATACATTCAATATAGTGAAATATATGAATCTGCTACTCTTTGGGTTGTCACGATACAACCACCTAGTTGAAGTGGTCTTTAATTAATGGTCAAATAAAACTATATTTATTACTTCAGGAATAATATGAGGTTTTGACAGTAGAGCTGGTCAAATCCCTGGCAGGTGCATGCCTGCCTCAAAAGCTCTCTCTGCCCTAATGTGATGTTTTAGTGACCTGTTCCAAGGACAAGGTCATTTTGGTTTACAGTAGGAATTGTTCACATTTAACTCAAAAAAACCCACCTCTTCTTATCACCTCAGGAATATCTTCTCTTCAAACCAAATGAAGTTTTTCCTCTCGCTTTTCATTTTTAAGGCAAAATAAGAGGGGATTTTTGGGTCAACAAGCTACATTTCTTCATTTCTTATGTTCTTTGTTTCAGAAGACAGTTTTGGGGCTTGTGGATAACCTTTACTTTGCTCTCTGGTCTCACATATCAGCCAGAATCACTTTGGGATCTTTGACATGGCACATAAGAAAGAAGTGTCTGGTTTGGACATCTACTGTGTGCTGAAATTTGAATATAACTGAGTGCCTCGATGGTTCTCGGGTTGGAGAGACAAAATCAGTGATTGCAAAAGGAAAGAAGCAAAAAAGAAGAGAATTTGAAGGAAAAAATGAAGTTCAAATGCACTGAAAATAGGGACAGTGCAAACCATAGAACAAAGGAGATTTTTTAAAGAGTATCTACATTTTTTAAAAAAGGATTTGTAGCAGAATTATACTGCAAATCCACCAAATCTGCACAAGTAGGAACATAGACATAATACATGTAAGATTCATTGCACCACCTATTTCCTGAGAAGACTCCCTGGCACTTTGTATTAAAAACTCAGTATTGCTTTCAACTGTCAAACTTTTAACATTTTCCCATATGGGTATGAAAATGAATGACAAAATGAAAAAAATCCAGTCATACCAGACCAACTATTGTCATGCATAAGGTAAAAGAATAATTTGTTTCACCAATATAAAAAATAATCTGGTGACCTTTTCTTTCTTTCAAAGACTCCGAAGCAGGTAATGTAAAATTCAGCATCAAGATTGACCATTTTGACAAGGATATGGTTTCTTTTGCAACATCTGGACAAATCTGTATTTACATTAATTTCTCTTTTTCATCAGCCAAAATTTCTGCTAATTTAAACCCCACAAAGCATCCTCAGACTTTCACACTTTCTAAAGTGAGTATTCTGCCACTCCACAGAGCTGATGTTCTATTTGATATGGACTGCATATGTTGCAAAGGTAAACTAATTTTTATGACTCTTGCAAATATTATCACACTCACAACAATATGAAAAAAGTATATGAAGAAAAATTCTGCCAAGGGGGTGAGGCTTGAATAAAGTATATTGAATAAGGCACTAGGTCACAGTCTGAATAATTAGAAGGACACTCAGAAAGAAAAATCACTATATATAAATATTTATTTACAGGTTGGTATTACAAAGCACATGCACAAGAAAGGAGGATGGAATTATAGACAGCTTTAAATCTTCATTTCTTAATCTATAATTTTTTACCTTACTAAACATCTGTAAAATACAGCTTGATACATCTAATACATTTATAAAGGAAAAGTAAATGTAATTGTGTATGCAGAATCAATGCACATATAGAGGTACATAAGGGCATGCACAGACATATAAATTAAATGAATGAGAAAGGGTGATGCAATATAAGGATGTAGCATAAATTGTGTCTACCTCATTTGTAACTGCATGGTTCATCCTAACCATATGGTGAAGAACTATACAACCCATTCCATTTGGTATATACTGTGTAGGTCACATTCAGCTTAACTTCACAGTCTGCCCAAATGCATTTCCTTGCTTGGTGGAGCCAACCAAACTGACTCCAAAGTGACAGATGAGAAGAAGGTGTGCTGTCCTGACAGTCAGTAGAGCAGTTTCACTCAGATATCTGCAGAATACAGTACCAGGAAAGCTCTAAAGCTTTAAGCTACAAGATGTGATGATAAGCATTCACTGTTTGCTATGAAACGTATGTGTTGTGGGGTTTGCTGCAGACATTTGACTCGACTCAGTATTATAGTCAATAGAAAGTCTCCCTAAGGAATCAAATAACACAGGGCCTGTCTGCTGAAAGGCTGTATTTAACCTTCTATGCAGTCAGGAAATTGAGATAACCCAGGATCTCCTGCCCAGTGGCCTAAGGTTTTACACTTTTTGATTGTACTGGTCCAGATTCTTTCAAGTCACAGCCTTCAGTTTCTGCTTCACCTGTTTTACCAGGGTAAACTTTTCTATCTGTGCTTTGCACTCTCTCTACTACTTTAATAGGCTGCTAAGTCTGAAGCTCGAGATGCAATGAGCTCAGTGAAATCAATGGGAAGTATCTGTGTGCACCAAAGGCCAGATTTTGATCCATTGTGTTCAAGCAGAATGATCCTCATTAACCTAACAGATAAAGGCAGCAATGAGCGACACTTCTGTAATATCCATGAAATCACTATTTCATGATACCAGTGAGAGCCCAGGGAGGAGGTTTCTTGGTTGCAATAATTAATAATTTACAAAAAGCTTTAACTAAGCAAGACATTCCCCACCTGGAAATTGGAATGAAAGGATATTAATGAAGCTGCAATGCAGATGGTCATGTTGAAGGTGATGAAGAATTTATTAGGGAGACAGCCATCAGAAGCTGTGTAGTATATGAAGCATAAAACTGCTATAACTAATGACAGCAAGTAGTTTAGGCAAGTAATGGACAGCACAGCTACAAAAGGGAACATGGAGATATATTATTTAGTAATAAAGTTCTCATAAAAATGTGAAATATGAAGTAGAAAGATTAATATGATTGCACAAGCCATCTTAAATATCCTTACCCAACTTCTGTCTTTTAAAAGAAGTCGACTGAATTTATGCCCAAGCAGCAACACGTAAGTCACATCACTTATTTACATAGTTTATGCAAACTACTACAGATCTATGGTCTTAATTTATTGAAATAATGTTTGAAAGTTGTTTAATTTATGGCATTAACAATAGAGCGGATGCTATATTTCTACCTGCCAAGTGATCCAGGAAGTGTAGGTCAGGTTATCAATCATCATCATATCATACTCCAGAAGATCCAGGAACCTGCAGGTTGGCGGCTGCTCTGCTTTAATAATTTCAGTCTTCCCTGGGACTGAGTAATAATCCTTTCTTTACATCTCCACTGTTGGAATTAATCTTTGCAGAAAACCTGGGTGAAAGAGTCGACTGCAGAAGACAACACAAATACAAACATTGCTTACAACAGTTTAGCATTTTGTATGCAACTGGAGATAGAAAATATTTTTTTATTAAAACATCTTCTATGGTTTTCTTTTAATAGTGGAAAACTAAAGAATTTTAGATTATGCTAACACTGGCACGTAGAAGAAGTGAGTAGGGGGAAATTACTGAGGATTCTGGGCTATATTTAAAAGCTGTTTAAGCCTGCTTTTCTCTTACCCATCTGAATTCATAATACATTAGGAAATGTGTCTTTAATGCATACATTGATCAAGTTACATAATTAGAGGAAGACATTCTTTTTTCCAGTTCTTTTTAAAATGCTTATCCCAGACCAAAACCACTATACTTGAATGTGAATTTTCTGCTCAAAATAAGGTTGTTCTAGTGCAGATACCCTGTAATATAAAAAGCATTGCACACTTCAGTCCACAATACAGGTTTATCCTTCTTCCCAGATTAAAAAGAAAAAATTACTCTAAAATATTCTTGATGTTATCAGGGGGGTTTTCATGCATTTGCCCAAATTTGTCCATACTACTTGTCTTTAGTGGAATTACAGTAACGTGCGATTGGCACAAATTGGAACATGAAAGGATTTTCTTGAGAACGCTGACCTGATCATTCATCTAGAAGGACAGCTATTTTCTCAGCCACTCTTACTTATTGAGGTTTTAATTATTTTTTTGTGTCAGCATTTTTCTATAGAGCAGTATTTCTGCAAATGCCATCAGTACTGGGAAATACTGCTTGCATCTCTGGTTTGCTGAGATGATTTTGGAAAGAAGCAGATGTTGAACTGATATATTTTTGGCTAAGACAGTAACTGGCAAAAAGCTGGGATGTGATGTTTTTGTCAGTTTTCTCAGTCATTCATTTCAATGTGCAGAGTTACAATGGAGCTGTCTGCTAACACTGAGGGTAAACCTGTCTCTAGAGCACTCAGTCTCTGATATTAAACCAGCACTTAAGTAGTGAACAAAATACATATATACACACATATACATTCAGATAAATAAAATCAGTTTCTCTGAGAACGTCCTTTTTCTGCAGGTCATGGACAGCTCTGCAGGGCTGGGGTAGAGAGCTAAGAACTGTAGCTTGCAATTGGAAATGTAAGCTCTGCCTACAAATACAGGTGATAGGCTTTAATCGTGGTTGTGGAATGAATACACCCTGAATCACAGTCTAAAGAGTACCCCATGTCTGTTTGTTTTTTTAAAGAAATGGAAAAACTACTCTAGCAGTCATTTGCATAATTCAGATATACTGAATGAAATATAAAGGGTTATTTTAATATGTCAGCAGTAATATTATATTTGCAAATTCTGGGTCAGTCACTATTGAGAGACATAAAATCTTCTAAGGTGTAGCTGTATGAACAAATCTATAGCTTTTGTTGCTTTGGGGTCCTTGTTTACCAATAATATAATGTCTGCTATGAGGAATATTCCACTTTCCTTTAAAACCATTTCTTTTCTTTCTTTCTTTCTTTCTTTCTTTCTTTCTTTCTTTCTTTCTTTCTTTCTTTCTTTCTTTCTTTCTTTCTTTCTTTCTTTAGGGGGAAAAAGCTTAGAAAAATTAACCTACAGGGTGGATAATTTTCTTTTTCCATAGTACACAGAATTATTCTACTATCTGTATGTAGTTTGTCATATTTGGTAGAGGGTTTTTTTGAATGATAAATGAATAAAATAGTTCATTTAACTGTTACTGGAATTTTGCACTTTCCCCTTGTGAGTGGTTTTGCTGGCCTCGTAATACTGTTTTGGCCAGTTGAAATCTCATGAGTTATGAGTGTTATTTCCTTACAATTGCACATATTTTCCATATTTCACACAAACCAATTATTTATCACACATATATACATGTGTTTTAAATTATTTTAAAATTAGTTCCTTCCTATTTTATACAGTTTTTAAATTACTCTCAGTGTTTTGAATCTTAAAATAAATGATCTATTCAGCACTTA
Source organism: Athene cunicularia (assembly GCF_003259725.1). NCBI lineage: Eukaryota > Metazoa > Chordata > Aves > Strigiformes > Strigidae > Athene > Athene cunicularia. The sequence continues at coordinate 121,993,515 of NW_020799095.1, forward strand.
TTAATGTTTTTCAAGCTTTCACAGAATAGCTGCTGGTTTGTTTATGAAGAACACTCTTTCTCACCTATGCATCATATCCTCCTGCACCAAGGGGTACTCGGCAGTGGGTTCTCTCTTTCTCTCCTATCAGTGGTGTAGAGTTTGTCCAGTATGGTAGAAATTGGAAATGCTTGAGGCTCTAGACATTCCTGAAACCATCCTCACTGACTATTTCTGTTGTGCCAGATGGCAAAGGCTGTATAATTCCACACGTCAATTCTTCAAACGATGGGCATAAGAGAAAGGTAATACATGAGTGCCCATGTGACACCATAAGGTTATGTTTAATACATATCTGCTAGCTAGCATTTGCAGAACTCTATATATGCGCAGAGCACCTTCTGCTGCTTTTTATCTGAACTCCCCGTAATTGCTCACCAGTAACAAGTTGTCCTCAATATGTGAGGCAGCAGTACCAGCGCTGTAAACAGAAGAGTTATAATCTTTTTTTTTAATTTTGTGACGTGACACTTCTGCAGATTCTGCCTCATATTGCATCAAACCTTACTACTGTCACACTGCATTGCAAATTCATGCCTATTTTTCTCTCCGCTATCATTTGTGATCCCTTTTGCAGTGTTACTGCTTTCCAGGTTTCACTGTCTCCACAAAAATTTGAGTTATGAATTATATTTTCCCCAGACAGATAAAGGCTCATTTTTTTCCCACACTGAATTTCATATACTTCGCTGTCCACATTTTAACCCCTCTCGCTCCACTATTTTATATTTTTTTTCAGTCCTGTTACACTTTAAAATTCAGTATTGTCAGTGAATTGCATGAAAAGGTCTATTACCCCACTTCAAAACCAATATGAAGGATGTTAAATGAAGTGGAACTTAAAACCAGTTCCTGTTGTCCTTCACTAAGATCCTCCCTTTTCAGTCTATGGCCATTTATATTTTTTCCTGCTTTATGGTTCTGCAGTCACATTTCAGCCTGTGGATTAATTTGGAGAACAACATTTCATGAGACATTTGTCAGAAGTTTAACTAGAACTCAGATTCCTACTGCTTTTCTTTCAGCTATTCATTTTATGTGCAGTAAAAAGTTATCTTCATCTATCAAGATGTCATCCTCAAAATCTTCTTGCTTCTCTAGATCTTCAGGTTCCTGAGGATCATGTTATACATCTACTCTGTTTCCAGTGAGGATAGTACTGCTTCTGTACCACATCAAAAATAAACTATTCATAAAGTTAAAACATTTCTGATTTACTTTTCCTTATGAGTGAAGGAAATTATTTTGTTCCCCTTTCACAGGCAGCTTTTCTAAGTGGCAGGTAATGAGACAATGCAGAAAAGGTTTTTTCACCTGCCTGCTTCTGACTGCTTACCTAACTTGAATGGAGATGACTTCAGGAGTGAGAGAAGACCTGCTCTCTGGGATGTCTGAGTAACCTAATTCCCAGTGAGCATTTTTCTCTCAATATTTTTCTAATACTATTCTGGGATACAGAGAGAATCTTCAGAAAACAATTCTTAAAAACACAGTTCTTTTTTTCCTTTTGAATTTGTTTTGTCTTCTCTACAGTTTTTGCTAATTACCAAGATTTCCATGTCTCATCAAAAATATTTGCCTGTGGCAGAGTAAATAAATTTCCTAATTGCCTTCCTACCAGTTGGCCTGCACAAATTGTCAATATTCCACTTTTCCAGGTACTCTTTTGCCTGGTCTTTATCAATGTATATTTCAAAATGTCCTTATTTACTAGTTATATAAACTTTAACTTGTAAGTCTTTTGCTTTACAAAGATATTTCAAAGGATAACTGAATTTCAATAATTTTTAACCTTTACTAAAGTCATCTTCTCCCTCTTTTTCTAAATATTATCTTTCCAGAATTTTTTCTTCCTCAAAAAATTTTTTCAACCGTTTTTATTTCCTTAACTACTTTGGCATACAAGAACTAATGTAGATTAATTTTTATTGCCCCTATTTTCCTTCCACAAACTTTTATTTTCTATGTATTCCTCATAAATTTGGGTTTATTCCTCCTTTCCAATATTGCATTCTGGAAAAAAAAAGAGTTTCATACCATGACAGATGCCTAGAAAAATGACAAGTATGGCCATTTCTTCTTCCTTGCATTCTTTTTTCATAAATATAAATTTTATTGATCCTTAATTAAAGTATACTTTAAATGAGCTGCTCCGAAAGATGGCAGGGCATCCTAATGGACATCAAGTCCCAGCATATAGTCCTACAGGTTGTGGTTGAACAACTCTTTCCTTTTTCATTCACTAGAGGAAAACAATCACAGGACTGTTTATGTACTCATGTTTTAGTCACAGAAAATTCTTACTGAGGAAGAAGGAATTAGTGGGAAGTAAATGCTGATTAAAGATTGAAACATGTGGACATATATTTCTTAATTTCTTCTATTAAGTGATTCATGAACTGTGTTACCCTCTATGCCTTGAGAATCCATTGGCTTTATACTAATAAGAACTGAGAAGAGAATTATTTGAAATTGGTTCTATTCTTTTTTTTTTTTGCTACTTTTATAAAAACATAAATATTTAAGTTTAATTCTTATTTATCTATTTTTATTAGCAGAGTGATTGCTATTTTCATTCCCTCCAAATTTGTTTAAAATCAAGTAATCCTGTGAGCTTTAGCTGTCAAAGAGTTTTTTCATCTTTCTCCATAATTCTGAGAAATCTGTATCCAGCGTTAGTGCTTTTCCTCATTTTTTTCCCAAATCCAATAAACTTCACAAAAATATTCTCCATTATGTAATTGTAATTCACTAATATACCTATGCTAACTTCAAATTTCTGGTGGTTTTTTGACTTTTAGTTAACAAATTTAAATGTATGCTACAATATTCCCTCTACAAAAATCACCCTTCTAGGCATCAATTATTTGTATTAGTACTAACAGATAGCACTATAGACAATAACTAATTATCTATGTTAATACCTAGAGATAAATTCTATCACTTCTGTATTCCCAGCTCTTAGTTTTTGTGCACCTTTTACACACTTGATAATATTTTAACATAATAATTCTCCTCTTACTCATAATTTTCTATTTCATAAACACTTCATCCTCTATTTTATTTTAAATCACATGCCACGCTATACATGAAGCTGTAATATAGTTTTACTATAAAGCAGTGGATGCATTATAGAAACTTAAGAACAGAGTGACTGCATGAAGATTCATCTCAGGACGGCTAAAGATAAGAAACAAGATAAAGGCAGTTTATACTGCTTGTTATGTCTGAAAGGGACCCAGGACCAAAAAGGTGAATCACATTAACAATAGGGAACTTACCTAGTCTTGCCCTCAAGGTGGCAAACCATCTTATCACTAAAGAGAAGGAAACAACCTTAAAAAAAAAAAAAAAAAAAAAAAAAAAAAAAAAAGGATATAATATGAGTAGAATAGCAAAGATATAATCTTGCTTTTGGTATCAGATGTGGAGTCTATGTGAGTTTCTAAGATGCTGAATTCTCTTTAATTACCATTGAAAGATAGGCTAACATTGAGCAGGTGGTGAAGGTTATCAATGTTACATTGACAATGTCTGGAGCAAAGGATCTCAAAAAATTTCCAGGTTACTATGATATTCTAAGAGCACTTTAGCTAAAATATAATCTAACAGAAAAAACACCCTCACCTCTCTGGAAATACTCAGCACATAATTACAGTCAGTAGCTTTCTGCCTAAACTGCATAAGTGAGAGAGAAGGCAAATGTTTAACATAAAGTGCTTAAGAGTTGGACATTTTAAAAACTACATTGTCAAAAGGCCAGAAAGGGTTTTTCTATTATTAGTAGTCAAAAAAAAAACCCACAACCCAAACAACAAAACCAGGAACAGGGAGTTATATATCAGCCTTAAGAAATTAAAACTCAAGGTAAACAGCACAAACCCTTTCTTTCAATAAACTATACAGACATTATTCATGGAATTGGTTCTGCTAAGACAAATCAATACTGAAATACTGCACTTTTAGAAAACATAGGCAATCAATGTGAATATACACAGAATTTTCTTTTTAAAGTGAAATATATATAGTTGAAAAATCTAAGCATCAGAAAATCCAGAAATAATTTAAATAATTAAAAAGCTGCCTATCTTAAGACATGCCATATTGGAAAGAAACTGACTGTCCATCAGAAGTGTATATAGATATAAAATATATCAGGATGCATGACATATATATGACTGTGATGTGTCCATCATAGTGCTCACATGATCTTAGCTAGCTTTACAAGGGATGTTAAGATAAGAAAGGATCATCAGTCATCTATTCTGATTTCCTGCATGATAAAGGACTAGCATTTTCAAAGCGCATACATAATTTAGAAACATATAGACTGTGGGGTTCTCGTTAGATGCCCGACTCCTACTGATTCCACATTTGATAAATGACATTGAGTGTCTTAAATCTCTAAGGTCCAGATCCTCAAAGGCACTTTGGAAGCTAATTCCCCCTACAATCAAAGAAAATCAAACGCCTAAATGTCTTTGAGGACCTGGGCCTAACCCATTTTTGAAAAATTTGCCCTTTATGTCTCTCTTGATAAAGATAGGTGCAGTTAGATGAGGGGCCATTTTCATTTCCTTCATAAGGAGGTGATAATGCAGACACTTGTCTTTAAGCATTCATCCAGGAAGTGGATGACTTGGAATCAGCCCTCTCCTCTGTCTGAGGATATTCTAATTACATCTTCTGCCTCCCAAGAGGACGCCCTAAGCAGTGCTCTATGCTAAGCTATATTCTACACTATTCAGGAGAGGGTGTATTATCCACTGTCTTTTTCACAGCTGCCCTATCACGAAGAAAAGAGAATTCAAGAATCACTGGGCCAGAGAGAGAAAACAAGCACAAATTCGGAGAAAAAGACAACACGGATCCTGTTCCTTGCTTGAGTTCATTCCTCATCTATATTATTGACATATTATGGCAAATATAGCTGTGGCTGTGGGAGCAGGAGTCCTACCTGTCCCCAGCTACCAGGGTAGTGCCTCAGCCATTGGGCTATTTTATAAAAGAGAACTATTGTCAGCACAGTCACAGGGACCTTCTCTGCTCTTTTTTCATGTGTGCAGGTCCTACCCTTTCTCTGAAAGAGAGAGTTTAAACATCTGTATTCAGGAGAGGATAACAGTCCATCAATTCCAAGTGGGAGATCTGAGCAAGGCTCCTAACCCTTGAGGACAGGTAAAAATATATTCTTTTCACAGAGTATTTTCCATTGTCTATCAGCTGTTGATAACTTCAGGTGTCTCCTTGCTAAATTAGCCAACATCTAAATTCCCATTCTGAAGGAATGGCAATGTTATCAACAGCCTATACTGGGTGTGCAAGTGCCAAACACAGAACCCTGGGCTTCATCCCATAAGACAGCGCATGGGCATGGCTGACATTGCACTTAGCTTTTAAAATACCTAAATCTATTGTTGGACTCATTTGTAAGACACTAGGTAGCATAGCTGCCCTTTTCAAAAGTGACCAGACTCAGAGAAAGAAACATCGAGATTAAGAATTCTCAGGATAATCCTGAAATTAAGTTAAACTAAATAGCTATCACTGCTGGGGTGTAGAAAACAACTTTTCAAAGGTACAAGAGTATTGGTACCATTTAACAACCTCTCCTACAACTGTCACAAAACGTAAATACGCCTTGTCTTATATGTAATGCATTCCCCTCTGTGATCGCAAGAAACAAAAGAAAAAGTGAACAAGCTACAAAATGTTCTGATTAATAAAAATCTAGATGGCAAGCTCCTGTACTGTTTTCCTTCTGCCAGAATAGCACTAACATGCTCTGTTTAGAAAAATCAACAGTAGGCTCTAGGCAAGACATATAAGAGAGCCACAGTAGGCCTGACCCTACAGTTATCCTATGATTTATAGTCTTCTTACAGCAATGTACTGTATTTGACACTGGCTAAGGGGTTAATCAGTTCTGAGCATTGGCTTGGTAATAGGGTCCTGCCCTCAGGGTCTATTCAATCAATCAGAGATGTCCAGTGCTGTAATGCCTCAGTTCTGTGTGTAGGCAGATGAGTGTGTTGTCATTCAGCATCCTGGAGGTATATGGCCTTTGAGAAGCTTAGTGGAAATTCCACCTAGATCAGGGCTGTCAGTCTCACTCCACAGAGAGCACTAAGGATAAGAAGTGAGGTGACCATGTTGAAACAGGGGTCACCATCTTCTCTGAGGGCAGCCTGAAGCCTTGGACCTGCTGAGAATAGGAAGCTACAGCCATTTTGAAGAAGGAAAATGTTCAGCCACGTTCTCTCTAGAAGGAATTATTCTTCAGGTCTCGTTAATAAGAAATTTTGCATTTTGAAGAATACAAAAGAAAACGACCATTAAGTTGAACACATTTCTTCTCAAAAATAGCCAAAAAATCTAGAAGTCATAAGTCTAGGAGGAAAAGGAATCTGGGATATTTCTGTAGAGTATGGGTGACTAGAGAAAATGCTCGTATGCATAACGAGAGATTAGGTCAGAAACTGGACGAAACTAGTTTGGGTGGTTTTGTTGTTCTGCTCTACAATATGGCATGCAGCTTGCAAAAATTAATTCTCAACCTATCAGTTCAGTGCTTATGTGCAACATTTTAAATGATTTCTAAAACAACTAGAATTGTGTTGCTAGCTACATTACTCTTTTGTATGCTGTTGCTGCAGAAGCTGGTATGCATCAAACTCTCAAGACCAGTGGTCTACCTGCACTTATGGATGCCTTTTGCCCTGAATATAAGGGGAATTTCCAGTAATATCAGGTATTTGCAGTGCTGGAGGTCCTTCCTTCAACTACCTCCTCCAGATGACCTCCCGGAATAGCTAGCACTCATAAGATGAGTACCCCCAAAACACGTACATATTTATAAAACTGACTACACTCAATACAATGCATTCAGACAGTGCTTACGTGGTCCAAAACAGCCTGCCTCCTGTGGAGAAGCAAGATGTTTCAGATGTAGCAGTAAAGGTCAGAGCTCCCATAAAGCTTGGAGGGAGGGGACTTTACTTAAACCTTTTGTTAATAGTCATTTGCAAGGATATCTGAAGAAAAATAATAGCTCTCTAAAGACTGCATTCTTTATTTTTCCTAATTATAGTCCTGTATGAGATTACCCAGAAGTAGGTATCAGAGGAAAACTAAAGGAGCTTTCTGCGGTAATAGTACGTATGTGTGAGGTCAAGAGTTTTTCAAAAAAGCTTCTGAAATACTCTCTGAGCTGGGGAGGAATGGAAATGTGATCCTTCTCTCTGGGTGGTAAATAGGAGGTGTAGGAAATTGTGTGTGTACATATGGGGGGAAGGGGGTATAAACGTTTCTGTTTAGACCTCAGCAGAGCTTTCAGCAGCCAGTATTTCAAAACATAAATGGGAACACATTTGACACAACTGCATATGCTCTATCTTTTCAATGACAAAAGATGACTTCATTTACTTTGGTCAAAGTAGTGGTGATGGTACAAAAGCTAGTCTCAATACAGTCAGTGTGGTTTTTACCATTGTTTTCAATGATGCTAGGTAGAAAATCCATTCTTACTGAAGTTGGTAATCTTGAATATTTCAGAGATAGATCAGTATAACTTTAAATATATAGACCTACAGAAACTGCATTTACTTTTGTCCTGAATAACCTTAAAACAATGCAATTATTGTCTAGAATATCTTTGCATATGAATGACTGGACAGGATGTATTTATCTCTTTTTTTTTTTTTTTAATTTCTTTTTTGCATGGGTATAGCTCTTTCTTCTTTATTTTTTTTCTGCTCCAACCAGTTGTTTGTATCAATAACATTAATGGATACTTATGGTAATAGAGTTGTGGGTGTCCATGAACGAAGAAATGGTTGGTTTCCATGTATTGCCTCACAACTTTGCCTCACCTCCAAATAAGAAAAATAATTTATAATATGAAGAGGGTAAAGAATTACTTGTGTTTTCCTGATGAAACTGCCAATGAAACTTAAAATAGTATGAAATGTGTTGGTGGGCCTTGTAGTTGTTTGGGGTTTTTTATTTGGTTTGTAGGCACTGATATGCCATGAAAATGTTTGAAAGCATCACCATGAGGAAAATACCAGTCATTAATTACCTATGATGCGGCACAGCATACCTAAGCAAAGTGTTAATTTTCTTTAAGCACTTAATTGTGAAACCAGTTAAATTGCACAGTTCATTAGACAAAACAAGTGAGGACACTGTTTTTAGCTCTGCTGCAGTAACGTGCAAAAGATCTATCTAGTCCTCTCTAAGTGACTGTTTATTCTCACTCCTGCACCTGCATATACGTCTTTAAATATTGTAAACTCTTGGGCTGAGCATCTCCCCATCGCTGAACACTTCTACAACACGTAGGATAAAGAACCTCCAGAGGATATACAGACATATTTAGAACTATTATTTTTTAAATTATTTCCTTAAAATATGAGAATAATCTAACACATTAAGTACAGAAAAGTATTGAAGAGTTATTTTTATTTTTTCTGCCAAAAGATTTTTATATTTTCTGTGACAGTTTCAATTATTTTATTTTATTCAGCTGCTGTTCACGCTCTTCACCACTGGAGGACAAGTGAGCTTAGTTAAAGTTCCCCAACCAGGACAGAATTACTGGGCAAAACAGAGTGACATTAGATAAGGAAGCAACATTTTGCAACATTTCTATTGTTTTAATATGTTAAGGCTGATAAATTGTCAAATGAAATATGTGACCCTTGAAATTCTGAGGTCATTTCAATGGTTGCTTTCTAAGAAGAGAGGTAAGAGAAGAATAGCAATATACCAATGTGGTTGCTTCAAGTTCAAGCTCAAGATAATTCACTTACTGCTGAGAGATTGGAATAACAATGCTTTTCTGTGAATCAGATGGTTATTATCATTATTAGCATCGAAATATTTCAGTCATTCTGTACAAGAAGAAACAACTGGGAAAAAAATCATTACTTGAAAAAAAGACAATTTCTGGACAATGCCACGCAGTTTTATTTAATGCTCAGAAAGAATTTACAATATACACGACCAAACAGATATGTAATGAAGGCAGCATTTTTAACAGGATGCAGCATCTCTTTGACATCTCCTTCTTTGACATCAGCATTGTAATCAGCCACCAATGCTGCCATTTCAACAGACAGTACAAAATTACCAGTCAAGACAGAACAAAAGGAGGCAGTTGATCTTTTTATAATGCTTTTAAATAATGTTACAATTCACAAAATGAATGTTCTTATGGTGCATCATGTAGTACAGAATAGTGCTGTGAAGCTTCATTAACAAATAAAATATTTTTAAGCTAACTGCTCTTGGAGGTAGCATGATGTATAAACTGGCCATGGTCTGACTACAATGACAAGTCCTGGAGAAAAACAAATCTTTCTTCTTTAGGTAGTTTTCCTTTTGTTTTGGTTCCCATACCTATCTTTTCAGTGTAAATAAATACTTGAAATCTAAAGCTGCCATATGTGGGTTTTTCTGTCAGAAAATCTTTCTGTGCAAAAAAAGTCTCCAACAGCTTCTTCTTCACCATGCATTTGGGTATGAGAATATTGATGCTGGGGTTTAATAAGAAACATCTATCGCCATAACAGACGTAATTCTGTAACAAAAACACTATCCTAGTACTTAAACTTTTGTATCCAAAAATAGATTTTCCAAGATTTTGCTATTTTGAGTAGGAAGAAAGTGAATCAAATAGAAAATAGAAACTATCCATGACCCAAGATTTTAAAAAGCAAACAATAATTTTGAATACTTGTTATTTTGTTGATTCACATTGCTATAATATAGAGGGAACTGAATTTCAGAACACTCTGCTGTACACAGTGTATTTTAATTGCAGCATGTTTAGGTAACAACACATGCTATGATCCATGCAGAAGCCATTCCAACAGTTAAGACACTGTAAATACACTGCTTATGTAGCCTTATTGGTCACAGTCATCACTGATGTCCTCAGTCACTGCAGCAGTAGAAAAATCTAAGTGAAGCCGGCCAGGCAATTCCATTGAGTGCACTCTAGTCCACACTTAAAATGAGAGGCAAAATCCAATAGGTCTGTGTGAACTTGACCTTGTAGACATTCTTAAATCAAAATCTAGAGGTCAGTTTAGCCCTAAATGACACATATCAGTCAGATGTCTGAGTGTTTCTCAGATGTCAGTATGACCTTAAGCACTTGCCCATGTTGCAACACCTTGTGCTCCAGAAAAAGGTGGAAAACACAAAACCCACAAACCATACTGAACGTCAGAAAGGTGTAAAAAAAAGTCCTTCCTGACCACAGCTGGTAGCCCTGAAATATATGTTACAAAAAATGGTTTGAAATCCTCCCTCCATTCCTCTTGAAATAACAACTAATTTAACACCCAAAGATTTCTGAAAGGGAAGTTGACGGTATAGCAGTGGTTTGGGAGGAAGCCAGATTGTTCACGCTTTACAGGCTGAAGTCCAGATCCCTGAGCTGGGAGCATGCTGGGTCTCTCCTCTGGAGCTGAGGGCTGCTGAACAGAGCTCCTCGCCAATGAAGTGTACAGCACTATTCAGCTGACAGGATGCTGATACCTGATTTAATGTCAGCTGAAAGAACCTTCAGGCTCTGCGGGTGATGTTGGCTAAATCTCCACTGTGGCAGCTTAGACACCCAGTGTAAATACAGATGCTTATGAAGATAGTTAAATGTAAGATTCCTAAATTTGAGTTTACTTCCACCTCTAGCTGGAAAGTTAGAAAGTGGGACTAAAAATGTAGTGGTTTTTTCCCCAGAGAAAATACACTATTGCCACTAGACATATTCCATAATGCAAACATGTCTTGGAGTCACTGAGATTGCAGTTTGGTCATTAAGGCCCTACAAATGAAAAAGGGCCAAGTGAACATATCTTTTGCATAAGTGGTGTCCACACGGACAACTCCCAAGAGCACAGCAAAGAAACTGCTTTCTTTACTTACCAAAATGTTATGCCAGTCTCCAGCTATGATGCAAATAAACTGTATTTCTTGTATCATTTGTCTCTCAGATATACCATATATTAATTTCATACTTTTTCAAAATGCCCTACAGTCTAATAATGCCTTTTTAATGCCTGGGAAATGGTGACTGTGGCATTGTCTGATAAGGAAGATAACCACGTGCTTGTATTGGCCATAAACAGTAGGGCATAATCCTGCATCCTGATACAGACTACCATAGCATGTCTTCTCTGTGTCTAGGTTTTGCTTAGGAACATCCTAAGTGTTTGTCTTCTCTCTTGAATACACAGTTCTCACAGGCTGGGATCCACCAGTGAAGCTGACAAACAAAATATCCAACGAGGACATGGGCCCTCTGCCAAAAATGGACAAGCATATGTGTAAGTAAACGGTTTGCTGGATTTTTTTTACCGCTTTAAGTTTTACTTATGAGCTTTGGCCGAGTGAGTCCTCACTGAACTTACAATATCAGGTAGAAAAACAAAGCTACTCACAGCTACTCAAGAAGCTGAACAACCACAAGTGGAAAAGGCCAAAACTTAAACATCAGCAGTTAGGAAGCTAACCATTATTACCTTTAACACTGCTGGAAAAATTCATTCCAGACTGGTATCTGGATTCTTACTTACACAAGAAAAATTATTACATTAAGTTTTCTTAATATCGTAGTCTTTGTGTAAAAGAAATGTGATGTTAAAATGTCACCTATTTGGAAAAAAATGACTTAGGGTATGCTAGACAAGCATATTGACAGAATGATATTTCCTGCCTGAAATCAAAAAGGGATCTATGTTCCCATGGGAATTTATAATACTACTGAAAGAAAATAAATAGCCAATTGTAAGTTAGAGTGTGTGGGGACGAACATTTCAATAATGTTGTTTTTATTTTATTATTTTTAGGTGAAGTGTTTTCAGTGATAAAATCTCATTTAAGGAGTTGATTGGCAAGAAAAAGTGTCATTACTTTGTGGATAAGGTTATGTCTACTTTTTTGAGTGGGTTTTTTTTTTTTTTTAACGTTCCTGAATTTCCAACACAATTGAATTTTTATTTGTTTAAGAGCTGGAATAGTTTTAAGAAGGCTAAAAATTGGGGCTGATTACTATAAAGTAATCCCTGTTTACCTTCAGGGATTGGATGGTTTCCTCTAAAGTCCAGAGAAAATTTCCTACCTCTGCCTACTACCTAAACTAGCTGTGTTTCACTTACAGAGGTAATTAAGTTTTCTACTAAATGTTCATATAAAATAAGTCATGTCTACAGAGCTCTAGAGCCCTCTAGTGCCTGTCATTCTGCTTCCTGTGTATCTCCCAAGAAATAATTCCATTGACTTTAATGGAGAGATTAATTCAGCCAGCTCATGCACAACTGTGCTTTTATCTAAGTTAGTACTACAGCGAGAAAAGCCAATATGAATCTGATAGGGACATGGTAAAACTGGAACTGCTGGAGCTTTGGGGTGCTGTGATGGCCCACTTACTAGTTCTATAAACAGTGATAGAATCACCTGGATGGTAGTACACTGCCTTTTGGAGCTGTGCTGTCTGGGGAAGAACAAAACAGCTTCTGCAAATTGTATATGGTATTGTGTATGTACAGATTATTTACAGAGGGCTTTTCAAGGCTGTTTTCTCCAGATTTTGAATCAGCCTTATTTAAAATATAAGAATATTTGAAATAAAAAATCAGAAGGATGTGTTCAGTGAGATTTAAAAACAAACAAAAAAAAAAACCCAAACAAACAAAACAAAAAAAAACACAACAAAGTAGGAGGTTTGCATGAGAATATTATATACACTGCAAGATTCTGGAACATAGTATAGACCACAGTGAACTGCTACTTGAGGCTAGATGGTTATTGGAGCAGGAAACTAAAAGTAATACCAGGTGAGGATTAGTGTGCCAGTCCTGGCAAAGGACTCTGGGACTAACTGAGCAAGTAGACTAGTTTACCTGTTTATAACAGGAATTAGTAAAAAACAAAATAAAAAACAAAACCAACCAAACAAAAAAAAAAAAACAACAAACAAGGAAGAATCAGGGCAAAGAAGAGCAAAGAATTAGATACCAGAGCAAACTAGAAATGATTTAACAAGGAACTGGGAAAAAATGGAAGACGGCACACAAGATGGGTATGAGTTAAAATGGACAGGGGAGACTAATCTAGGAAACTGTCTGCCACCTCTGCCTGTACCAGAGCACCCCTACATGTAAAAGGTGCAAATAATGAGCAGGAAATGAGAGACTTTGAGCCATCCATTAAGCCAGATAATTAAAATTCTTTTTTATCATTCTAGGAGCATAATTTCAGTGTTGTTCACCATGGTAATCATACAACAAAAGGCTTTTGACGTAATAATGCTTGGTGCCACAATGCTTAAAAGTTATGCACCTGGTGTATTCAAAAGCAGGCATTCAGTCAGACATCCAACTTTGTCCTACATTCTCTGGAGGAAAAATTAAGTCTCTAGACTGGGATTCAAAGCAGAGAGTATGTGGAACATGAAGATGCATGATCCCACTCTATCAGACAGCTTCAGTGTGCCTAAAATGTCTTGCCTGGATTTAAACACCTGTTTCATGGTCACTGTTCAGTGTTCCCGGTTCCAAGTGCCTGAAATCACTTCCTGCATTTAGACACTGGTTTGTTCCCAGGGTAGTTCAAGTATTTGGCCTTTGATGAAAATGAAAAAAAAGAAATTGTGCAGGACTAGAACCCGTATGACCCTTCCTGGCCAAATGCCTAAACAACTATTTACAGGGCAAAGCTCCTACTATCTGGCCTGATCAGCTTTCCCTTTCTGGCTGTAATATATCTCAGTGATAATAGGAAGAGAAGCTAAGTCATGGTCAGATCACTCCAGGGACTGTCAGTACAGATGCCCTCCTAGAACACAAAAGCTGGATGTGAAAATCCTCTTACCATGAGGAGCTAGATCAAAGAGGTCCTTTGGCAAACAGCTGAATTATTAGGCTATCATGCAAATGTGGCCAGAAGCATCAACTTCCCTCTGCACCCATGCAGCTAGATGTGATCTCAGTGATTTTAACCAGCTGTTCATCCCCAGGGTCTGACATACACTTCTGCCTAACAATGTGTATTTAGCATATCTCATACATCCCAGGACATAAGAATAAGATTTTCCTAAAGTTAAACTCTCAATTTTAGCTAAAAATTTTCCTGATCGCAACTTTGATTTAACCCTGACTGAATGACTAGAAAAAATATATGTGATCATGTAATTAAGTGCTTTATTCTACTTACACTGTGGATAACAAAAAGTTGCATATGCAGCCTAAACTGCATTTTTAGCTTTTGAGTACTTGTCTCTTCTACTGCAAAAGAGGAATACAATGTGATGCTTTTGTGCAGTAGGCTAGAGAGTTCAAAAAATAGCAGCATTAATATCAATGATGTAAATATCAATGGGATATAAGACAACTGTATACAGTACCTGTGCAATGAAAATTAATAGATTGAAAAAAATAAAAATGAAAATTAAGAGAAAAAGCACCCTGAACATTAGAACTATGAGACTCCTGAATAATTTCCTGTGGGAAGTAATAGGTGTTCTGTTGCATTTTTATAAAATGTCCAGTCAAATGCAAATATCAAATATGCTTAAATTAAAGAAGAAAATGTACTACTTCTTTTCCATCTATGCATTCACTTTCTGTTTCAGTATTTTGAGTAATAACTCTGTTCACTTATATATAGTGACATAAATCTGTAGGAAATCTATTGACTTTAGAAGATGCAGTACCTTATTTTGCATGGTGCTGAGACCCTCCTCCCCAGCTCTGTACACATAGATTGCAAAAATACAGGTTTTTTGTTCTTTGCTGCAATTAGGATTAGAGTTCAAAGGTGGTTCAGTGCACAACTGTGTAATACTAATATTGATTTCCTGACTCAGTGATAGTAAAAATTACATGGAAATACTACAAATGAAGATCAAGTCAAGACCCCCTCTCTATTGGAGACACTACTTAATTAGCAGTTACCATGTTTTCTACAAATCAGGAAAAAGTTTCTAAGTACATAAATGCAAAGACGGAATGGAATCAGCGACATTCAGGGATATACAGAAAGAGTCTGAGAAAATTCAACTGGATCGAGACAACCACAGAAAATTTTGAGTCTCCAACAAATAACAGCTTCTTTCAGATTAATTTTTCCAATAAAAATATTGATCCATTGAACTATTCCTTGTTGTGGCTAAATATTTATCAACATTTTGAGGTTTGTTGATTGCAGATTCAGATCTCGACTGAAAAATATATTTCCTGAGCATCCGGCAACTATTTGAGATAGTTAAAACATTCTTCCATTAAAGGAATATTTAAGTTTTTAGGAAAGCAACTAAATTGCTGATTCTTCTCCACTTTCTTCTATTTAAAAGAAGTGTTGTGTGCAGTAGTCAAAGTGTAGAGACATAGAAGCCCCTGCTGAACCTCTTTCTTACAACAGTATACATTGGAAATACTCATTTATGTATAACAAGTCCCAGTAAATGCTAATAAAGCACACTGTTATATATGGTCCATTTTGATATTTACCTGGACCTACCATTTGTGTAGATGATTGGCAAAATCAACTCAAAGACCTAATTTTAAGTCTGTAGGTTCTGAAGTTGACTTTAAAATGGTGAGACAAAAATGGTAAGACTTGGCTTGGAATGCAACAATTTTAAAACTGAATTAATTCACTTAGCTGACAGTGGGTGTAGTCAAATAATGACCCAAGACTGCTTGCAGCTAAGTTAGATCTCTGAGAGCTTGCAGCCACCTATTTAAATTGGATATTTCATATCTGAAACATTTTTAGTTAGAACAAGTATTTGTAGGAAAGAATAGGTTAAATTTTTCTCCTGTACACACAGCCAGAATAAAAGTAGTTATACTGATAAAAATCTGACTGAAAACATTAAAAATACCAAGCTTTTAAGCACAGTGTCTCTGCTATAAACTTAACAGTTTGCAATACTATTACTGAAGATACAAAAAATAAAACCCATCTTTCTAGTCAGTTGCTGTGTTTGGGTTTTTAAGCAGGCTCTTGAAAGTCAGAATACTGTCATAAGAGGTAGCTTCCCTGCATACTGTATACATTGGACATAATTTTGTTGTCATTTAATCCAAGTGAATGGGATTGCATAAAATGGTATTGTATAAATATATTTGACAAGAAAAGTTGGGTCTCAGGGATAATCAACTGGACATGTAGACCATTTGAAAGTCCCTTAACTTTTCTTATTTTTCTCTCTATTTTATATTTAAAACCAATGAAGGACAGGCTGGCACCATCTCAGAGTACATTGTGGTTTGTTTCCTCATTATGGAAATTTGTGGTTAACTTTGCATTTTGTTTTTTCTTTTCAACATTGTCTCATTGTTCTCTCTCCTTTTGCTTAGAAGTATCTTGTTCAAAAAAGAAAAGATACTATTTCCCTGTAGAAATAAACCCAGGCCCACTCATGAAGAGAACTATTCATAATGTAAAGTTAGAATTAATCTAAAAAATGCTCATCTGTGTTACAGAAAAGACCTCTGATTCATGAAACTATACTGAATGCCAGTTCAGCCTTCTGAAAGAGCTAATGTTTTACTGTTACAAAGTTTAGACAAACATTTTCTCCCTCTAAGCATTAGCCTGGATATTTAGAGAGGTACTCATACTACAGCAGCTAATTTAGGTACTTACACTACACTACTCTGTTTATCAGTTTCCAAAGGTGGCCAATCTAGTCAACGGGAACAAACAGAGCCCTGCAAGGGCTAAAGTCAACCTCTCTCTTCTCCCTGTTTGAAGAGTAGTTAACGGCACTGTTAGGGATGCTTGGAAACTAAAGAGAAGAATCACACTGTTTTACTACAATAATATTATTCATTCAAGCTCCTCTGCCTCATGTCCAAATAAGTGTTTCTTTCATTCCTCTCTTGCCATCATATCAGAAGAAAACTCAGAAAGATTCATGGAGGGCAAGTGCTGTGTCATAAAGTGAAAGGAAACAGATGGTCACCCATGACCTGAACAGTAACATTGCAAATAAGCAGTCAGGGCTGAACATCTGCACTCTGGATTCTATAAGCAATGGAAGAGACAGGGTTCTTTGCCCAGCTTCATCTGACAGTTTTTCTTAGGTTTTACTTTATATTTTATTTATTTGTAGACTAACATATTTATTTATAGACTGAAAGGTAAACTTTAGCTTCAATTTTACAATTGTGTAACCCTACGAAGATTTGAACAGATTTTTATCCATACAATAAAAGGCATAATTTGGGTCCTGGGAAGAACTGTGTGTGTGTGTGTGTGTGTGTGTGTGTGTGTGTGTGTTTTGTGTGTGTGTGTGTGTGTTTGCTTGTCTCTGAGTCTGTGTATAAATACACATGAAAATCCTCATCTAAACCATGAACTGAACCAGAATGTCAAGCATTAAAAAACAGAAGCTCTTGATGCAAGTCAAAGAGGATCATAAATACTGTGTCTTATACTTTGGCAATGGTATATACCAGAGATACTCAGTTACACTGTGCTTCCATGAAGATAACAGGTCTATCAGTCTCACCAGAATTTTCATTGTACGCCATTCCATTATTAATTCAGAGTTTCTATGAGTCCTTTACTTTATATCTCTAGCAAGGAATATGCTCTTCCTCAGAGATGCAAGTTCTGCTGATCAATATATAAATTAACTTACTTGAAGCTGGCAATTCGCCTTAAACAGCAGAAATATCACATATCATAACAGTGATTTCTCTCTTAATAGTGCCCCTTTTCACAGAGCAGGCAGTTTGGTTCTTTTGTTTGGTCTTCTACTTAAAGAAAAAAAGAGAAAAATGACGCTAAGACTGAAGGTAAGAAACTAACTTGCAACGGAAGCTGCCAAAATATTAATCAGTAATTGTTTCTACTTCATTGGTCTCATTTTCAATGAATTGCTTTGTACTCAGTACTGTAACTATACTCAAACTAGTTATCAATGGTTCATTGTCAAAACAGAAGAACACACTGTGTGAGTATCCATGGGGGTCTGCTCTGATCCAGTTCTAGTATCCATTGATCTGGATGAGAGAATAAAGAATATACTTTTTAAATGTGCAGATAATTACATTTTCAGGTAATAAGATAGGAAGGAGATCCAGGACTTTGGACAGGGTAAGAATAAAAACTGGTCTTGAGAAACTGGAGGTACAGTCTGAAAAACACTGCGTCAATAATAGGATCAGAAAGAATCAACTTCACAAACTGTCTATGATGCTAGAACAACATCTAATCAGAATTTCTATGGAAAATTAATATATATTTTAGGGCTACCATAAGAATACTAAAAAGCCTAGCACTATGAGTTAATGTGCAAAATAGCTGTCTTGTACAACAGGTAGACTCCAAACAAATGTTATGTGTCCACACAGTCATTCTGTATGCTGGCTGTTCATCTACGCTTCTAAAAAAAACAACAAACAAACAAACAAAACAAAACAAACAAACAAACAAAAAACAACAAAAAAAGCAGTGGTGGCTTTACAGTGAGTAATATATACAGCATGTGTCAAAAACATCATCTTGCTGCAAAAAAAGGATAAGCACCAAATGAGGATATATAAATAGAGATGCAACCTACAAAAACTCGAAGAATCAGTCCTTTAACACCATTCAGAACTGGTAAGTCTTAGCTGGTGTCCCTGCACCTCAAGGAAGGTGTGGACCAAGCAGGAACTGGAAGAGAATGAGAAAAATAGTCAGGTATCTAGAAAGTAGTACCTATAAGCAAAGATTTAATACATTTAGTTGTTTACACTGAAGAAGAGAAGATCAAAGTGAGAGTATGATGACACGGTCCCCAAAATATCAAAGATGAGAATCTGTTTTCTGGGCTCATGGTGGATTGTGTTTAAAGGGCAGAAAAGATTTGGGTTAGATAAAAAGAACAAAAGCCTTTATAATAGATAATGAAAATGAAGCATTGCAAGAGATTGGCTGGGGAAGTTGTGGAATCTTCATGATTGGAGATGTTTAATACTGTATAAACAAGGAATCATCAGGAAAGATGATGGTTGTGTCACATCTCCAGACAAAACGATTCCCTAACCTGTCTGCACTTAGTATTACAATCAGAGAATGGCTCTTACTGAACAAGGCCATATTTAAAATACTGAGGCAAGGATTAAATATGAAAACACTATAACTAGAAAGGTACCACAGCAATAACGGATCATGGAGAATTAAACTGAAATGATAATATCAGGTGCAGTGTGAGTTCATTCTGACATGATGTCAGAAAGTATGGAGCTTTGTCTGAAGTAGCTTCTAATGCTGAACAGCATCTTCAGTAACTTCATCAGGAAATTTGGAAACTCTGCCCCAGGAAGTAACAAATCCTGGGTAACAGCATTTCTGAAGGAATTGTTCAGGGAGATCTCAGGAGTCTCATGTGAACCACCAGTCTTCAGTCACTTGGAACCTGTACTCATCACTATGACAGATGCTACAAGTTCCTGAACCATAATCCTTCCACTTAGCTCTCTATGTATTCTTGATAGGGATGAAAATGTATTTTGGTTTGACCTAGATAACTCTATATTACATCCGAACAATGCTACTACACCTGAATAAAGAGCAATGATTTTTAATGAAGTATATAAATGAATAGGATGGCTAAAGTGCTCATATATTATTGTGACAGAGGCCAATATAATATGTTAGACAAATGTATCAAATTTTACATTATCAGATTCATCATATTCATGAATTTGGAATTTGTCTTTTTTAATGCACAAACATCAAAAAGAGTGGAACATTTGAAGAATCACAAATGCAATTTATCATACAAACAAACTGCAATCACACCAGATTGAACAAGGTTAGCCTTGGAAGGAAGAAGAAATGTATGACAGCAGGGAAGGATTCATTTGATCAAATGTAGACTCCTACAGTGCAAATCTGATCTAGCTAGCTGGATTATCCTTCTTGCTAGTGGAGAAAAACAAGTACACATAGGGCGTTATGCCTCACATTTTATTTAGGATAGGTCAGATTAATTATGTCCTGCAGTGCCTTTGTCTTCCTTTAGACTTTAAATGGAGCCTAGGAAAAGTAGTTCAAATGTAGACAGCTAGACTGCAGACTTCTAAAGTGATGTGAGATGAATTCCACTCTTACCAACCAACCACAAGTTATGCAGAAAAGGGGTTTAAAAACAAAAAAATAGATAGACAAGAAGCCCATATTTTTTCTTGTAAAGTTTTCCAACAAAACACTTGACAAAAACATAAACCTGCAAATAGCAAAATGGTTTTTATTATCAGATTTTTTAAAATGTAAAAAATATTTAAATTTATTTTTCATCCCACTTTGGTTTTAAACACTTACTAAGTTGTCTTTCCCTCTCTTTCTCCAAGTGGCTCCAATGGAGATAAAAAATGAAGATTTGGTACTAATGGAAGGCTAAAAGTACAGCTATGGACTCAACTCCATCTTGGTGTGTGTCTTTGTTGACTTCAGTAGAATTCTGCAAAATGAATTTGACCTTGGATGTTTTCAATCAGTGTGTTCCAAATGAGAAAAAATTGTTGTTAGTAAAGTCCAAAGAGGGAAATAAATCAAAGACACAAAGGGCAGCCAGTCGTCCAATTCTCTCTGATTCTCAGTGGGGATTGGGTGCTTAACAGCCCTTAGTATCCTTGAAAATATCCTCTTGGGATTTGAAAATGAAAAGAGAAATGGGTGACCTTTTTTACCTTCCAAAAATTGCTCAGTGGGAAGTTAGGCCTTCCTGTTCTTTTCTGGGGGAAATGAGAGAGAGGGGGAAAGGCTGAATAATTTTTGATAAGATTTTCCCATAGTGGTTTGCTCTAGTCAGAAAGGTGGGGGGAAGGGGTGTCATTTGTTTGTTTCAGTTTTCAAAATGTGTGTTTGAGTAAGTTTGCTTTCCTTTGCATAAAGACAAGGTAATAAAAATATCCATGTCTAGGTCAAAATAGTTCATGCGCTGAAAGAAGCATGTAAGGTTTCTGCAAGAATGACAATCATAGCTCTTAAAAAAATACAAGCATGGGAAGCATATACTTTTGCAGGATTATACAGGTATTAACTCAAAAGACCCTATCAGTTTAGAGAGCTGTCTCTTTCCCTTCTCATTCATGCATTCCCTGACTCCTTTCACCAACCACATTGAAATTAAAACAACAAATGTATATCATTTTCCTTTGCACACAGAGTGGGAGGTAGGAGAGGAGAATCATTAATATATATGGACAAAAGTTTAAGAATAAAACATGAATGTCATTCCAGTTGTGACGATGAGTCAGGGTTGAAATGAATTCAAGTCTCTGGACCACTTTGCCTTAACCCAATCATCCATACGGCAAATTACCTGGAATGATTAGATTGCAGAATTGTACCCATGGGCCCCTTATCATTAAGCAGGGGGTGCTAGAAACTCTGCTGCTGCTTCAATAGGAATGAAAAGGGCAGCTAACATACAGGATGTTTCTGTCCTGCAGCAAGTGTCAGGAAGGCTGCAGCATCTAACCCCTGCTAGGGAGTTCCCCTGTCCTTCCTCTTCTTTAAATGCATTTGATTGAAAGCTTTTTACTCATTCCTTGCACAAAAAGGAAAGTAAACACAGCTGTAGGATTCTAATGGCCTGAAGATAAGTGCACATATTTTTGTTGTTTTGGTATTGTGGGCTGTTGACTGAATTTCAAAGAAAGCAGTAACAACAGAACAGTGAGGAATTGTACTGACTCAGAAGATGCATTAATATTCAGACCATTCTACCAAATATGCTTGGGAATATTTTCAAGTATAATAAATTCACCACAAACTCCTGAACTGCTATACATTGCATGCTACTATAGGTAGCTGGCAAATCTAAGGTAACTGACCAAAAGCATGAATACTTACTTTATAAATGATTCAGGCCTCAAGCTCCCCTTGACTAAGTGAGAAGATGCAGCCAGGTATAAAATGAATAAAGGGGCAATGGCCTTTGTTAAAACAATATAAATGAACACAATCATGACATGGTTATAGCATGTGACTGTACTCAGAGCATGCTGTACATATCTGATGTCATTACTTGTATTAAGTGTATTGTGCAGATGCTGACAAAGAAGAAAGGAATTATTTAAGGTCTGTGAGTCTATTCTGTTTTAAAGATCATTTAGCTTCACACAGTCAGATTACAACTTGCAGCTAGCATTTTTATTTCTGGGTGATAGAAAACTAAACTTGACAACATACAAACATTTGGAGATGCTCTGGGAGTGTGCCTATCCCAGAAAAAAAAAAAAGGCAGAAAAAGAAACAGGCTACGAAAATAGACTGTACAGAAGGCTGAAGCAGAACTGAGCTATAATTCTCTAGGTATATGTTCATGGACCTAGTGTACATGGTTTGTCACTCAGTACAAGAATTTGCTATACATCTCTACTCTTCTCTTATAGATGTGAAACAAAGGTTCTTCACTACAGCCACTATACATCTAGCACGATTCTGAATTATTACTAATTTATCCAGACTCTTTGCAGCTCAGTATCCAAAAAATACCCATTTGCTGAAATTTTCTTCAGATAGATGTGCAAAAATATTTTTCACATTAGATTCTCCTCTTCCTATTGGAATTCCATTTCAGAAGAGCTACCTGACTCCCAGAGATAATAGATCCTTAAACATGCAGGAAAACACTTCTATTTTCCTGGGAAGCATCCAGGTCTATTAGAGAGGTCCTCCAATGGGAAAAAAAACAGCTGGAAGCATAACAGAGGCTGAGTTTACTGCTTTGATCTGATTATGCCATTAATTATCTTCCTAATCAGAAAGAGCAAAAAAAAATATTTTATAAAAAGAATAAAGAGTAAGTGATACATTGCATGAGAACAAATAATTACAAACTAGATAGGTGACTCTTTCTGGATTTCAAAGCTCTCCAGTGAATTATAAAGTAGAAAACAATTACACTTTCTAATTTGAAGGAGAGCGTTCTTTCTGGCCAGTGCAACTCTATATGTTGTAATGTAAAGGGATCACCTATCCTGAAAAAATTGAACTTAACGATTGTTGCTCACTCAGGGACTACCCACAGTTTCACTGACATTACTCACCCACACACAGCCACTTCCATATCTTGGTCTGGTAAAATAATATACATACCAAGCAGAGCATGGACCAAAGCAATGAATAACTGAATAAACCTCCATTCAGTCACAGCCCATCTATATTATTCATTGTCTGTTATATGCAAAGTATATGTTTAATCTGCACATAGAATTACTGCCAATTTGTAAATAAATGGAGTAACCATTCATACAAATGACTGATCAGACATATTTATGCATATAATGCTTAAATTCAGTGCCTGCATCTGTTTGCTTGAATCAATGTCTGTGTATTCAAGCATTTTGCACATACAATTGCACAAATAAAAAAAAAAAAAAAGTATGAAAAAAGCAGGTTTAATACACGTTAAGAGATAAAGAAAAACTGCTTTAAACGTTAAAACAGCATTTCAAGTCTGCATGTAGTGTATTTAATTACAGGGAACACTGGAACCAGTATCTGATTAGCTGAGTACTTGGGGCCTCAAATTTCTCATGATGTTTTCAGTAAAAGGGTTCACAAATATCTATCATCGCCTGCATGGGCTGTAAACAGAAGGAAAAAAAATGTCGAGGACAGAAATTCGAGCACTTTCAAAATAATAATCCTTGTTTACAGGGCTTTAGTATTCTCAAACAATTTGGAATGTGAAAATAAATCTTTATACTGTGAAACTGAAAATCTTCATGCAAACCTTAACTGCAGCCTTATGGCTACCTCAGCACAGCACAGAATTGGTACCCAGGAAAAAATAGATGAATCAGACCCTGATTCTCAAACTACTTTTGCAGCCCTGGCTCAGTTCTCTAGAATGAGACAGCTGCATTTATAAGGAATCTGCTCTCTGTCTGGCACACTATCTTTCCTCCAAATCCTGAATGCAATTTCTTTGAAACACGAAATCCGTGATCCAATTAATTACACAAAATCAGTCAGGTACATTGGTTTTCCAGTGGTGCCACAGTGACATGATAGCTGGAATTTTCAAATTCCACAGACATTAATAATCCAACAGCCTGTATCCCTAGTGTTACGCTTGATACGGATTTCACCACTAGACTCAGACAAGTGGCTGTAATATAAATAGGAAAGCCTGACTGAGAACACATCAGGCCCTTGGAGAAAATTTGGATTTTGACCCAGATTTTGTGTCTGGTCCCAATCTATACTGGGCTGAGTCAAATCATGACCCGACGTTTGGGCAAATTCCCAGCTGGCTTTTACAGTGACAGTTCTGGCTCACCCCTAACACATTTTCTAGGTTTGGAGATATAATATAGGGGTTGAGGGTTATAGTTTTCAAGAACATTCTCTATTTCAGGCCCAGACAAACAGAACTAAAGTTAGTCAGAACTATGCAGAAACGTCTTTCTCTTCCAAGTACATTTTAACATAAAGCAACACTGGAGATATCTTACCAAATTGGATATTATTTAACTCAAACTCTTTATAGTACACGCTGAAGATATACCTAGCAGTATTATCTCTCCTAATGAAATGGCTTCCTGAGAGTTTGATATACAAAGGATTAGAAACACCAATTCCATTGATATCAGTGCATGAATGACAAGCAATGACAGTTAAAGAGTGTCTCATAATAATCACAATAACTTCCTTTGTTAAATCCTATAACTTTAATTGATTTGTAGTAGTTAGTTAAAAGAGATGTAAGTTCTTAGGAACAATGTGAATATATCTTATTATTCTCAGTTTTAAAGACCTACAGTTTGCTCTGAAGAGATCTTATGAATCTATGAAAGAGTTTATAAGCAGAATTTTTATTGCAGTTTATATATTTGCAAAGATTAAGGTGTACAGTAACTACTTTATTTACCAAGTCTTCTACTAGAGGGGCAAACATAATAATAGCAATTAAAATGGAAAACAGCAGGAACACTGAGCACAGCAGCCTGGTTACAATGGAATTCCTGCTGGTAGGACAACAGGAACACATCAAACAAGAAGCAGTACTGAAGAGAAAAGAAGCCAGCAAAAATAATGAGCTTTTAAATTATAAACAGAAATGGACAACCTTCTCTTTAAACAATGTAAAAAAGGTGAATATAAAATTCAGTTACATGAAATAGGCAGAAAACAACTATGAATAGAAACACCTTAGACAAGTTATTATAGAATGAGGGCTGTTCGCTGCATGGTTGTCAGTGAAAATGTATTGCTCTTATATTCCTTTCAAAATTAAAATGCTGCATCTGGGGACAGCTGTTGACTGATAAGGAAGGACTGCCTGGATTTCAGTGACATTATTTCTCCACAACAGCATGTAGAAATTAATTTAGTTAAAGGGAAGACATGAAAATAAAACTGAAATAGAATGGATTTAAAGATGCTTTTTTCAAAAACTAGGAGTTTATTATTATTGTTGCTGTTATTATTATTATTATTGTTATTATTATTATTATTATTATTATTATTATTATTTAGTCTTTATTTCCCTTTATTTTCTGGTGCTGAAATATGTTTCTTTCAGATGATTCCCTCCTGTCTGCAAATCCAAATAACTGAGATGTAATGACAGTTGTGAGCATTAGGAAAAGTTCTATAGAAAAAATTCTATACATGTTTTGATTGAACATTTTACATTCTGTATCCTATTTTTAAAGGCTTTATATTAGTTGAGTGAATATCAGTCAATACAAGATTTGTCTGGAAATGGACCAATAGCCACACCTTTGCTGTCATTTGTGCACAATGCCTAGGGATTAAATGGAATAGAATACCTGCTGTATATAAAAATATTCATTTTACAACAAAATAAGATCAGGCGCCTTTTTTTTGCCACCTAGAATCAGAAAGAAAACTATAAACAAACCAATTCCCCATACGCTATATTGGATGACTGTCCTCATATATTCATATTTTGGGGGTATTTCTCCTGGAAAAAAATGTCGCTTTTGTGTTTATCTCAGTGAAACTCAGTATCTCTTGCTTGGGAATAATCTCATTAAATATTGCCTAACATTCTGTGGTAACAAGGGTTCATTCCCATCATTCCCAGTGGAAATCTTAATTATAGGTTGCCATGAAAAGTTATTAGGACACTCATCATTTTACAATTCTACAACTTTCCAATTTTAGTTACACTACAGAAGTTGGTTATTCCAGATGCAGCAAATGCCTGAAAAAATATCCACAGACCATCAATTTAATATTTAACAAAGGAGACAGTACACTTTTGTCTCTCTCAGGAATGGAGATCAAAAACATAGCTACTGTGATCCCTAGATATTCTGAATTTGACAAAGTTTTATTGCTGTGACAGTGCCCTACTCAAACACCAGTGTCTAGACTCATATGACATAGCATTATTAATTTACTCTTTTATTTATAAAGCTCATCCCCTTTCACAAATCAAGATGCTCTAAGCTAACTACCCAAGATGCTCAATCTATTTTAAATGAGGTCAAAATAACTTTTGATAACATGACAAAGAAGACCTTTACGAAGCTTTCAAATGGCAAAGAAATTCATAAAGTATTAAGTTTTCAAAAGGAAGCCCTCACAAGAAATGTACCACATAACCTTAACTCTGCTCTTTCTGTAGGGGAGCATGGTCTTTCTCAGTACATAACTACCTACTGTTCTTATTAAAACAAAAGCATCTTTCTTTCTTGCCCAGTGCCCAGGATGTATTGTGCTCAGGGAACACAATCTGTTCGATACTGCATTTGACCCACATAGCTTATTTAATGCACACCATCAAAGCCCTTCTCCAGGAACTTCAGCACAATTCAATGTTCTTGGCCTTGTTTGTTGTCTAGCAGGTACCGGGACAATCTGAGCATGAGCCCACTGAAGTCAGTAAGGGTCTTTCTACCAACTTCAGCGCACTTGAACCTGACCTGAAGGAAGTGGAGGTTCCATGTAGGAGCAAAATGTGGTCCCTTAAAGAGGGGGCAGTAGCATGATACATAAAAAGAGGGCACAGCTGATCATGGAGTCATTCCTTAGCCAAATTTATTGTTCTCATAATAAAGATTTCCAGCAGAAAATAAAAACTCCTCCCTGCCCAAGAGAAAAGGAAGAGAATAAACAAAAAGCAGTTTGTCATCCATTTGCTTTGAAAAGAAAAAAAAAAAAAAAAAAAAAAAAAA
>NW_020799095.1:122020779-122056123 GCF_003259725.1 Athene cunicularia
AAAAAAAAAAAAAAAAAAAAAAAAAAAAAAAAAAGTACTGATCTGAGCAAAATATATCTTACTGAAACAACTCCAGGTCTATAAGCACTGTCATAAGTAGCATGTAAAGAAAAGGATTTTTCTCAAAACCTGGTATTTTTATGTATCTACCTTCATATGCACATTTGGAGTCAAAACAGAGAACCTCGTTCGGAAAAAAAAAAAAAAAATGTACATGTGCATTATGATGCAGAGAAATAAAAAATTATTTTTGTGAAACTACTGAAAAACAAATCCACGATTCAGTGTCAGTCCAAATTTCATCCTTCCCATCTACCACAAAAACATCAGGTTGCTTCCCTCTTTTGAAAATTAATGTCTTTTCAACAAACAGTCCTTCCTCCTCTCCCCTTCTACTAACACTTTCTGTCCTTGGGGATAGAAGCCTACCAGCTTTTCTTGTTAGTTTCCAGAGTAAAACCCTCTCTCTGGCAGCAAACAAACAAAATTCTTTTAAGTAAGTGACTCATCAAAAAGAGGGAAAAAGAGTCTATGAAACTCTGTGAGATCAATTTAGTCTGTTTAAGATAATTCAGAGCAGCCCATCAAAAGGGACAGTCCTCGATTCCTCTCTGCAAGCTGTAGGTATTTCTTCCTCTCTGCTGCACTGGAATTTGTATAGATGCATGGTACAAGATCATTAGAAAATTAACTCAGGTGAAAATTTAAAAAAAAAAAAAAATAAAAATCTGTTCTGCTGTTCTGTTTTCAGCTGAAGGCCTTGTCTGATATAACATTGCTCATTTGCTTAATAATTTTTTTAAATACCAAAATCCTAATCATACAAAAGAACCTTTATTAAAGGATAGTTGCTCCCTCACAATGTCATTGAGGAGTAGGTGGCTTGACTTTCTTCTCAAGATTAGGACCTCGACATTATTCATCCCGGGAAAACTTCCATCAATATAGCTAGGAATTTATATGAGCCAGGAATTATTAAAACTCGAATAACTGTGTCAGCATTTATCTGCTCAAACAGTGAAATTCAGAGTTAAACAAAACAAGGGAAATCTTATTAAAATGCATATTAACTGTGATACCTCGAAAAACGTTTTCAAACAGGTAGTTCAGATGTTATTTAATAATTGTGACAAATGTCCCGAAGAATTAAGTTTTGCAACATAGAGAAAAGAATTTAAGATAATGTATTTGTCACATAAAATAAGGGAAGATTTTGGCTTTGACTGTAACAAAACAAGGCTCTGACCTGTGTGTTGTTGTGGGCAGACTCAAAGTCAAGTTTTTGCCAAAGTCAATCTGTTATGAAACACTAGACAGATAACAGTGCACCTTAGGTGCTTATCAAACACTCTACATACCTATTGTTTCAGAAATCCTACAAGTAACAATAGATCAAAATACAGGTCCATGAACCAGTGCCAGTATTAGCTTTCTCTAATATATTCACCGAGCTATCTTCAAACAGTGTCCTTGAAGAAAGCAGCAAAACCAGATGGGTTTGTTGTTGCTTTCTTAGGCTGGCACTGCACTACTTCTTTTCAAAGCTAACGTTTCACAGTCTTCTTATAAACAAAAAAGTGTCTGACTCAGAAAAAATTTCTTTTCTCTGTAGAGGAAGAAGCAGGCAGGCTTGCTTCCCAGCTACACCCATGCCTCTCCTGAGGACTCAGAACGACACGGGACTACATGAACAGGAATGATTTCTTAACCGACTGTGCCACCATGAGGCCGGAGTACACAAATGCACTAAAACCAAACGAGTATCTTGTCTTTGGTATCAAACGCTTTAAAATTAAGAGCCGCCATAAGCACGTATCTTAAAAATGCTTGTTTTAGAAATTTCTAAATGTAGGAATTCAAAAAGCCAACGGGAGAGCAGAACTTTTTTTATTCCAAATTCATTACAAATGCTTTGACAAAAAATAAATTAGATTTAACACTGACTTTGCTCCTCTTTCATTTCCTTTGTATTTACCATTATGTATAAGACTTTAAGAAATTACAAAAAGTGGGGGATAAGAATAAAGTTATTGAGGATTATACGAATTAAGGATGGCTGCATTAATGGGAATTTCTTTCCTAGTTCTTGCAAATTAAACCTATGTAACTTCAGCAACTAGTACGTGTATCAGTATCATCTGGGGCCCAGAAACTACACGTTACCATATGAGGACCCCACAGGACCCAAATAGAAGCTCACAGATAGCATTTAATACATAGTGATAGCATTAAGACAAGCACAAAGCACAGCAGATGTCATGGCTTCTTGGATGAGGGAAAAGGAGTGAAGATAGAGCTCTCAACTTTCATACTGTAACTGAGCAGTTAATGCATTCTCCCACAAACAGGAAGAAGTTTCCCCAGCTCTCTTCAGGATCCAGATCCAGGAGTACACCTCTCCCACCATTTAGGGGCACGTAGTGAGTCTGGGGCATGGACTGTGCAGGGAGGAATGAAAGGGGAATGGCAGACAAGAAAGAGGGAGAAAGACGGTTTTCATATTGTATCTGGGGCCTGTCTAACAAAAAAATGTAGAGAGTGGGGAGAAGAGAGCAGAACTCAGGTCTCTCCTTCCCAGCCAGCTGTTCTTATCACCATGTTATAGAGCCGCACTCTTCAAGTTCAACAGGAGAAGAGTGGTCCTTTCACTCACAGCTAATATGATTCCCTGGTGTGCAGGGTAATCTCTTGGGAAACACATATTTGAGCCCTTTCAATTCAAAAAGTTATAAAACTTGGCAGTGGAGCCTGCCCCCCTGGGATGAAGGTGAAGATGAGAAGTAGGAAGACAAGGAAGGAAGTATGCAGACTCAGGAGCTGACCATGTGGCTTGTAGGGTTATCTTTAGAGCAGATCCAGACACTGCATCTGCTGTTGGCCCCATCTCCTAAGCCTCCAGAACATCTGCAAGGAGTGAGGTGAGGAAAGATAGAGCAAGACTTACCTTCCTCCTACTTCAAATCCCATACCCATTTATAAAAACATGGGCAGTAGAAAGACATATAAGGAATACATTTCAGACCACAAGAAAGGACATTCAGTTTAAGATAAAGACAAGGTCACTCACTCTTATTGCCTATGTGCAAGATAAGTATCTACTTTGGGGACAGTCACTTTCCAGGTTCCATCAACAATATGGATAAAAAGACTCAAATCAGAGGCCTGAACAGAAGAAGACTTCTGAGACACCACAGGATTTCTGAAAGATCTGCTTGATACTGGCAGATGTAACACAAATCTACAGGGAACCTGTAGCTGTATCAAAACGTCTTCATGGGACTTCTGGCTACACCTACATTTGCACAACAGAATTGTGCCCTACATCTCAGCTGGTTATAGAGAGCTTAGATACTGAGGACCCATGTAGACAACTACCTAAAGAAAACTACATTTCAGTCTCTTAGTCCAGAAATAATTCCCATATCTAAGGATTGAGCTGAAATATGAGAAGACCTTGCAACCTGACAGGTCATCTAGAGAGACACCTAGAGGTATTTAGTGCCCTTTGAGATGCCTTCAGATACCTCACCTGGAGCTTAGCTGCCTCTCCAGAAGAGCTGGAGCTTCCCACAGATTCTCTGTCATCTCTGCCAGTCCATGCTGATGCCTTGAATACCCCAGTGTGCCTCAGACAGCAGTGAATACTTCTGTACAGGCAACTAAATAAAGATTTTAATAAACTTAATTCATCCCAGTTGAGATGAATGTCTGCTCAGGGAGCCAGCAGCAGTAAACTTGCCAGACCAGAGACTGGACTCAAATGCAGTTTTCACATAAGATATAGACAGCTGAAACATCCCACTTCCTGAGTGAGGGCTCTAACTCTTACTGGAGTTAGAAGACCTCAGAACACTTCTTAAAGAATTAAAAAAAATTTTTTAAAAAAAAAATATATATATAGTTAGGAATAATAGGCTCACATATATCAAATTACATAAAACAACTATTTATAAGATATTTGCTTTATGTTGTAGGTTTCACAACTGTAATTAAAATTATTTAGGTGTCCATAAACCAAAAGAAATTGAATGACATTTCCCTGAACTGTCATAATGAGAGACATTCAGCTGCTATTCCCCTGAGTAAGAAAGCTGGAGGAGACTGTAAGCAAGATGTCTGAATCCTAGCCCAACTGATACTTGCAAGGAGACATTCATGCCCTGCTTCTCTGCAAAAATCCCTACTGACTGGGTTAGCTGACCCTTTGTTCAGGGCCACTGGTTGTTATGAATCCTACCACAGATATCTGATGCTTCCTATGCATTGTACAAGTAACTTTGGTATCTGGGATGGAATGGTAAAATTTTGAGTGATAATCCTCAATAGAAATTTTGGGTTTTGCCTGTTTATATTTCCCAAACTGCCATAAGACTGGCAAATCATACAGCTACAGAACTAAATAAACTTCTCATTTTCTAAATTTTCATTTTCCTTAGTCATAAAGTAACAAAGAAAAGAATCTTTAATTATAACAGGGATGTAATGTGTCCATTAACTTTAATAACTTAAAATACACATTAATCTGTGTTTTAGGAAACACAGAAGTGTTTTTACAGGGAAGGGTAGCATTTTAAATTGTGTTCAGAGAAGTTACTAATTTTATTCATTATTGGGGGGGTTATGCAATATTTTGTAACTAATGCACAGCATACTCACACACATGTACACACACACACACGAGGTCGCTGTTTGGAAGTTCTGCTTTAAAGACCAAATTTATCAACTTCTGCTTATTCAAGGTGTGTTCCTGCCTCCCTGTCCTCTGCTGCCTCATGTTTTTGCAGCCCATCTCAGGATCTCTCTTCCTTTGCCAGACTTTAAGTACAACCTTTTACATGGAATCTCAAAAGAACAAGTTCAAGTGCTGAGAAGGCAGAAGAAGCCAGGAGAGTGAAATGGGAGCATGCACCATCCTGGCAGCTACTGTACCATAGCTGTGGTGCAGTAGCGTGACCCATTGTGTTTGCATGCCATGATGTGGGGAGGATTGAGAGTTTTGTACATTACTGCTGTAGAATGGACAAGAATCTAAAGTGGCCCCAATTTTTTGTTTTCTAATAAAAGGACCCTTGAGCAAAGACCTTCTTCTTTATTACATAACTAAAGAGAGAGTAAAAAATAGGCTTTTCCTTTCTTAAAAAAAAAAAAAAAAAAAAAAAAAAAAATCCAGTTTGACCCATTTAACTTTTAATTCTTAATTCATGGTTTAACAGGGATAGCAAACAGCACAGCATTGTGAAAAGCGAAACCTAGGTATTCTAATGGAAAACAAAGGTAAATCTTATTCTTAGAACTACAAATAAAATCAAAATTATTTTTTAGAAAAAAATCGTTCTAGGGAATTCATGTATACTCATTCACTCACTTTTTACACAGTTTATTAGAATATTCTTTCAATTCTTCAGACTGTCTCAGAAAAGTACCATTATTTGAGATTACTGCCTCATTTTCATATATCACAGTATCTGCACAGAAAAATGCACAGGACTTTGTGTAGCCATAGTTTGTTTTCTAGTAAGATTGGTTTTTTACAATATATTGATCTTGACAGCTTTCCTGAGTTTTAGAGAATAAGTTTGCCTCATGCAGCAGACAGAAATGGATGCAACATACTGATGCTAGCATTGTTATGTGTATAGAGGTACTTTCCTGTCCTGGTATGTTAAAAGCTTATTAACGTTTCATAGTCTTTCTTTCCAAGGACATATCATGAAATAGGCTGTAATTAATTCAGCAGGAACATTCAGAATTGAAGCTATCCAAAGTCAGAAAATGCAAGTAAAAAAACGGCTAAAAAGCTTTTTTGTTTTCATTTTGATGCTAGTAGAAAGACATATTAGGCCCCAGATTGTTCAGTTTATTTTTGCACTTAGTTTCATTGAACGTAATTGAGATTCTCATGAGAGAAAGGCAAATGGATTTGGCCCAGTGTGTTTCTGAACAGACTATTGTGAGAAAATGATACAGACAGTTAAATGCATCTCCAACTTCTTTATAAAGATATCATTTTCCATATATATCAAATTTCACACAAACTGATTGTCTCTAGACAATTTAGAGAAAGCCAGTTAGATTTAGTACACTTTATTTTGAGTTTCTGTTCCCTTTTCAGATTTGACTCAATAGAAGAGAGGCTCTTTGGGAACATCATTCTAACCTTCACAGCCCATGTGGTCAAGTCTACACAGCCCACACTTTACCATTACAGCATCTTATTTTATATAATGATACATGGAAAAATGCACAAACACTCAAAAAAAAAAAAAAAAAAAAAAAAAAAAAAAAAAGCAATAATTAACATTATGAATAATTGCTTGCATCTTTGTGTTGAATTGCCCCAGCAGGAGCATGCATATGAGTCCATCTCAGACAAAGCTACATCAATCATTCTAAGATTTTGAAAACTTACAAAAAATTTTGGTTTTTTCCTTCAACTCAAAATGGAATATGTGTTTTTTCTGTCTCATTCCCACACATGGAATTTCTGTCCCAAAACTATGCTCACCACCACCCAGAATGGACAGCATTTAGTTCTGACTTCACACCAAGTCATAAATCAGATATTTTATGCCTTGCAAGAGGTACAAATGACAATTACCAGATGTTTTTTTTTTGGCTTCCAGGGAAAATACAAAGATTTACAATCCAAATCAACATACAGCTATTAATATTAATTATTGATGAGATTAATATTAACATTACTCATTATGAAGGGATATTTGAGTAATTTTTAGATGTCTCTAACAATTATGAATTCTACTTTTTGTCCTTCATGCCTATTTATAACTAGACCCTTAGCATCCAATTAGACTTATCTAAGAAGCAGAAGATATTACCTTCAGAAGTTAAAATTAGCTGTAGATCAATTTTCCTGAACACAATCATATAAGGCGATCCCAAATTGATTTTCTATCCATTTGGGATGAACGCACTTTGCATTTCCAGCTCCTGTCTAATTATACATGAATCTAATTTTACATGGTCTTTCAGGGACTGAAGATCCAAATATTGCCTTTGATTCACTAACTAGGAAGATATTGGAGGTAACTCACCATGTATCATCTACTATGTTTTCTGTCTGTGTATAGTCTCTACCCTTTATCAGTTTAATTTACTTTGAAGCTGGCTCCTAATCAGTTAAAAAAGCTACCTCAAAATGACTGCAGATAGACAGTACGCAGAGAAACCACTGCACAGGACTTGTTAACTCAGACACATGTCCAAAACACTATAGGCAACCAGGGTCACTCTTCAGCTCCCCATGGGAAGTGTCCTTCCATCATCTCACACAAAATAACTTCAGGCAGCTTAGACCTCTAGAAAGTGCTAAATGCTGTAGACTGAGAAGGTGTGGCTGAAGGTCCAGCAGAGAAAATAATTGTTGCAAAAGGAGAAGGAAAAAGAAAAATAAACTACAGTACAAAACCATTTGAGCCAAAAATGTTTGTGACCAATAAGATGGTGATAGCAATTTCAGTAACAGAACAGTATTTGGGAATAGGGGAAAACTGCAGTTACTAGAAAATGTTATTTGCACTTGTAACTTAAAATCTGAAAAGGCAGAAAAGAACAATGTATCTCATGCATTATGTATCTGGTCAAAATATTGCTCAGATGTTCTCATTAGAGAAAATTCTCGGATGGTATAGTTAAAGGAGATCTCACTTTGCCTATACATTCTTAATATTACCTCAGATGAATAATTTCTTAAAGTAAGGAATATTTAGTCACATACAATCCTCACCCTAAACAAGTGCTGACAGTAAAAAAATTGCAACTTTACCTCCCATCTTCACTCCCACACACACATAGACAAAACACCTCATTCCAAATGCCAAGAAAGGCAATTAAAAGTTAAGTTGCCTATCTGTATGCATTATTTATATCTTGCCTCCCAAGGACACCCTGTACCATTACCACAAAGGCTGTACTCCCCAGACTACTCAACACCAGTGTAAACCCCAGCTGCCCAGTGTGCCCTGCCTGAATATTCTGTTCTCTTTGCTATTAACTGGGGATCATAGCTTAAGAGTGGATCACAACAGCTCCAAAAATGAGAGAATGAAGAAGCCACAGAGGGAGACATTTAATAAGCTTCTCGGTGGCTTTTTGTTTGCTTGCTTTTCAGTGTTTCAAATCTGTCTGGATTAAGTACTCCGGTTCTGAGAAGAAGGTTGAAGTGCAGCTACAATTGGAAGATTATTTTTCTTCAACAGCATAAAGCCTTTGTTACTGCAGAAGAAAATATGATTGAAAAGAGAAAAAGATTTTAATGTTGCCCTCCTGCTCTAAATTTCCAGTGATAACAAACAGTATGTAATCCAAAGTCACACATTTACATTTTAAAACGACCTGTGTCATATTGGTATCCATTTCTTAATCAATCTCAGAGGGTTTCTTACAGTTCTTAATCATTTCATTCATTGGCAATCTTAAGATGCCTCAATAATTTGTATACAAGGAAACAAAATAGCACAGAAAAACTGTAGCAAACCCTGTCTGAGTGAGAAACAGCAGCTTTTACAGAGAACTCATCCATTTATAAATTCATACCCGTTCAGCTCTCTTCAAAGGGGAAGCTTAGCTGTCAGCTCCTGACTAATGCTGTAATTTACATCCTCGGATCTTTGCTACTCATAAAAATTTGTTTGGAGCAGATTAATAGACACCACAGGTGGTATTACTCCCATTTTGCCACTTGAGGGCAGTCATTTCGTGTTCTCTAATAAAATGCTAATATCTAGCAATTTCTCATGTTTGCAATTAGGCTCTTCTAAGCCAAACGGTGTCACTGATATACACAAACAGAAACCAAACACAGACTATCTATCTCTTCTGAATAGCCAATCTGATACGAAATTCATCTCGGTCAACCTGTGGGAGAGAAAGCTAATAAGCTATGACAAAATCAGCGATCAAGGAAGAAGTGCTCAAATGAGAATTCAAAAAAAAGAACAGCTTAAAGGATACTGAGAAAAATTAGATGTTTTCAATCAGCTAGGCCTGAAGGATTTGCCCTGTAGTATGCAAAGCACTTGCTGAAGCAACCTCAGCATTATTAGTAGTTGTAGTTGAACAGTACGAATAGAAAATGGGTGACGTTTCTAAAAAACAGGAGAAAAGTGAAAAACATGTGGAAGATCTTGAAAGCAGGGCAGAATTAGAAGCAAAACCACTGTGGATCAGCCAATTCACTTCAGACTTATAAAATACTAAAATAATAAAGAAATTTGCAAGATCTTGAAAGGTACAAAGGGAATGAGCAAATGCCAATCTGGGCTGTCAAGATAAAAACTTTGTCACACCATCTTAATTGTCATCTATGATAGAATACAGGGTCTCATGCAAAACAAAAAGGCGATTGTCATATATCTTATCTTTTGTCACATCTCAACAATAGCTCAAATAACTTTAGTGAAAGAAAATCAGGAAATCATGGTCTAGCTAAAGCCATAGTCTGGACAAAACATGCTTGAAAATATGTATGTAAAGAGTAGTTATCAAAGAGTTTATAATTTGAACAGTAGGACAGAGAGAGCCCTTATTAAATCTGCAGAGGATACAAAGTGAGGTGAAGGGTTTGTATATCACAGTCAGAAGTTCATTCAAAACACATTATAGATCCTTTCTTTCTTAATAAACCTTACATTTTGGATTTCCCATTGATTCTGCCACTCCATTCAACCAACACTCCTATTCTGTTCTCATTCAAAAGTCCCCTCCAGATACTGCCTCACGGAGTTAATTCAACCACATGATCTTCCTGAATTACTCTGCAAGGTCCACACTCTACACTTCCAGCTTCTTTTTCAAAATCCATTTCTGCTTTACTGTTAGACTCATTCATAGAAAAAAAAAAAAAAAACAAAACAAAAAAAAAAAAAAAAAAAAAAAAAAACACACACTCATTTTCTCCCTAGCTACTCCTGCTGGCCCTGTATTACAATCTCCAAAAATCTTGTATATCTTGACAGTGAGTTGAACAAATGCCATTTGCTATGAACCCACATTACTTATCTTAAACTGTGTATACTTTTGGATTGAGATTCTTATTTTAATGAAAGGGTTTTTTCCTGTTTTCTAATTATTTGATATTTTCAGTAGAAAGATACATTAATTTGCAAGATAGCCAAAGTAATTATTTAAGCAAACTCAAGTTCTGTAGCAATTAAAGAACTACTCTGCTTGTCCATATTTCTTCACATCATGAGTAGGAAAAGCTTGTATGTGCTCTGTGATAAATGTAAGCTATATATGAAGGTAGTTCTTGGATTTCATCAGTCGTTTCTTTTATATAGAAGCTACTGTAAAGGCCCTATTGACACTAGGCAAGAAGGCAGCAATAGAAGGTGAATGGATGATAGAGACTCCTTCATTTCAATGACAATACTGCCCTGAACTTTGATCCTGTTCTATAGCTTTAAAAGTGTGAATTCGGTTCCACTAATGGAAATGATCTTGGAAAGACTATTCTTCTGAATGAGGAATGGCAATAAATTTTACCAAAATAATAGTGTATTGTAAAGAGAAAACAAATGTTTTTCTTCGTTCAGAGATACCAGATGCTGCAATATGAAGCATCAAAGGATAGAGAAGATGTTCGAGCTTTTTACTTTTATAGTTCCTTAAATGACCTTCAGACAAATCTAAGAGATATTTCTCTTGAAAGGACAAAGGAAAACTTGTGACAATGTGAGTGCCATAAGTCTCTGGAACACTAGGCAGCTCTTGATTGAAGGCAGCATCACATTTATTGACACTGCAGATATCTACTGTTCAAAAAGATTCAGGGGTATGAAGTGCTGGTCAGATTGATAAGGTTTCATATTGTATGTAGAGCTGCCACTTAATATGAAGGGATATTTTTAAATTTTCTATTTTATTTGCAGTGGTAGACTATCAAGGTTACCCAGAATATTGGGAAGGAGGGAGGAAGAGAATTTGCTTTTCATGTTGTTATCCCACATCAAAATGAACTGCAAAATAATTTCAGGTAATCTAGCCAGAAGAATGCGGGCTACACAGTTTTACCAGGACACTGTATGGGCCAACCAACCCAGCAAAGACTGGACATCACTGCCTTAACCAGGAAAGTCTAGCACTGTTGTTTTAAAGAATTGTATTTTCTGAGCTGACCCAGCTGTACTGATTCATTGCTAAAAGAAGAGTTTGGTGGCTCAAAGTGTTTTTAAATATAGTTTGCAATCTTCCTTGAGATGAAGGAGAGCCATAGTATAGTCGATATTGCTTAGATACTCTACACGACATCCACAGCAATGATGCAGCCAACTACTGTTGCAAGAAGTGTTTTTAAAGGTGTTTATATAGCACTGAGAATAATATAGTTTATACTGCATTATAAATAAGCATTGCTAACAGATAATTATTCTTAAAGACTCAAAATTACAAACCCACATTGCCCCAAAATACATTTATCTTCCTTATAACATATGAATCTAATTCTCTAATACTTGCTCAAATAAATCTATTAGTGAAATCTTTCCTGGTTGGAACTATGGTTCTTTGTAAAATGCTGAACCATGTTTCAGGATTGGTTTAATCTACTGAGTGACTAGATTTCATTCCATTTAGTTTGTGAAATATTAAATTATGTGCCTCCCAAAGCATTATATCTCATTAGTCTTAAACTTGAAAAAAAATAATTCAAAGGAATAGCTGGAACAGGTTTTGAAAATTTTGGAGATAATAACGTTTCTACAGTATTGATAAAGAGCTATATTATCACCTTTATAATTTTCATTAGGATTTAATTTGCAGATACTTTTGATGCAAATTATGATGCTTTTTGACATTTTAAAGGAATGTCATCAAATACTTAATCACAAGTTCTTACTGTATTTGGGTTATTGACAGCATGTATATTCTTGTGTATCTCTTCAGGAGAAATAGAGCTAACTGTATGCCATGTGACAGAAATGCACTGGTTTTATTAAAAACAATATATTAGCATTAATACTTTGAAAGCATTCCTCTCTCTCCAGGATATTTCAAGCGATATTGTATGACTGGTTTAGATTGTTAGCTAACGTAAGCCTATACTATCTTAGGATGGGATTCAATAATTCTGAAGTAGAAGCATGCATGATCTAATAATCAAGCAAACATAGGCAAATTATACATTGCTCAAAGAAAAGTGTAGTTTATGCTATCTGAATAAGACCACATGCTTCTTATAGAAAGTCAATCAAAACACAGAATTCAGAAAGAAAAAAATATTTGCATTACTAATAAGTCTAATAATTCAATAATTAAGAACTTCACACAAAATTATGAGCAAAAGCAGAAATAAATTACTGCATTCATTATGCTGAAGTGGGAGGAAAATTATAGGTCATTATGTACTGCAAACGACATCAATTCTTAGGTTTAAAATGTGCTTTAGTGAAGAACTAGTGGGTTTTGGATAAAAGCAGAACTCAATGAAAGAATGCAAAAATCCATTAGCCTCAAATTTATAAATCATTCTCTTTTACATTTCAATATGCCAGCACTGATCATATTTAAAGTGCATTTGCCCTGAACAGTGGAATTCATGATGTTTGGAACATATCACCTTGCTGTGACATCTGTCAGCCCTTTACTGTGGATTAAGGGAGGTGGTCAGGTGTAACCACTGTGATGCAGCAAGTGTTACCAGCAGTGTTAGAAAAAGGTTTTGAAAGTATTCAGCAACTGGATTTTCTATACCTGAAAATTAAACTTCTGACAAATCTACCAGTATCTCAGGTTTTATAATACTTAATTTTTATCTTTACCTTAACTAAGAGAAGATATTGAACAAAATACATGCAAGTGACTTCTGCTTTTTTGAAGAATGAGACTGGATACAACCAGATATAGTCTTAATTTTTGCCATCAAAGGATAGCTCTTGCAGACTTGCCCCAACTCTAAATAAAAAAGGATGTTCTTAGTTGTGAAAACTACCTCATCCTCCCCATCCAGCCAAGACCTTCGCTGGTGCTAAATCAGAAACACCACGTATTGCTACACATTGCCCAACGCAACATCTTTGAGCTCAGAGTGCTGCTGCCAACTGCTCACAAGACAAGCTTTACTGTCTGACGTTTTGGATGCACAGTTTTACAATGTGCTCCACACCATTTTCTTTAGTCAGTCTTTGCCTGTCTTGATTATTCAGTTTGGTTAACTCTTTGGGCAAGAAAGTAGCCCATTCACAGTCAGGCTGGCTGTTGAAAACTCAGCATCACCAAGGCACAGCTTTGTGCTGCTCTGCCACAGCCCACAGGCTGCTGGAATGCTCCCTGGCATAAATTCGGCTGGAATCAACTAGATTTTCCCAGACAGTGCCCACACTTAGTTTAGGGGACAATATGAGCCAGACTGGCAGAGTGGATGACATTACCTTGCTTGGGGGAGAAGAGGAGGAAGAGTTCAGCCACGCAGAGCAATGTGCAGTGAAAAAAAGCCTCTAAGCCCCAACTTGATTTTGTTTTTACCACACATGTAACCAACTGGATTCTTTCAGTCTTGCTTTTTAATAAATAAATAAATAAATAAATAAATAAAAATATTAAAAGTTGACAGAATCTTTTCTCTATCTTAAAACTAAAAGTAGGCATTTTCTTGGAGAAACAAAATAATAAATGAACACAGAACATGCAACAATAAATTAAAACACATCTAAACCCACACCATCACTCTTGTGTGTGAGCTATACCTAAACTTCAGGTAGCAGAAGGAATACAGAATTTTTTCTATCACTCTTGTAGGTGTTTTGGTTGGGTTTTAAAAAAAAAAAAAAAAGAACTTAAAAGGAGAAAATTGTATCATTTTTTCACCACTTTGAAATAAAATTGTTTAAAAGTTTGAGACAAAATGTTGACTCAAATGATTTTTTATTGCATATTTTTACCTATTTTGGCAAGAACAGTTATTTCTATAGAGTGCATGAACAGTTTAGTACATTCTTGCACAGAAAATGTTAGAGGAAAATATATTATGTGGACTCCAACAGCCCAAGAGAGGGGAGGCTGCTGCAGCTCCATATCCACAGGTGCAGCCAGTAGGGATGCTGAAGATGTATTCCTAGTAGGCACACACACATATACCACATACAGCACATACACACACATACATATACACACATACATACGTACGTACGTACATACACAGCCAGCCAGCCACACAGAGACAGAGCACTCATATGAACACAAATGGCACCGACAGTCTCATCCTGTTCTCTGGCTGAGCAGGACAGAGGTCCACTCATGAAAATACATACATGCACATGTATAATGGTGCATCCCTGCAGTAACTGGGCTCAGACAGTCTGCCCAGTAGCTTCTCCTGGATCCCAGTCTCCTCAGTTGCTGGCACCTGGACATACAAGCACCTGAGGCTGCAGCCCTGCTCCAGTTGCTGGTATAAACAATCAGACTCTCTCTTTCTCTCTTTCACACACACACACATGCACAGAGCTGGCTAGGACTTCCCCTGGTCCCATAGCTGACCCTCTGTGCTCTCCCACCTAGAGACATGACTCACAGCTGGCCCTTACAGACCCACTCACCACCTTGCTCCCAGACCACTTCACCTACTCACCAGCTCATCTGGCTTGATCTTCACTAGAGATCACACAGTCATTCACATACCCACAGTTGCTCCAGTCACTGCACCATGGACACACAGGACATCCAATCCATGGCCTGACTCCAGTTGCTGCACTCATACACACAGGAATTTAACAAGAAGGCAGGACACTGATGAGGCACAGGGCATGGCTGAGCAAGTGCACCAACTAGCCAAATAGTTACATTTTACCACACATTTTTATCCCTTTATCCCTCTATTTCCCACACTTGCTCCTACCCAAGTCACCTAAATCCCACACTTCTTCACCTTTGGTTCCTCCCTGAAATCCCATAAGGCCTCCTGTGTAATCCCAAAATGCTTTTCCCCTGCATCCCATCATGTGTCCCACCACCAGGCAGCAACCCCCCCTAGTCTGAAAGGTGATCTGGAGAGCTGTTCCCAGGGACTCATGGTGATGGGTTTCATGTCTGGCTACTGGGGGCGAGGCTCTGTCTCCTGAGGCAGTCCTGGGAGGGGCCCAGACAAGGTGTTTGCTCCTCCAGAGTCCTTAATCTGGGTTCCTTCCTCCCATGGTGCCTCTGTTTCCCTAGACTTGTGAAAATCAATCTTTGATGGGCTGAAGGCTCCTATGATGGGAGTAGCCCAGCAGGGCATTATTTGGGCTCCTCCAACCTACCACAGTCTCCCTGTGTTCCTTTGTGGTTGTCCAGATGAGCGTTTATCACATAACCTGGACATCAACCAGCATAATGGGACACCAAGCCTCTTGGACCCTGTATCTGGAGCATAATAACAGCTTTTGAGTGTCTCAGTAGAAAAGACTGTGATTGAAAATCTTATCACCTTAATTTTATTTCCCCCACAAACATATATGAAGTGCTGTTTGCATGCTAATGCCATTTGCTTTGTTTCAGTGTTTAGATTACTGCAAACTAGATTTAGAATAT
Organism: Athene cunicularia; assembly: GCF_003259725.1. NCBI lineage: Eukaryota > Metazoa > Chordata > Aves > Strigiformes > Strigidae > Athene > Athene cunicularia. The sequence goes on from NW_020799095.1 coordinate 122,036,302, forward strand.
TTTTGACTGAACCATTTCTTAATTACTAATTGATGCTTCTGCAAGGTGTTCTGATCGTATGAGAAATAATACAGATGCACCTAATCCTGAAGCTTTACTTTTTGTTGGTAAAAGTGAGGGTGTGTCCAGAAAGACTAACATTTGCCATATAGCTGCACTGTTCAACCATTAAAGACAAGGAAAGCCCACAAAACAGCTTATGCCAGTTTCAATTACAGATACATTTAACAATTGGCTGATAAGAGGAATACGAAGAAAAAAAATGGATAGCTTATTACATAGATTGCACTCTCTATTGAAATATTACTGTCTGCTTGGAATCTGTTCATTTCTCTAGACCTTGCAACATCATTATTTTTTCGCATGCTTCTACCTGATTTGTGTTGCTCAACAGTCACAACAAGCTGGAGCAGCCGAGAGCTCTGCTCCACTTGTCATCCATATTGTAAATTATGAACTTTACTTAAATATGCTTCAGCAAAGCATAACAACAATTTTTGAATTGGCTTATGGCACAGATACTTAAATTATGGTTCATCACAGCTTTCCTTACCTGCTGATTTAAATTCATGTAAGGCCTGTAAAGTCAGCAGCAACTATTACAATAGGACAAATGGTAATGGTTTTAAAGTAAAAGAGGGTAGATTCAGACTCGATATAAGGAAGAAATTTTTTACGATGAGGGAGATAAAACACTAGAACAGGTTGCCCAGAGTGGTGGTAGAGGCTGCCTCCCTGGAACATTCAAGGTCAGGTTGAATGGGGCTCTGAGCAACCTGCTCTGGATGAAGGTGTCCCTGCTTATTTCAGGGGAGTTGGACTAGAGGAACTTTAAAGGTCTATTCTATGATTCTGTGAAATAATAACAACAAATAACAAATGTTTATGACCATACTGCTAGCTGAACTAAGTTGTCATGTGCTACATCATGGCCTGCAAAGTGTCATAACTATCCACCCTTTATCTGAAGGGCTCATCCTTAATTCAAGAAATCACCTGTATGTCCTTTATTGGTATCATGAGGAAAGGGAAGACTGAGAAAGATTTGTTTGGCATGGTAACATTAGACACTATAATAATTAGACTAGATTAGCCTAAGGAAACTTAGTCCCTTAAAAATCACCCACAAAGTTCTAAAAAATATCCTCCTTTTATGTTGTCTTAAATCTGTACCTAATAAAAACCATGGATATGGCTCCTTGGTTTAAGACTCTACATGTTAGAACTTGATTTTGCCCTGAGGTTCTGGGGTTTTTTATGTTTGTAACTAAGGTAAGGAAATTGGCATATAAAAAGAAAAATCTGGAAAGGTTAATTAATCACCGTATAAACAGCTAATATGAGCAGTAGTACATTTTACTATAAATGTTTAGGGAGTATCACATATAGGGTAAAGCTTTGAAGAGACTACACCTAAAAGAGGACTTCAGCCTCCTGGGACAGCCTCCACTGTCTTATGAAACTACTGAAGAATCAAAGGACTTCAAAACCACACACTGGAACAAGTTAAGAGATGATCTCCTTTTGGGCTCACGATTAAGACTAGGTGTGTGTTACAAGAGATTTTTAGAAGACAATTTTAAGTGGAAGACTACTTCTCTCCCACTCCACTTTTGCAACTGGTCAAGAACTGAAAATCTGGTTAGTGAAGCAAAGAACTAGTGATGAATGATGCTGTGCAGAGGTCCCTCTGACAGGCTGCATCTCGTCTGTCCTAGCCCTTGACTACCTCATTACCCAGACAAATATGGCACTCACTATCAAGTGCTATCTGCTTGATTTTGAAACTGGATATAATATGTGCATACATCTCTGAAAGACAGGGAATCTTCACTTTCTTTAGGACTGTTTTTTACAGAAATTATTAAAGCCATCATTACAAAAGATTCTTTTAGAAATACATTTCCAGAATACAAAGCTGTAGGTGGGATAACCCAGTAAATTCAGCTAGTCAGTGAGCAAAGATTTGAATTTTATTTATTTATCTTAGTATAAATGCTATCTTTTATAGACTACACTATCTGGGGACTATCTCTCTAATATCAGTCAATTACAGAGATTGGCATGGCAGTAATAATCAAGGTAGAGACAGGTATTACTTCTTCCTATTTGTTTAAGTTACACCATCCCACAGATCATTAGTATGACCTTGGTAAAATGTGATGAAGTCATGCCCTAAAGTGAAGATATACTTTCAGAATTATATACTTTGCTCTTTCAGTAATGACAAACATTTTGCATTATGTATGGCTATAATTTTTACTGTACTTTATGTAGCAGTTTCTCTGTTGCCCACAGGGACTGTTTGGAGTAGGACAGCATGCAGGCAATGAAAATCCTCCAAATAGTTCTAGCATAGCATCAAGGAACAAAGCTATTGGTTTTGTGGTTTTGTTAGTTATTGCTAACAAATGTGAAAATGCAGAAGCTCACAAGGTGACTGCTGCAAAAGCAACTAAGTAAACTGCCATATCATTTTGAGTCATTCATATGAATTATTTGATTGGAATAATAAAGCAGCATGGTTTTCTAACAGCACCCATATCTAAAATATTACCTCTTCATATGACAGCTTTGTTTACCACCAGTTTTCTTTTAAATAAAAAACTCATTAAGAATATTTGAAAAAAATCTATTTTGCTTTATGGCTATTGGTACTTCAAACAATAAATATATCAAAATAACTTCTGACAGTCCTACCGTATTAATAATTAAAGAAAAATAAGACAAACAAAGCAAACAAATTCGCTATTTGATGGATTACTTCCTAAAAACCTAATGAAACTGAAGCTGAAATTCTGAAAAAAATTAAAAATATACTGCATTCAACTGGTCTGCACTTTGACAAAGAATTATCATCTCCAGCTGACAGTGTTAACATCAACTCTGTGAGATATTACTCTGTCTACAAATTAACGGAGGATAAAACCAAATATTCACTTCCAGCAAACTGTCCATTTCCTATATAGCAAAATACACTGTAAGTCATAAAATGATCCTGTCAGTGATGTAAGAATAAATTTAACATCTTCCACAATTTCAGGATAATGGGAATTATGTCATTTTGTTATTTAGATACTTAAAAATGTTGTGTCTGTATCCCCTATCTCTACAGCTGAAAGCAGCTTAAAATGTTGGGTTATTTTTCATTTGTACCATGAGAAGAAACTGCAGTTTTTAGTCTCTCTAAAGATGAAGAAGATAGATTGGAAGAAACTTCCCATGACTAGGAAATATTCCTATTTCTTTAATGACATAATGCATTAATTGATGGTTAAGTACCAAAGGAAAAATGATGACAAATTATTTTTTCGCAAATTTAACACATTTAAAAAACATGTAGTTAAACAACAACAAAAATGTAAATACATTTATTTTAGTAGTTCTCAAACTTAACATTCAGGTGTCAGCAAAAAAAACGCCAAAACCAAATTCTAATATAATGTAACCATTTTATCTTAAAAGCATTTGGTAGTTATTTTACTTCTCATGAAAATATTAGAGATATTTTGGGGCTGGAGCCTGACAAAAGGTTTATTATGGTTTGTTTCCATATTGAGATTCAGTACAGTATGAAAATTAGGAAATCATTACATTTTCTATATTTAAATCAGATTTTCTCAAGTTCTTAAATAGTTTAAATTTTACCGTCTATTCCTACTTCAAATGCAGTGCTCAAAATAATTTTTTTCCTAGTAAATAGTCTTGGAAAAATTGCAGAAGTTTGCTAAATATTAATTCTGTTAAGGTTAAACATTAAACTAATTTCAACTGCATATATAAGTTATTGAATATTTTGCATTTTTAAAATTTTAAATATATTTAACTGGAAACCCCTTTAAACAGAAATTTGAGACATTTTGACTTGTATATATAGAATCACAGAAGCATAGAATGCTTTGGGCTGGAAGTGACCTTAAAAATCATCAAATTCCAACCCCCATAGGAACAAGAAAATTAAGTATGAGAGAAAAAGTCTTAATACACTGCAGGAAATGGTGGTTTTTTAATAATGAGCTTTTAAATATAATCTATTTTCAACTTTCCTTGTACCTCTTTGCTTTTTTTCCCATTTCTTGGAATTCTCCCTGAGACCTCGACAAGATCCCAGTAGATCTGACAGCAATTCCTTAACATGCAGACACTCTTTTTCAGTGTTCTGTGAATTAAGAATGTCACTGATGTTTCATTACTGCTATGTTGTAACTTGGCAAAGTCAATTATAGATCAGGAATCTGATTTTACACCTTTTTTTCTTCTTCAGTACCTGTGTTTACCAGCTCACTAGATAAGATTTAATAGAGATGATCATTTCACCACAAAGGACAAGTTCATTGCTCCTTTCAGTTGATACAAACAATGAATTTGAGTCCAATTTTTGCCAAGGTGCTATCAGTATCAGCTCCTGACTTTGCCTCAGTTTTTGGCATATGCATAGGCCTTTAACAGCCGCTTTAATACAGCTGTGCATCTGATGTCACAAAAGAAATACTACGAATATTATACTTTTCAATCTTCAAGAAAGTTACAGGAATATAATCTCATATACTTTTCTATAACAGTGTTGGGATCTCCAGGCTTCACTTTTCAACAAAGTTGCTGATAATATAAAGAGCTTAAAATGTCAGTGTGGGCCAAGACCATGCTGAGTGTTTTTGATAGCTTTGTCTTGTTTCTGACATTACCTAGGGAGTGTACTAATTCTTTCATTTTTTCACTCTTTCTCTGAATACCAAAGAATGCAGACTATCACATCTATCCATTAGTTTCTGCATTACAAAAAGAGAAACCCTCCTGATAGCATGAACTGGGGAATGGTTGGATGCTATCAACTAGACTCTGTACAAACAGCATTTTCACAGCAAGTCAACTACACTGATCCTGCCAAGTCTTTTTCCAAAAATTATAATCAAATAGTAACTACGGTATTAAGAGTCCAGCTAAATGTTTATTACTTCCTGGTACAGACATACAAGCATATGGACTATGAAGATAATAGTAAAGTTAGTATATGAGGACATATTTTACCATAAAATAATTAACATTTTTCTTGTTAATGAACAAATAAAAACAATTAATACTATAGTGTATTAGGTTTACAACATTTATAAATGTCTATTTAGCACATTTATAAGATAACCACTGAGAATGTTTCAGCAGCCATTTTCCATATGAATGAAATTTGTATTTTATATAATTTTCACAGGGTATACATTTGAAAGTACCACAGGCATATTGACAAAGGAGAGATAAAACTGAAGTTTATCAACAGATTAAGAGTTATTAAACACAGTGCAAGATACATAACCAGTGACATTAGTTTACAAATATCTACATCAATTAATCGCCTGGGAATAAATTGATATTTTAGAGGCTTAGTCAGAGATGAATGTGGTTTAAAAAGAGGCATTTCAGGATATGCCTAACCCATCAGAGAGAAATCTTTTGATAGAAGAATTGCTAAGGCTTTTGCTTTGTTAGAAAGTTAATTTTAATACAATAGTAAAATACGTGGCATTTTACATCTTTTTGTTTTATTGTGCAAGGATATATTACTTCCTAGAATAACAACAAATTTTCTAAAGTGCCTGATGTTATTAAGAAGCAGCTAGCCTATCTCTATGCTGTCTTTATTTAGCCTTCTAAAGTGTGTCATGTTAATGAGACCAAAAAGAGGTTGCCATATTTTAATTCTGAAAGTTTGGTTTCTCTGTATCTCCCTGCCACAGAACATCTTCATCATTATTTTTCCTTATATTTTGGATATTATATTTATCCATGTATTTCATTTAAATGCTCCAACAATAGCTGTAACCCTACCACAATAACAGGTGTAACTTCACCACAGTAAACTAAAAATGTATCTGTGTTGGGTTTTTTTTCTTTTACTGCATACATTATATCTTTCTGAAGCAACTGGAATTTTTCTAGCAACATGGCCTATTAATTAAGTATATATTTTTTTAAAGCTAGTTTTCTAATTGCCTATTGCTGCACTGGTGCTATTTCTCACAATGTCTCTTCTGAGCTGGAAGATGCTCTTTTGTGCATGGTATATACATTTTGCTGACTACTGCTGTTGGTACAATTCTTTGTAGTTATGCTACCATTTCACAGACATCAACATTAGTTGATCCTCTGATGACTGGTGTGATTTTGGCAACGTGACTCCATGGACTCCAAATTTGAGCTTTGCTTCCCCTTTTTGTTTCAGATTCTCTTTTCTGTTTGGGGATTCTTTTTTTTTTTTTTTTTTTTTTTTGTATTCTCTTGTATTCATGCTATACAAGAACTTAACTTTCTTCAATAAGTTTTCATGTGGGTTGACAAATTTCCTTTGCTTGGCAAATTTTAATTACTTCAACAAAAATTACTTCTTTGTGTTTGAGATCTAGGAGTAGTCACAACCTGATCTTTCATAAAACCCCCAGCATTCTTGCATCATTAGGTCAGCTGTATCTTTTTTTATCTTGCTTTTATACAGATTTTAAAAGGTTTATTTTATGTATACCATTCTAGTTTTTCAATTTACGAAAAAAAAAAATAAAATTTTTTAAAAAAACAAAACCAAGTGCATATAAATTGTTCTGCGCATTCCTAGAGGAGTCAATAACTCAAGGTAGGCAGCTTTCAAGCTTTTTGTCACAAATACCACTCTGTACTTCCCAACTTTTCTTTGCTGCTGCTGGCTCATTATGATTTTTTACACTGTAAGCCGGTGTGACAGCTGCATCCATGCTAGGTGAGTCAACAGCATTGTGGTTCAGGCATCACCGACATGGGCCTGACTGAAACCAGCCCTGCTTTGCCAACCATGAACACTGTGCTGGGCTGCACCTTATCAGGAATTAAGAATTCTAGGCCCTGTCTTAACAGGAGCTAACAGTACCAGTCTGAGCTGGGACTAGACAGAATTAAAACTGCTACAGCTGTACACCTGCACATACACCAAAGGCGGAGGGGGGTGTAAGGTGTGGTGTGTTTGACTATGAGTCAAGACTTTATGCTCTAAAAGTCTGAAGCCCCTCCAAGCCCACTGAGCTCTCTTGTTTGGCAGCAGGCTGCACAGCCGCAATCTCCTCCTTGAGCGGGGCTGCCTCTCAAAGCTACTGCTCAAGCCTGAGACCCCTTACCCAGCATCTGATATCTATGAAAAGGCGACATTTTACATTAGACCTAAATACATACTGCATGCTAGTGACATGTATATATACCCAGCTATAGCTTAATTATTAGAAGTGTAGTAAGTAGTAGACTGTTCGATTGCTGTCTAAATCATTAAATCATCAGCTAATCACCATCTAAATTATAATTTAAATAATCATTTAAATCATTGTCAAATCATTCTCAAATCATTGTTAAATTATTCCTTAATTACCATTTGATTACTATTTGATTTTCATTTAATCATCAATTAATTATCATTTGATCATCATGCAATCATTTACAAAATCCTTTCAGTTAACACCATAGCGATGACTTCTCTTTATAATTCACCTGAGACAGATAGGCATTTATTTTCAACAGACTCATAATTCACCTTCTCTTACTTTACTAGACGTCCCAGGAGGAAAAAAAAAAAAAAATCTTAATCCAAAATATGAATTTATAGTGCATGTTGCTACCAGACAGAAAGGTCTGTTTTCCATGATTATTTTGCTCATTTTCCTCAGGCTCACATACAAAGGTTAGCAGTAAAATATAGATTCTGATGCACGTAAAACCTTCAGAATAATAAAGCACTGGATCTACAAAGTTCAAGACAGACAAGGCATCCACTGTAAAAATATTCATGCAAAGTGTTCAGACAATACATGCATTGTAAGTCAAACAAGGGAGGAAAGAAACAGAGTTGCCCAGTCCATTCTAAGAGAAAAAACATTCTATTGTTTTCCCATGGCATTGTTAGAGACAAAGAACGCTGAGTAAGTGATGAACTTAGCTTTTCTGTGATTAAGTGCACCAGCTGTATTTCCAAATTTCAACAGTCAACTGGACGATTTTCAGTAATGTTTGTAATTAAACATTTGCCTTAATTCATCCGTGATGCTCTTTCACATAAAACAGATTTGAATAGCCACATACAGCAGCTACCTATTCTACAAGTGAGAGTTTTTTAATGTCATGTTTCTTCAAATCAACATCATTTGAGATATCAGGCATCACTGAAATTATGCTTATGGGATATGACACATCATAAATTAATGTAAAACAGCCTAAAAAATACCCCTGTGCTGAGTCTCTTTATAACATGTTACTGGAATTATCAAAATAGGCTAGAACTTTCCTATAAAATCAGGAGAAACAGCTCTTCCCAAAGAACTGTTTCTCTGGAGAGTGAATAAACAGAGAAATGGAAGAAGTCAAACCTGGCTACACAGGAGAAATAACTTTGGTAGGAAATGTTCCCAACACAAATAGGTTTTACAAATTATTCACATTAACATACAGACAAATATTGCATCATATTATTCTATCAAGACTATTTCTTTTTAGTTTTAGTTTCCTCAGCTGAAGAACCAAAAAAACAAAGACTGTAAAGCTCCCTGGTAACTTCTAAGGAGAAACATCTTTCCTTCAAGAGGAAAAATGGCTACATTTAATTAGCTGAAGATATGCTGGTTCCAAGGCGTGTTTTTCATAGGCAGGAGATCCTTCCACTGTAACACTCATATAAATGTTTCCTTCCCTGAGGCTGTATTCAATTTAGAACTGGAATAATGAAGAGTCAATAGAGGCCTGACAGGGACAGGCACACATGGATAAAGTTTTGCCCTGTCATTGTTTTATTTCTGGTGAAGCTTTGAGAAAACTTTAGGAAAAGCTTTAAATACACACCCAGCCATCATATCTACCTAGAATAGCAAGCTCAAGCAGACTTTTCCAGCAGATTCCAAACATTTAGAGGCCAAACCCCTATCAAAAATACAGAAGCAATCTGAATGCCACTACCTTCCACAAAAATAAAGATTGATTCAGGCTTGTCTCTTCTTCCCAGGACAGACTAAATATCTATGCCAATGCTTAAGTGATGCATTGCTGAAAAAAACCTTCGAATTACAGATGACACTTAATTAGTTAAACCAACCACTTGAAGGGGTAAAGTGAGACCTTCCTTCTGATTTGCTGCCCCTTGAAATAACACAGTCATATCATGTCTTATCTGATGTTCATTACATCGAATAAAATCAGACAATTATCGAATTCTTAAGGTTTAATAACTAAAATTAAAACTCTTCATACATAATTGGATGACACAAGCAAAATGAAAGGACATTCAAATTTGGTTAATTTTTCCTTAAAATAAAATTGATACAAACCTATTCTGCTTAATCATATACTACAGGAGGGGATCTTGTTCATAGCAAAGTCTCATCAATAGTGAAATTTGATGTGTATTGAAAAAAGTGATTACAGAAGCCACAAAATTTAGGGTTTTGGTAGAAGATAATACAGTTCATAATTCTTCCTTCTTTTTGTGAATTGTTAGAAATTTGAGATGAGATTGGTTCATTATTTATATTTATATCCTCTACAAAAAACACCTCCCAAAGCTATCATCTCTCAGAATGCTGTTTGAACAGATTTGTATGTCATAAGGAGCAAGCATTCAACAATCTTTTGATAACTGCTCTCCATCTGGAAATGAAGACCAGCTCTACAATATTGTTTTTCATTGCTGCAAAAATAGCAGCTGTCGAAAAACTTGAATTTAAACCGTAATGCAAATAGAATTTAGGGTGAAGAAAAAAAACCCAGTCATCTTATGATAAGCATTAGAGTGGGGAAAAACACCACACACTTAACAGGAAATAGAGTGGTTAAGGCACCCAAAACTCTCCGTTCAATTTCCAGCTTTGTCAGACTTTTTATTTGACCTTGCTAAAATTTCAGTGTGCTCCAGTTCTCCATTTGTAAAGCAGAAATGAAAGATGTCTTTTTCCTTTCTTCTGTGCATTCCTTCCCCTCTGTGCATTAATGATTCAGACTATATCTGAAATATACATATACACCTATATATACATTATATACACACTAATCACTTTGTATAGCTGCATGAGGCGAGTAACATGTTATGCTTTTTAGTGACACCAGTGCTGTCAGCATGAGTTAGCTGTTCTCCAGGCTGTAAAACAGAATTACTTTAGGGCTTAACTAAGCAGACACAAACTCTAGATGGAGTAGGCCTTAGGCAAAAGCCAAGGAGCTCTATGCTCAGTTAGTTTTTCCCAGGCCCTGATTTTAGGTATATGAGGAATTCTAAGGACAGTCGAGAATAAATAGTCTCTGGAAGGCCACTTCAGCTCAGACTTGAGGACAATTGAGATACTGAGGGTCAAAGTAAGGCAGAATGTAGATGGATCTTGGCTTTATTAGTATGTGTATGTGCAACATCCAAGACATTGTGAGGTCTGGACTTCTGAGAATTCCTTGCACCACAAGAAGTCAATAATTCTCACTAACAAAGATTATCAAAGTACCTTTACTTTCTGGTGCATATTTTACCTCACAACATGACTATGTGGGAGTTTTTATTGCAGATCAGGGAATCAAATTTAGAGTTTTGGTTCTATAGATTGAGCAGAGAGAGACATTGCCTACTCTGAGTTTTAGACAGTATCTCAAAGTTTGCCCAAGAGAGTTCTCTCTCAATAAAGATTGCAGCAATAATGACAAATCTCTTATCAATTTTGTCTCCTTTAAGATTAAAAGTACAAGTAACAAGTAGCTTAATAAAGACTGCTGTAGTTGTAAAATTAACAAAAGGACATTATCTGTTCAAAACATTCCCAGGTAAACAGCATTAAACACTTAAGGTGTAGAAATGTTGCTGTTGCTGTTCAGAAAAGGATTTTCCCTAATGTCTCATTTTCAGATAAATTTCTTTGACATTTCATAATTAAGTACTGTAAAGTCCATACTACAGTGATATGTTCCATTTTGGATGTAGTTTTAATTTAAAAAATGTTTTCTACAACAATTAATGGAAGATCATAAACCAAAGTCTCTTAGAGACATTTGAAATTAAATAAGTGTAAAATATGATAAGAGTTTATTCCCTATCTAAGGACAACTTTCAGCTGAAAAGCCCTGCAATATAGTGGCAATATATCTGCTAAATCCCTGAAAACTCAGATTCTTGAGCAAGCTAAAAAATGAATGGGATTATCAATGTATGCAGTAGTTGTTTTAAGAAAACAAAGGGAATTTTTAGGGGAAAAAACTCTAGGAAAACCAAGCTTCTGCTCTGTCCTTCCACCACTCTACCAAAATCTCAGAACCAGGAGTACTTCCAACTCCTGACTGACTTTTAACCTGCTGACTGTTTAGTCTTGTCCTTTCTTCATTTTTGTGGTCTCTTCCCACTTCTTTTAGGGTGGCCTTTAAAGTAGCTTTCTCAACTCCTGTCTTTACCTTCCTAGAGTTCTGTCCTTACTCTCCTTCTGTTGTCCTTCTATATCTTATTTCAACCATGGATCCATGGTCTCTCTTCAAAACATTTCTAGAATTGGGGGGGAGGCATTTCCTATTTAGCCATGCAATCAAAAATCTCATTTATGTTCTTATGAATTACCACAATGTCTTTTTTTGCCTTTGGCATATGCCCTGCTTGAGAAAGTCAGAGCACTGTTACAATGAACCTCATATCCCATCTGCAGTATTTATTTCAGTGCATTACTATATCTGTGGTTTCACATACAAACTTCTAGACCTAAGATGGGACATCTTCACAAGTCATCTCATTACCATCCCTATTCCCTTTATTTTTATGATGTCTATAAAAAATCAGTACTTAGATAAAGAAGTAGATAAAGAAGTACTTAAATAAAGAAGTAAAACACTAGATAAAGAATTTGTGTTATGATTCTTTAATATTGGGAAAGACAAGGACAGAATTACCCAACTGCATTCTACTACCCAGTGTCTTGATCCTTTGAATGTAAGTTGCATAGGAAAAATATCTTGGGTTTGTTGGCTCTTTTTGTACTGTGACTAGACTAATCAGATCCTGATCTAGGATCAAAGCTTTTTCGTGCTATGGTAATTCAAATCACATTTTTAACTGACATTTCTAGCAAAATTCCAATTTCAGAAAGGAGGTAGTTTTTATTATGTGTACTGATTATATTCTGTTCAAATAATAAAGAATAATATACAAAGAGTAGTTGTTTATGAAACTGAACTGAATAAAACTAACTTTGGGCATCAGCTTCACAGGTCTGATTTAGCCAAACTAGAAGTTGCAAGTTACAAGTCTGTACTATTCAGCTACTTATCCATTTAATTAGTCTTTTATTGCCTTGAGATAGCTAGTGTAGACTGTCCAAAGGCTCTTTTCACATGGAGCATGCTCTGCTGCTCCACTGTCATGTAATTTGATACTACCTCTGGAAGATACTGCCTCTGTGGATATTCAAGACTCATTTTATATAATTTTATCTGTCTGAGTGTTCATATCTCTACAAGTACAATGCAATTCCACACATCATAAAGTGTCAATGTTCCACTTATTGTAAAATTTTATTCCCCTGTTTATCACAGTAATATCTGAGCTCGTTCAAACAGCAACTTCTTCCTTGGTAATCCTTTATTTCTTGACTGGAGAAAAAATGTTTGCAGAAGGATTTTGTGAAAGTTGTACCTTCCATTCAGCTCTTGCTGAAATTCATATTATTTTTTCAGTCTCCTTTTTCTTCACATCCTACAAAACAATATCCCATTAACCTATTGTTGAGAAAGTAATCTCCAAAAGATTATTGTTTCTTGTGTTCCATGACTGACACACTTTGCTCTAGGAATATAATCAGACTCAAAGAAATCCAAAATGATAACGGAAGATTGGCTTTAAAGCGGGATTCCTATGGAGGCATTGAGTTTGTGACTGGGCAGGTACAGGAGCAGTTAGAGAATTTTCCAATATAACTCAGAAATTAAACAGCAAAATTAAACCAAAAAAATTACAAGGCAAATATTTTTTATAAAACTACATTTTGGAGGAAAAGATTCACTAGCACTGATACAGAATCACTAAAGTACTTGGTCTGGCAAAGAATAAGTATTTTTAAACAGAAGGCCCCAATACCCCCGCTGCATTAATCAAAACCACTGACCAGCTTTGGGCACAGCACGTATCAGTAACGAATTTGCTTCTTTTATTCTATAGGGAAATAAAAGGTCGCGACATACACCCACTTGTACAGCAATGAAAGGACTTCTCAGAAAATAGGCAGATGTCTTAACTGATGAAAAAATATTTCTAAGGATGACTATCAACGCACTCAAACTCCAAATGTCCAATATTGTCCTGACGGCACTAAAGACAGGAAGAATTACACTTGTACAGGAAAAGGCAGGAGCAGGGACCTAAATGAAAGTTTCACTAGATGATACCCAAAGAAACAACTGAGAACTGCAAATGCCTTGAAAACCAGGAGAACTGCATATGTTTAACTGCCACCTACTCACCAACATTTAAAGAACTACAAGCAACCCACAAACTTCTGTTATTTAGAAAACTAAGATTAGCCACCATCCAAAATTGATTTTTTAATTTTTTTTTTTAATTCTGAACTGAAAATTTTTGCTCAAGAATACTGAACAGAAAGAGATCCAGAAAGGGAAACAGGAAGCAAATACAAAATCAAAACAGGCATTCTTTAGTTTTAGAAATTGCTTCAAACAAAGTTTTAGAGGTGCTAGCATGTTACTGAGAAATCTGCCTAAAACCTGACTCATGGGTTGTGTTAGATTTGGGATTAGGAAAAGATGTATATTCTCTGGTCAAACAGACAGGTTTCTCATGTTTCTTGGCTGTTTTTAACTGTTTTGGCAGTGAACGATAACCTAAAGTATATAGGATCACTGTGGCACATTTTTGCTGTCAAATTCCCTGCATCTGCAAAGGCAGCAGGTTTTGGCAGCTCTTCATGGTCTTTGCTTCTCTCTTCCCTGTTATGCACTTCAGCTTTCAGTTGTAATATTTTCCTTTTTTTTTTTTTTATATTAAAGATCTTATCAGTGTTACAAGATGTTCTCTACTGCACTGCAAAATGAATAGTAGAAAGGGCAATCTTTTGGAAAAATCTCTTTTTAAAGGCTTGAACATAACAATAAGCACCTGGACTCACTGACTCCAGTCTTAAATGGGATCCTCCACTAAAACAAATGCGTAAGGGAAGAAATCTGAAAGAAAATCAGGATTAAAACTTTATAAAATTTTAAATCTGTATCAACAACAGTCAAAGTAATACAGTACATTAAATACTAAACATGACTGCAGGCTGAACTCCTAGATGTATTAGTAAGGCATCAAACGAAAAATGCAATGTGGACACTGCACACAGATATATACTAAGAATAGCCTATCTATTATTATAGGAGTTACCACTACTTTGGACTGGACTCTTACTCTTGATTATAACTTTACCAATTTTAACAATTTGACCTATAAATTTCAGAATTGTGCAAGCTTCAAAATTTACTTTAATGTATGAATTACTTTCATAAGAAAATTATTTTTTTCCAAAAATTATCAGGGTATCTCCAACCCAGAATAAAAACAAATCTGAAGAGCTCTCTTTAGTCCACATGCTTTGGATGAGAAACTGAACTAGCCACTCAGATTCAAACATATCTAAATTCTTAGAAGTCTGAAAGCTACACATGCTCAGAGAGAACTAGGGAGTTTAAGCAACAACCACTTTTAAGATCTCACTCTCACAAAGCATATGCCAGAGCAGATTCATTGACTACTCACCTGGTACCAGCTCTGGAAACCTGAAGTTTTCATGTCTTTTGTTCTCTTACAGCCAATTCCATCTGGCACCAGACTGCATGGAAGATAAAGACACAAAGTTCAAATGCAATGAAGACATGAGCAAGGAATGGGTTCTGTTAAGAGAAGTACATCACCTCAGGCTTTTCAGAAAGAGAGAAAGGGATATGGTGACAAGCCAAAATAACATGTAGCAGTTGTGAAGAGAAGAAGAGAAAGTGAGATTGAACTACAAAGCCTCTAATCTCTTTGTTCCACCATATATTATTAGGAAGTGGAAAATCCCACAGTCTGGAGAGGAGTTACATTGAATACTAAGAAAAAGAATCAAGAAAAACTAACATCTGTGGGGACTAGTATAAAAAACCTGAAGATAAGAATTAAGTTGAAGATCCAAGGGGATGAAAATATGCAGTCAGAAGAGGGCATGAACAATATATGCCAAGATTCTCCAATTTTTGCTTTCACACTGTTCACAAATATAATAGTTGTATGATCAACAGGTAAAGTATTACATCTCACTTCAGTATCATAGAATCATAGCATGGTTTGGGCTTGAATGGACCTTTATAGATCATCTAGCCCAATTTCCCCCCTCCCACAGGCAGGGACAACTTTCATTAGATCACTAGATATCCATTCACGTAAGTAAACATATTGAAGACCTATGTAGATATCTAATTGTCACATGACAGTATTTTATTTTTTTTTAGAAAATGAACAGATTCCACATACTACATCTAAAAATGTGAAAAATCTAAGGTTGACAAGTCAAGCACTCAGAAAACATTATAGCTAATGCCAGAACTGAGAACACTAATACAGTCTTAATTTATCCCCTTATGGCATATGCCTTATAACAGCATTACATTATTACAAGCTATTTTTCCCACTTGGAAGGATGCTTTATATTACAATGTTAGTAATGTATTTTTAAGCACAGAAAATGCTACTATGGGACTATTATTCCTACAAAGTTTAGAAAATGTATAAGCAAGCAATGAAGCTGACAGTGGAAAATGAGAAAACCCAAGCAGGTTGCTATTATAGCGTTAAGAAAATCAGACTCCTTTGTACTGAGACAATGCTGGAAGCCCCAAGGGAAAAAAAAAAAAAAAAGGAAAATGCATCTGTTCCTACTGACGTCAGGAAGCTAAGGGCCAGGCTCTACCATATGGGAAACCTCAGCTGGTCCAAGGGATCAGAATGTAAATTTGATATTGACCTTGAGCAGATAACCGTGTACCCTTAAGAGGCTTGAAAGTCTCAAGAAGAGCTGAGTAAACAAGAGTAAGGAACTAACTACCAGACTAGAACTGCCTAACCACAAGGAAAGGAAGGTTACTGAGGCTGCAACAGAGAAGAGGTCATCTAATCACGAACTGTTAGTCTCTAATTAAACCAATCATATGTGGACACATACTCTTAATAAAGTTATAAAAAGGCTTGTTAGAACAATAAAGTAGACATTTTGCACAATTCAGTGTTTGTCGTATCCGTTTCAACAGCGACGCTACCCCCCTGTACATTCACAACTTCCATTACCCCTCAGCTGAAACAACTTGTAACTTAGGGTAGAACTGGGTCTTGTGCATAAAAGTCAAAATATCGTAGTAGAGACTCAAGTGTCTTGAATTATCATTACTGCATTCTGCAAGTACAAACTGAAACACTGATAGTCCCTGCCTTGAAAACTTGAGTATCGTGGTCTAAGGAAATACGCAACCAGCATTAAGAGAAGGATACTGAGAAACACTGGTAGAGGCTGTCTGCATCCAGAGTTTGGTTATTGTAAACTCTGCAACCAGATCCTAGGTTGAAAAGGGGAAAGGGGGGAAGAAACAATGGGAGAAAGAAAGAAGGGGGAAGGGGGAAGGGAAAGGAAAAGGATCAAAGAAATCCGGATCACCACCCTTGGGATCCAGCGTTGTCTCAGGTTCAGTAATCCTGGGTAGTGAGTGCCCACACAGCAAAGTTTCTGTTGCCTTATTAAGTTCATCTTATTAGCTAATTAGCATACTAGACAAGGAGGGGCAGGTATTCCACAAATTCATCTCCACGAGAGACGAGAAAAAAGATGGAGCATGGGCTCCAGTCGAGTAGGTGGTCATTACCCAGCTTTGTTTTTTCCTCTGTTCCCAGAGATCTTATTTGTGCTTGGGATTGCCCCAACCCTTGTGCAGGACCTTGCCCTTGACCTTATTGAACTTCAGGAGGTTTGCATGAGCCCACCTCTCAAGCCTGTCAAGGTCCCTCTGGATGGCCCATCCCTTCTCTCCAGCATGCTGACTGCACCACACAACTTGGTGTCATTGGTGAATTTGCTGAGGGTGGACTCAATCCCATTGTTTACGTCTCCAAGAAGATTGTTAAAACAGTTCCAGTCCCAATACTGACCCCTGAGGAATGCCACTCATCACCTAGACAAAAGCACTAGAATTTGGGAACACACAAGAAGAACCTAATGTAGGTAACTGTCACATAAGCAGGTCAATAGGACATAGGCAGAAAAAAGTGGATGGGAGACCAGAGTTCTTTTTTATACTCAGTACAACCAATTTTCCTAGTTTCAGGTATATAAACTTTAAAGAAGCCTATGTGCAGTGATCCTCATATCTTCTTATGTTCTTGTACTACTTGTGGCTGGGGTAGAGTTAATTTTCTTCATAATAGCTTGTATGGTGGTGTTGTTTGGATTTGTGATCAAAACAGTGTCGATAACACACAAATGTTTCAGTTATTGCTGAGCAGTGCTTATACAGCATCAAGGACATTTCTGTTTCTCATACCAGGCCACCAGCAAGTAGGCTGGGGTTGCACAAGAAATTGAGCGGGGACACAGCCGGGACAGCTGACCCCAACTGACCAAAGGGATATTCCATACCATAATATGTTCTGCCCAGCAATAAAAGCTGGGGAAAGAAGGAGGAAGGGAGGATGTTTGGAGTCATGTCATTTGTCTTCCCAAGGAACCATTACTCTTGATGGGGCCCTGCTTTCCTGAAGATGGATGAACACCTGGCTGCCAATGGGAAGTGGTGAACAAATTCCTTATTTTGCTTTGCTTGCACGTGCAGCTTTTCCTTTACGTATTAAACTGCCTTTATCTCAACCCTCAAATTTCCTCACTTTTACCCTTTCAATTCTCTTCCCCACACCATTGTGGGAGTTTGTGAGCAAGTGGCTGTGTAGGGCTGAGCTGCCTACCTGGGCTAAAACACAACAGTTATCCACATAATATATGCCTTCATTAGTAAGACATCTTGTAAATCAGATCCACTTTTACCAACCCTCATGGTCTATGCCGTTTTTACCACTGGTACCAAGCGAAGTGGTAAAAATGCTAAGTCAGCTCTTTTCATTAGGAGTCTTCTGAAGATCCTAATGCTAGTGAAAAGTCATATTTCTACATAAATACATATGTGAGCATATCCTTATTTCTACATAATATGTTTATGTGAGCAAGAGTATGATGAAGTATTTCCTAACAGAAAAGCTTCAGAAAGTTCCCATAAGCTGTTAAATACTGCTATACAATCTATGGCATAGATCCCTCCTTTTCCCCACCTTTTCTTCTTGCGCTAAAAATCCCATAATAAGCCTTGTACAACCCCAAAATGTTCTTCCTATTATGCATCCCACAATGCATCCTGTACCCCTAGGCAGTAACCCCCTCAATCTGTGAGGCAACACATAAGAGTTTTTTTGGTTGACAGCTGTCTCCATGGGGCTGAGGCTGCCCTGGACAGCCCTGGGAGGGCTGGGCAGGGGCTCCCTTTCTCTGACCTGGTTACTGGAGTTCCCCCGCCTGCCCCTGAGCTCCTGTGTGTATGTGGAGATGAGCCTTTAATCACCTAACCTAACACACTGTAAACAGATTAAGTATCACTGCTGAAATGCTGCCAGTGCTGCACATCCAGGTCTGCAATGCCAATCAACAAAAGAGGTTCAAGGCAGAGAGTAAACTGGAGCAGCCCAAAATTCATGCAACTGTCAGACTGCACCGGTACAGGCAATCAAATCAAAGACATTGGCACAGTTAAAAGCCTTACCATAATCACTATAAAAATAAATGCAATGAATTTCCAAAAGGGAATTTAGGCTTAGAGTTTTATATTTCATCTGAGAGACAGAGATTAAGATCCTCACCTTAAGGCGATTCCTCTCCCCTTTTCTGCTTTCCTCTACCACTACAGACAACCTTCCTATCTATACCCAGGCCACTGAATCAGCTCTTCTCCTGTTTCAGACCTCACCACCATGGAAAACATCAACATTTCCAACTCAGGCTTACTCCAAAACCTTGCTGAGGCACCACTTGGCTACCCTGTCAACAGAGCAGGCACGGCTCCTTGGAAACACCTGCGCTCACTTTTCGTTCTCCTGGGAGCTCGTCCAGTGGGATTTTTCTTGACCAGAACGACCTTGCCTTGATCATGAAATAAGAAGAGCTCTCAGACTACGATGATTTGGTGACCCAGCCTGCCTGGTGTTATTTATGCAGCAACATAGCTGTGCTTGTCCTCCACATGGGATGGGCTCGTGGGATTGTAAACTGTGACAGGAATCCAGCCTTCTTTCTGAGCCTGTCGGTTACCCGGTACGCGCACAGCACTCTGTTAACAAAAATAGACTAGCTGCCTGCTAGTGGATCTTAAAAATATCAGGACGCCCTTGGTAAGGGAGAAGTGTGTCCCGGTGACCTTGAACGCAGTGCCTTTGCTCTGCTCTTCCCTCCCAGACACTGAGCAAGAGCCGCTGGCGAGGAGACTCCCCTCCACCCCAAAACCAGCTGCATTTTTTAGGGCACAGGCTGCGGAACGCTTGCGCGCCCTGAGGCCGGGAGGGCAGAGGGAGGGCTGGGCGCCCCCACACCAGCACGAGGGATTACAGCGGATTTTCCTTCAAAACAGACACACGCAAAGCTCTCCCGGGGGGAGGCCTTCCCTTGGCTCCGGCCTTGCAGCGGTGCGGGAGCCTGCCCTGCCCCGCTCCTCGCCGCTTAGCCCGGTACGACCGGGTTGGGCAGAGCGGCCAGGCCTCGGT
>NW_020799095.1:122056173-122127066 GCF_003259725.1 Athene cunicularia
GTGTAGAAGTTGGAGAACCAGCCTTTATGCCAAAATGGATTCTTTCTCAGGGACTTCTGTCTGTGGTTTTCTCCTTTTTCCATTTTTATCTTCTAGCACATGGTTTGGGACAAACAAAATAGCAGCAAAATTCAAATGCCTTTGTATGCTAAATGGAAGAATTAGTGAGTTGCTCTTCCATCATATGACCTGTAGAAGTGGAAAAACAGGAGTACGTGCAGCATTTTAGCTTGCCCATTGACATTGTACATCGTTTGTGGTATGTGCACAGGTCTTAACATTACATGAGTGATCTTTTGGAATTGAGTGGAAGGAAAAAAACCTGCCTGGCCTACGTCTTCGTCTGATATATTGGTGATTTTTGGTTTCGTTTTTCCTTTGTTCTGCTCTAAAAAAGGTGGCTCTAAAGCAGGCATGTCAATACAGGAGGCTGGGGTTGGCATGCAGGGGCAGATCATTAGAATGATCACTATCTGCATGTATTAGTGGTTAATGGCTCTATGTGATTTGGTCTGGAAGCAAGAGCAATGATTATGCCTCTGGGAAGAAAAGCATAGGGTACTAATCTGCTCTTAATGAAAAAAAGAAAGCAGAATGTTGGAAGCTGAAGGTTGTTTTATTCAGTGTCTCTTTACTTGTAGGATCCTGTTGTCCTGTGTGTTCACAGAGCAGCTCACACAGTTGTGTGATCCCAGTTGTGGTTGAAGCCTCTGGTCATGGTGCTAGAGTGATAGAAGTAATACTTAAGGAGATAACAGTCAGTTGCTTGGTCTCTTGTCATTATTTCTGGGAAGATGTTTAAATACATGTATTTGCCTCAGTACTGTTGCTGGGTACATAGAAGGCAAATGATGGCTACAGGGAGAGGAAATGTGTATAAAAGACAATTTGAGGCTTCACAAGGCTGAAACGAAGAGTGACTGGTGAATTGCAGTGTCAAAAATGGGTTCAACAGATAAATCTTTGCTCTGAAGAAGAGTCATTACCTATGACCCTCGTATAAGCTTGTTCCTTTTAAGCACTCTGTAGCACAGCCAATGAATGCATGTCAAGATAGAAAAAAATTCTCATTCTGTCAAACCGGTATCTTTCGTCTACCAACCATTTACTTTGTTCCTGTAAAACACTTGGGATTCTGAATTATGACACCTCTACTGTTTTTTCCTTTCTGGAAAAGAGCATGGCTGACTGTCTCAGCAGTTTCAATGTCATAGTCATCTGCTGATTTCTCTTCTAGTTGCCTTTGGCTGGAAAAAGAAACCACGTAGCTGAGTTCAGATACTTCTCATAGTAGTCCATCCCTTCTATGTGAAGTCAGTTTCCTCACTGAAGAAAGCATCAAGTAATGTTCTCCCATTCTGTTGCTGCAAATGCAGGGTAGTATGAGTATTCACTGATGTTGACATGTTAGCACAGTAAATGTAGCCATTTGTTCTTCCTGGCAAATTTAAGCAATGTTTCAAAAGACTCTTAACATTTTTTAAAACAATGTGGTGGCAGAGATGAAGGGAGTAGTTCACTATGAGCCATAGGTTATTGTAGATGGGAATGTATATCTGATTGGTTTGACACAGAAAATTTGAATTGCTTTTGGTTTTATCTTGTACGTACTCCAAGGACAGATGGTGTAATCGTATAAAATGCAAGAGTGCATGTGCATGTGTCCACAGAAAACATGTATATCCAATTATCAGTGTGAATATAGTTCAAGTGGTGTAACTGATGTAAATCCGCTTCCTACAGACTTCTCTCCCAGAACTCCTCTTCCTCCTTCTGTTACAGTAACTTCCACACCTCTGCCAAGCAAAGAAGAGCATCTTTATTGTGGTTAATCTGGGGCAACAACCCTCCTGACTCGAAGAACAGCCTAGTTGGCCAGCTGGTTTATGCCAGGCAGACTGGGTAGCAGCTGAGATTTAGCTGTCTTTTCCTCAGAGGCTCTGCTATTTTGGAACTCTTTGTCTGGGTTAGTTCTTCAGATTTGTAAGAGCTTAATTATCTTTGAGATTTCTAGGCCGCAGTCAGCCTTTGAACCAGCAGGTTCATTTGATCAAATTTATGAGTGGGAGCCAGATGGGTATGTTTGCATAAGGATTGTTTCCTTAGGAGAACAAACTGGAAAACCCAGTAACCTTGTAGGCACTTGACGTTGCCCAGGTTTGATTTTATTTGTGGTCCTTTCTAAGGGCTGAAATGAAACAGTTCAGTTAAATGTATTTTCTATTATTATGACAGTGTTTAAAGATGATGTTTCTAAGTGCTGTGTGAACTAACTGAAATAACCACGTTCTAGAGCAAGCATGTAATTTTTCAGTTATGTTGTTACTAGGCTTTGAGTTTGATTGTTTTCCCCAAATTAAGAATTCCTTAAAGAAAGGCTTGAATGGGATGTGAGTGGACAGATACTATACAGTGAATTTAAGACTATGTACTTTAGCATGTGCAGTTAAGTTTTTTAACGGTAGTGATACCATTTTTTCTTCGGAAGAACAAATGTATTGACAGTTTTCAAATGCATACCCTTTATGTGCAGTAGCTAACATTTCTAGGTGAGAAAAAATTTCCTTCTGAGAAATAAATGCATAAACTTAAACTTCATCTCCTACTATGCAAATGGATTTCATGTTGGACTCTAATTATTGTCAATAGAATATCTTTATGTGAATGGACAGTCAACTGCAACGGTAAAAACTGTTAACGAGAATTAAGAGTTTTATCCATTTATAATACATTAGCGGTGGGAACAAGACAGGCATTAAATATCTTTCTATCTTGAATTTGACCTAATCAAGTAAGTCAGCACTTCATAGCCCAGGTAATGAGCCCCTGAGTTTAATATCAGAAATATGGAGATAGGAGTTCAGAAGCAGAGTTCATGTATGCTTCTTGCAAAAGCAAGGAGATTTAAGCCTTTCTGTTGAAGAGGACTGCATGTGACAGCAACACAAGCATGAATCCATTTGTATTTCTGAGTTTCACTATGCATTGAGAGAGTAGTTGCAAGAAAGTCTTCATATTGTGTACTCCTACGAAATGGCTCTGTTAAAACAACATTGTAAAAGAAAGGATCTGATGGTACAAGTACTGTGTGCTTCCAGTATATATCCCTATCTTTAAATATAAATAGAAGAGGAAGTAGCATGAAATGAACTCTCTTGTAGGAGAGTTGATGCAAATATCCCAGCCAAATGCCAGATCAAATAATTTTAATTTTTCTTCCTCTAATTTTTATGGTAGAACCAATAAGATATGATAGCAGTTTTTGTCCTCTCTAACATATTGAAGATATGCTGTATTTCTGAGCTTGGTTGTATTTCTGCGGTGGTAAAATGATTCCAGGGTATCTGCCCTTGTTCCCTGGGTGAACCTAGTATAAAACATGAACTCTGCAGAAGAGCTGCAGTGGAAGAATTTCCATGTCAGCCAGGGTGTAGTTGTCTCTAGTAGAATTTGTTTTGTTTTCTAACCTTTATTAAAATTAGCTCCATTGCTGTTCTTTGGCTTTATGGGACTCATGGGCAATTTAACCTTCCCTGTCTTCAGAAGTACTTTAAAGCAACTGGCTGGTCTTTGTACAGTTGTGCATTCCTTTCTGCACTAAGGTCCTGGTGATTCATCAGATGTGATAAGCAAATAGATCTAACTCCAACATACAATTTTAGTTTCTCTTACTTTGCTTTTTTTGTCACATCTTTGTTCTAGCAACTATTCCAAAAGATCCAAAGGTATGTCAGAGTTATCTTGGCAGCTCTTGGTTAGCCTGTAAAATGTGCTGCAGCTTTAATGAGATCATATACATCTTAATATATCTATATAATTGTATATATTATATAATATATATTTGTTAACTATTCACTCATTTGCCTTCTACCTCCTACAGAATTTCCACTTACACATATGGTGAGTGCATAACTGTGGTGAAACGATCTCACCACCTGTTGTTTTAAAATAGCACAGATGCTTATTAATGGTCCTTCCATGATACTGTTTATAGTACATGTTAAACCTCACTTAAAATACTGTGGATCGTATTGGTAAAGGATATTATTACTTCAGCAGCAGCAGCCTTAAATTGGTTCCTGTTCAGCATCTCTACTTAACTCGTTGACTGTTTGTAGGTTGGAGAGAGGTAAACTGCATAGGAGAGTCGAAGTTAAGATGCTCAATGAGAAAGCTGTCAGTGAATCCTGTACAAGGTGTTCTGTGAAAGTGACTGCTGCTGATAGCTGATCAACCCAAAGAACTGAAAAAAGTATGAGTGTACAGATTCTCTATGCTCAGAAGTCTTGAGCTCAGCTGATGTGAACTCCTTCAGGCCAAGGCTCAAAAGCATTTTTCTCACTTCAAAGCAAGGGAAATAATAGCAGAACTGGAGCCTTGATCAAGAGTGTCTCCTAATACTTTTTTTTTTTTCTTCATGGAAAAGTCTGTTCTAAACTAAATTTAGGTACACAAATGTTCCATCAATCTAACAAGCGACTTGGATTCTCAACTTTGCTTTCAAAGAATTTCTAGAGTTCTGTCTAATATTTCTGGTCTATAACTCTCCAGTTTTATCTTTGTGCTGTGGTTGGGTTTTTTTTGTCTAACCTAGAAATGTATTTCTGCTTTGAAAACATCTATCCACAAGTGGACCAAGACAAATTCTTGATCTTAAGTGGCAGTTCACTGTCATTCTCGCTTCATTGAGATGTAAATTTAAAAGGACAAACAGGGTAAACAGACTCTGCTGCTTTTGGACTTCCTAAGATGCTTGCTTGAGGCACAGAAAGTTCTTCATATTTGCATGGTGATAGTGAATTCCAAGAAAACACTATTATACATTGCAAAAAGTATGTAACAAAAAATAAATGAAAGATGTCTCTAATTTAAGTTTAGCAAAAGCTTTTAGGAACTATTAAGGTGTCTTTTTTTTTTTTTTTTTTTTTTTTTTTTTAAATGAAATACATATGGAGACTTATTTCCTTCCTGTAGTGCATGACAGATGGCATTGATTGGGTTTAGTATAACTAGTAAATTAAAAAATAGTTGTTCATACTAGAACGGTGACTGTAAGATGCCTGTTCAAACTTTATAGGATGAACAAAACCCTCTTTTTATTCGGAAAAGCTCTGTGGCATATCATTATAAGTATAGCCTGTAAGAATATAAATCTGCTATCAAAATAAGACCACTGGCAAAATTCCAGTAAAGGATGCTTAGAGATGTAATGCATAAATTAAATGGTGTAATCATCTTTTGATACAGTCTCCCAGTGTCTGGTGCTCAGCACTGATTAGGAGTTCTGTGAGCATAAAGTAATGTTTGCAGTATTACGTCTAATTGCAGCAGGCATCATGTCTTCACTGGATGTGTTTGGTTGATCTGATTTGTATTTTCAGCCTCTACAATATTGTTTTGGTAGTTACATGATTCAGTGCATGTGGAGTGTAAGGAAGTCTCTGTTTTGCCTTAAAATTTGTTATCAAGTGCTTTAATTGGGGGCCTTTTTAATTGACATGACGGGAGAAATATTAAACAATTGTTTTCACATATCTATCACATTCTCTTTTTCTTCAAGAACAGAGTCATCTTGGTCTGTTAATCTTTCTGCATATATAGACTCTGTTCTCTATCTGATTCATTCTTTGTCTTGTGTTTATATACTTCCTGCAAATTTATTTCTGATGTGCAGTGGTCAGAAATTAGGAACTCTTTAATAGCATGAAAATTTCTATTTCTGTTCCATTCCTTTCCCAGTTTTTTTACTATGCGTATTTTTCCCAGTTACTAATTACATGTTTCATTTGGGCTGATCTCTTGTGTCCCTATGAAGTTAATTTTCATTGTGGGATCAGTACAATAGTATGTTTGTATGACTAGAAGAAACTGGTGCCATTAGCAGGGGACATAAACGTTGGTAGTTGGATGTCAACAATGTGTATTTTAAATGTATGAAAGAACAAACTGTGTCTAGCCTTACAGAGCAAGAGAGATTCAGTTATAAATCAATCCTTTGTTTTGTGTTACTCTTATTTTAAAATAGTGGGATGATGGAAACTTTACTGATTTGGGCTAATGTTTGTGAGCTCAGACACCACAAGCAGAAAATAAGATAATAGAATTCATTAATGCATATAAAAATTGGAGCATGTGAAAAAGGCAAAACAGTCTCTAAAAGGCAGGCATAATGTGAAATGCTTCATTTATTAAAAAAACAAACATACTAAAAATAGACTGCTGCATTTTAAGTAACTGTTATTTGTAAGGTCTCATGGAGTCAGTGTGATAAGAGATGTGAATGGAGTATGCATGAATATAGAAGCTTGTATGATTTGAGAGAGAGATACAGCTTATCAAAATTGATTACAGCATGCCTTAAAAGCCTAAGGAAACCACAGCTTTTTGTCGGTGAAGTAAGCCCATTTTATCATATATTTGTTTATTTACAGGCTACTAATGTTTACATTCAGTTCTTAGACAAATGCCAAAACCTTTTCCAAGCAGAATATTAATCCTGAATAGGGAGTCCTCTTAGTTATCCTGTATAGCTGGAGGCCTTGTTGAACACTTCTTTTTAATGCGTTATTTGCCTGCAGGGAGTTCAGGTGTTGATCTGTTGAATGGCATCTATAATATTATAAGGCAGTAAAGAATTGTATAATGCCAGTGTCATTCAGTCTGAGTGACAGTGTGCAAAAATAATGCCACCACCACTACAAATCCTTTTAAGAGTGAAATTTTTGTCTCTTTACCTAATGTAGTACTACTAGGGACTGACTGGGGCAATGGCAATATTGTCTTGAATTTTACAAAAACAAAACCACTGATAAATGGTCAGAAACAACTTCAAAGCATTCACCCATCCCCAACATGTGGACAGAGCATCTCCAGAACAAAAAAAAAAAAAAGTTTGAATGGGCATTTATAGAAGATGAACATGATAGCCATGCACCTGGAGGAACACAGATACTGTGTGAAGAAATTTAAGCATGTAACATCACTTCCTCAGTGATACTTTAGTATTTATTATATATTCATGTAACTTTTAGTATATAGAAAGCTGGTGGCTTTTAGTATATAGAAAGCTAATAATGGAGAATGATTTCATTAGCACATAAGGAAGGAATTGCATAAAGATATTTTGCATGGTGTGACGCGTTAGTTAATTGTCACTCTAGAAGATACTTTTCAGTTGTACGTTCTGCACATTTATGCAATTGCTGTACAGACCAAAGAGCAAGAAGCAGCATTTCTGTTATCCTCTTTTTCTCAGATAGTGGGGAAATACATTATTTATGTAGCACCTTTCATCATGGAAGACCTCACAACACTTTACAGCACTTCCATTTTCACTGACAACATTTGCAAGTAAGTGATGAAAGCTGTTATTTAAACATTGTTTTCCCACATTTGTATAGCTGGTAAGACTGCAGATCAGGGAGTTATTTATGCTAATCTCCAGGAAGAGGTACCGATTTCTGATGACTGCTGCAGCATGCTATTTCCTTCCAACCAGAAAATACTCCTCTATCACTTTTGTGCCTCACAGAAGCAATTTTTGAAGGCCATTCATCCGTTAAGACTGCAGCTCTGCTTCTTAAGCATTGTTTCTAGTGGGACAACACACTATGCAAATGTGTCTTGTGTAAGTTTACTGAATTCTCCAAGTACACTCTTTGTTAGCATTTCTGTTCTTCCATTCTCCTGTAGCCTTCTTGGTCTGGCTAAGCCAGGCACTGCTACCTCTTTTGAAAGTTTTGCAAGTATACTTTTTTACTAAATTTTGTCAGTAAGTCAGATTTTTTAATTGATAGTTGGGTAGCACAGTTTTTTATAAATATGTGTTCTTAACTACTTTCTCATACATTTCTCATAGGTTTATTTGGAGACTAACAGATTGCATACATTAAATGGGTATAGTTTCTTAAGCAAACTACAAGGCAGAATTTTAGAAAGAAGAAAATCTTAGCACTGCTCTGGGGTCAGCATCCAATTGACTGCCTTTCTTCCTGTGGTGGTGTGTTGCATTAATTTCCTACTGCAGTGGGAGGAAAAAGTGCCAAAAACTTTCTAAGTTTCCTGAGCTTTCCAGGCTGAGTGATCTGAGCCATTTATTGAATGTGGTGTGTTCTTTGAGCCTTAGGTAGCACCTGAGCACCTCTTTTTCATGTCTATCCATGCTTTTGGGAAGTAAACTCTCTGTCCAGCTCCTCCTGAGATGAGCAGTTGCCTGTGTCTCTGCCCTTAGCAGCGATTCATTACACTGTCCTCTCAGGGCTGCTCTTCAGTATCTACTTTTGTAATTATTTTCTTGTCTAAATTTTGGTGACAAGTGTGGGGTTTTTGAGGTTTTTTTGTTTTATGGAATGGGTATCAGATCAGAGTTTCAATCTTTGCTTTAAGTTAAACAGTGTCTGAATACTGCAGAGCACTAGGGCAGTTTCGTGTATGACTTAAACTGTTTCCATGGATTTTGGTACGATTTTGGCTGGTGTCAACTTGTTCTTCTGGACAAGTCCAAAACTTGGTCTGGGAATTGGTGTGGGTTAGGTGCTATTTCACAGTAGTAATTTGGATGTTGTTGAGAAAATAAATTCTCCTAATAGCCTTTTAGTTTACCTGACTTTCCCTTGATGTGGTTGCTGTTGAGGCAGGCTAGATTTTCAGCTAATTTGTCTGGCTTTTCTCTGTTCAAACTAATGAAAACAGCAGAAGTTTTTTGTGCATCCGGTGAGATTTGCCTTTCAACTGATGTTCCTTTGGCGACACTTTTCTTGAACACTATTTAATCATATCTGCTGTTTGTTGTGTTGAAGAATTTCAGCTTCCCCTTCCCTTTTCTGAAGTATTCCTGTTCTGCTCAGAGAGCAGTAATTCCAGTATTATAATTTACCTCTATTCTCAGCACATTTGAAGGTCTTATAAAGGAAGACAGAAAAAATTTGGAGTATCATGGCTTTTATATTAACAGTTGTAGAAACTTTCAATAGTTTTACTTTCTACATATGTTTATTTTGTGTTAAGGTGTGATGTGAAAATCCAAGGGAAGTTACAGTTTAGCACCTCAATTTTGTGGCTTCTCTCTATGTAATGGTAATTTATAAAAGTAACTAGCATAACAATGGCCATAATACTAGACTTTTATTTTCACCAAGAATTGTTTCTCTTAAGAGTGATCCTCGTGTAAGTAAGGACATAGATATGGATAGGTTGGAAAGGATAACATAAATACGAGTTAACTGTCACCGGAAGAATGGGAGGGTGGATCTAGTGAGGGTCTTTCTGGATAAGTCAAACCTATGACTTAAAAACACACTAATGTTGACATGTCAGTTGTTTGTCCAGTGGGTGAATTTTTCTCTCCTCCTCCACATAAAGTGCCTTCTCTGTGGAACTAATCAGTAAGACACATGTGAGGGAAGTAGTTCCTTATATAGAGATTGGTAATAGCAAAATCTGAGTAACCAAAAGTGAAGACAGCTGTGATCTCTACTCTTAACTGTACCTCTCCTTTTTCTTTTCTGCCTGTTTATGTATTTGTGTGGTAGTCAGGTGCTTCCATCTTATCATTTGGGCATAAAGACTTCTTACAAACGAGGGAACAAAGGCTTCTGTGTTGGGTTTTTTGTTTTGTTTTGTTTTAGGTTCCTACTTTTCTCTCCAACTAGCCAGCTCATTTAAAGCTAAAATCTTACACTTGGCATGGATGCTGCTTATATTCAACCCAGCTGATGTATCACTAAATGAAAAAGTATTCAGGGAAGCATGAAAAAAAATCAGTAGGATTAAACAGCAAAGTGTAAGGGTTTATTCCATGCAGGAGCAGTCTGAGAGCTAAAAGCAAAATAAAGAAAGAGGCATTAATTGTGGTAAGTTAACATGTAAAATGGAAATCAGAAGAGAAGATTCCTCAAATCCTTTCAGCTACTGAAAGCATTGAATTGGAGATCTTCAGTTTACAAGTGATCAAGTATAAAGAGAAATAGAAAAGAAGCCTATTGTGGATAAAGAAAAATTGTTGAAGTGGCTGTTACGTACTTCCCTGTAACCAGCTGTCTTTGAAAAGGGTGTCTTCTCTCCTACCCTTGAATGTGGTTTTAGACATATTTGTTGGTTATTTAAGGTGGCATGGATGGCATCTGAGAGTGAGACATAGATGTCAGTATCTGTATGCTTCTATAAATGAAGAATGCATGCAAGACCTTGCTGAATGCTGGCTTGTCTGTTAACTGAAAGGGCTAACTATTCATAAGTTTAATTCAAGTCTTCCTTCAAGCACTTTAATGTTTAAAACTTAGCCAAAGCAGAACATAGGTCACTTTTTCTTTGTGTCTCTTCTTACCTGTTTACTGACTGCTTTGAGAACTTCACACAGAACTTAATGAAAACACATTCTGGCTTTTGTAGTCATTTGCTTGTCTTCACCTGGGAAATTTGCGTGCAACTAGAACAAGTTACTCCTGAAGGATCTTTTGTCCTCTGAAAATGCTTTTGTTTCTGAACACAAGAGGAATAAACCAAGACTGGAATAAGCTCTAAAATGCCAAGCTGAGTGCCTCATCATCTGCACTTGGATCATCCACAGCACACCTACTGGACTGTGCACAAGTACATGTCCTTTCCATGGAAACTGAAATGGTGATGCAGAGAATGGGAATGCCTAGGTGTCACGCTGACATTTAATCATGACAAGTCTGCAAAGCACTCATGAAACATGCAACTTCAACATAACTGGGATCTCATCTTTTGGTCTCACTGACTGGCATGTTTTGCTGCTTTTTCTACAGGCAAGCTTTTTTTTGGAGTTTCTTCTCAAAATGACAGTACTCTAGTGCCTGCACTGAGCAATACTCCAGCCCTTTTATGTGCTGGAGCAGCTGCAGCAGTATCTATCAGACAGTATGGCTTTAGCCCTAGCCTGATGAAAATACATGTTTTCGCAAGTAAATTCCATTTCCACAATTGTTTGGAAGAGAATGTGCTTGGTGCTTTCTTATCTACCTGAAGCAGAAGGAAATGTACATACTTACACATGTGAGGCTTGTCTTAACGTGCAAATGTTCTTCCAGGTGCTTTTAGGGAGCTAAAATGGCTTTACTTCAAATAACCTATTTCAGAAAGAAAATAGTTAACCAACTTGTCATTTGTACTCTTCACTATTTGAAGTGCCTTTCTCACAAGATGCTTCATATAATAGCTAAAATAATTTTGACTCCTTCTTCAAGCTTCTTAGGAGAAGACTTAGGTAAGAAGGAACTTTTATCTTCAAGGGAGACTTTTCTACAAGCCTTTGTTGAAGTCCATTTGTTTTTGTGGAACTTCTGTGGCATCCTTCTCATCTTCTAATGACATCTGTGACTAATTTGGTAGTGTATTTGTGTTACTGTGCTTATATAAGATACCAAAAAGAGTGGAATTTGGTTGTCCCACATTGTTGTGTACAACTTGCAGAAAAACCCCCCAACAGTACCACCCAAATTTAAACTGTTCACTCTTCCTTCTTCCATGTTCCTGTACTCTTCACTTGAATATTTGGGAATAGTGAGGAAATTACAGGGGTCAAAAGAAAGCTAATATAGTAGCTTTTATAAAAAAGGATAAATATAATTACTTAGTTACCAAGGTCTATTGATCTGATAGTAGAAAAAGCAGTATATTTTTCACTTATAGCTTTGAAGGACAGCACGAAACTAATGCAAATCACTGATGGTTAATGAAAAAAAGATGCTGTCAAAGAGACCCTGACATGCTGACTATATATTTTGGAGGTTATAAAGTTTGGCTAGAGGAGATGGGCTTAATAGTGTATTTTACTCAGTGAAAACTGAAGTTAATGTTACTTCAGGTCTGCAAACTCAAACACCTCTTGTATGTTCCTTGCCACAGTTGCTAGTTAGTTCCAGGCAACATGGTGGTAGTTACAGCAGCACATATGACATGTTAAGTTTGTATCTATGCCTTACCCACTGGAACATTTTTGTACCATCATATAGGTGTGATGAATGTCTTCCCAACAATTCATGGTGGTGTTTAGATCAGTATTGGCCCAGACGGTAAGCAGCTGCTTCTGGGTTCACTGTGAATAGATTCTAAAAGATAGAGTAGTTACAAGAGTCTTACCAGCTCAGAAAATACTGATGAGTATCTACCTGATGAAGAGTATGTTTTTCCCTTTTTTGCTCAGCTTCTGCAGTGGTCTGCAATATTTGTGGGTGTCTCTCTCCTTCCTGACCTACACACACACCAGGAGAGAAAAGCAAGGGGGAAGTTTTTCCTACAGTAGAAAGC
Organism: Athene cunicularia; assembly: GCF_003259725.1. NCBI lineage: Eukaryota > Metazoa > Chordata > Aves > Strigiformes > Strigidae > Athene > Athene cunicularia. Next base: position 122,068,444 of record NW_020799095.1, read on the forward strand.
AGAAACAGATTTCAGAAGTGCTCTAAAGAGCTGCAGATACATGGAAAGCTACATGATTTTTCCATATTTTACCAATGGAAGAAATTTTCCTATTGATAACTTACCTTGACACACAAACATTCAATCTTTCTCTTAAAACTTTGAAACCAAAGAAATGCAAATTCAGTTTAATTGTTCAAAAGTGTTGGTAGTCAGAATGTTATTTAAATATAGCAAATTTGTCAGCAGTACCCTAAAATACCTCCTCATAAGGCTTGCTAAGCATGTTTGTTAAATTAAGTCAAAGACAGCACAAAGACAATTAAGAGTTCTCCAAGGCCATCTTAAAGACCTGTATAACTAGTGCTTTTTTAATTGTTTATATATGTAATGTGTCTGTCCTCATGTACATTGCAAATTTATGTATTAAATCCACCAAAATCATCACTTTCTTGCTGGAAAACTATGAAACTGTTGAAACACTGGGACTGGGCATTTCTGTTTCCATATGACTCAGCACTGTTTGCCTCATTTAAATGCTTTACACCTCATTAATTCCTTGTGATTACATTGTGCATTTTGGTTCTTTCTACTTTGTTTCTACTGGACAATATGAACTTTGTTTTCTTTGTTTTCTTGCATTTTGAACTTTGGTACAGATTGTTCTCCATTACAGTTTCTTGTTCCATCTACAACAGGGTAAAAATCTTCCAGACATCAGCATGTTGCCTAAAAATCAAGAGAGAGGCCTAATGTCACATTATCTTCTGTACTTCTCTTTTAGTAGATATAAGGAAGACCCGACTGCTGTGAAAACAGAAGACTGCCAGCTGTGCCATACGCATGTTGTCTAGTACTATGAAGAGAACCTCTTGTATAAGTTGTAGTCAGAGGATGCTGAGTCTTTCAAATTAATTATTGAAAATCACATAAGAAACACAAGATGAAGAAATGTGAAAAAAGATCACCAATTATAATGAGTAAGATCTTTTGAGAAGTCTCTGAGAAGCAGCTTTAAAAAATATAAAACGACAACAAAACAAACTTCCTAATTTATAAGCGTCTTGTTTTTCAGTGCTATGGCCAGAACTCCATGTTAAGAGTTTCCTTTGTAGAATCCTTTGTATTCAGCCTCCAGCAGTTTCAGCTTGCTCTGTTCTTGTACCCCTCCCTTCATTTTGTTTTCTCTCAAAGGACAGATACAAAGGTCAGCTCTGTGCTCTGGACCATATGTCTTGACTGATTGCTTCATACTATACATCTATTCCTTTTTTCCTAGCTTCTTTTACAAATTCGTAGTTTAAAAACGAAGTCACTGAAAGGCTTTAAAAGTTCATAATTGCAATTGCATACCAATGAGGAAACCTCACTGCAAGAATGCATTATGATGTCTTTTTTCCCAGATGCTGCTAAGAGATGGAATTTCTTACTACCTTTTTATTTTGCTACTTCAAAAATTTATTTTAAAATAAAATTTTATTTCAATGGCTGCTTGCTCTGTGTATTCCTAAGGCTTTCTCTTGCATACCAGTTTATAATGGAGATCATGGTTCTGCTACCCAGACTGTAGATAAGCATGTAAGACTTAATTAGATAGTCTGTGTATATGTGCTAGTAGCAAAATGCATAGTGTTGTTTTAGCTATCGTCAAGCTCAAGGCCAAAGAATGTGTGTTCTTGCAAATTTAGGAGCTAAATATGCAAATCTTCATCCTCTCTTGAGAAATTAAATATTTTTGACTGTATGGGTAGAATCTGATGAGAATTCAACCAGTGAAAATTCTCCAGTAAAGTTAATTAAAGCTGGTATCCTGAGAATGCTTTGCATTAATTTTGTATCAGATTATACTCTGCTTTCTGCAACCTTAATTAATCAAATCTTAATGGTTACTCAATCTGTAGCACTGTTTTGTGTTTAAAAAATATCAAGGGACATGTTCCTAATTGGATACTGGTGCCTGGGGAGGGGAGCAGTAGACATTGGTCCCCTTTTCCAAAGGGGAAATAGGCTCTGAAGCTTGAGCAGGGGAAAGAGAAAGAGGTAAAGGGCAGCTTGTTTTTCAGGACAAGAAATGGCAGCAGAAGGCAGACAGCAACGTAATTAACAGGTCTTTCTCCAGAAGAGAAGGTGGCCTTTACTGTGCCTAATTACACAGACTGTAATTTAAAACATGCTGTCTTGATCTCACAGTTGGATCTTTCACTGCCTGGTTCATACAGGCAGTGTGCTTAAGTTTTAGGCCTGTGAGCAGATATCTAGGTAGTGTTTACCCAAGACCACAAGCTGAGAGGACAGACTGTTAGAACTGTTAGTTAGAACTCTCATCCTTTGTGGATTAGTGTTGTAGATTGATCCTCTGTAGATTAGCGGCTTTGACCTATAATGTTAACATTTTGAATTGAACCAGGATACAAAGGAGTATCAACTTTACTCTAAACCTGGGCTGTTATCCTCCAGCAAAGTAGAGAGCTAAAAATCTGATTTTATAAACTCTGTGCAGATGTGTGATTAAAAGGAAAATATCTAGTTACTTGTATTATATATCAGGAACAAGTGAGTCTAGAGTAGGCCAAACTAATGTCAGGGAATCGTCTTGCCAAGACTTGGTTGCATGTGTAAGTTGAGGGCTGTATTTCACCTACGACATGGTGATAGTGACAGTTTTTTAAACTCACAAATCATGGATTAAACATTTCTGTCAACCAGTACCCTTCGCTTCTATAGTGCTTTTAATGAGATTGGGCTTTTGAGCCAAGAAAATATCTGTGAACTACATGTACCTTTTAGGAGACTGAATTCAAGACTCCAGTCTTTACTGTTTTACTTAAAAACGATAAGCATCTAGAATTGCTGGTCAGACTCTTTCTGTGTGCATACCATCTGTCTCTCACCTAAGACTGTTTATGATCTGGTAACCAGGATTCTCTGATCCTGAACTCACTAAGGATGAGGCAGCAGTGTGCCATAGCAGTCATTTGGACCACTGGGTACAAAAGGGATATTGACATAACAAACTCAAGTTTAGTGGACGCTAACAAAACCACCAGGAGGCTGGAGCGCATGATGTATGAGCAGGGGCTGAGGGAACTGGGTTTGTTCAGTATGGAGTAAACACTACAAGATTTAACTGCACTACCCAAGGAGCTGTTATGGAGATTGATACAGGCTTTTCTTAGAGGTGTACAGCAAAAGGGTATGTGGCAGTGGTCACAAATTACAATGAGAGAAATTCCAACTTCATGAAAGGGAAATCTTTCACTGCAAGAATGGTTTAGTATTACTATGGGTTGTCCAGAGTGCCTGGAGAACCTCCATCTGTAGGGATACTCAAAATTTATCTGGAGTCCCTGAACAACCAGACTGATGTTTGAAGTTAACCTAGCTTTGAGCAAGTGGTTGTTGGCCTTTGGCTTCCAGATGTCCCTTCCAGCCAGAGTTTTTCTATGATTCAGAGATCTGTTGATTTGCTAAGTGTGCCTACAGACCTATCAGTCCTGACTCAGGGTCTGAGTTTGAGTTCACACCTTCTGTGTGGAGATAGAGAAGAAGAGAATCTCTTTGCTCATCTTCCATATAATAGCTTCTGTTGAGGAAGGTGGAGACTTGGACTCCAGACTATTCTCAACCTCAAGAAACCTGAACCCATGTCCAAGCAGAGGACAGAACCACCAGTATAAAATGTATGTTGAAGCTGGTTCATTGTGTACAAGCACAATTACTTTCCTTCTGGTTCCGTGCCTTTTTGCAGACAAAAAGATGCCTGATTATAATCTTATTATTTGTATGATAAAAAACTGGAAGCCTTCACTTCAGGATAATTAGATTATTTTTGTTGTTTCTAACTGACCCTGGAGTAAAATATATAAGCAGTTCTAGCTCTAGGCGTTACGCACAAGACAAGCTTTTCTGTCACTTAATTCTTATTTCACAAGAATAAGCTGATCTAGGATCTTTGCAAGAGACAGTTCAGTTAGACCTGCCCCACAGAAAGTGTCCAAATGCAGCAGAACAGTACTCAAGTGCCAAGACAATCTGGTTCTCAAACTTCTGCCTGAGGAACAGAGCTATGGCAAGCTGGTATTCTGAACCAGTAAGACATGACCACGGTGTTCTTTGTGGAGGTATTGCTTCTCTTTTCCTTACACTGCCACACAGAGTGAAATTCCCACTAAGACAATGAGATGCAAACTAAATAAGTTATTCCATATTTAGGTGTTAATGAGTTTGTCATTATTTAATGTACCTTACTCTGGTGCAGAAAAACAGATATGTGACAACAGGCATTGCAAACTAAACTTATCCTTCTATCAAATCCACCCACATAGAAGATATTCAAGAAAAGCTCTATCACATGCTGAAATCTGTGATATCTAAAGCAACACTGGGAAGTAAATTAATTTAATAACGGTATATCATTCAAACTGTACAAGTGTGGGACAAGAAATGACAGAAATCAAGCAGAGTGTAGAAGTTCATTACGTTTGTTATTTTTTTGTGGTGTTTTGGTTGTTTTTTTTTTTTATTGTGAATGTTGCTAATACTGTTCTAGGAGACCTTATAGCTTTCTCTCCTGAAGTGTATTCACTTTCAGCAATTGCTGAAGTCTTTCTGCACAGGATTGTTAAGAAAAACTAATGAAAAATACTTGTTCTGGATAGAGAAAACTTTTTTTTTTTTCCTTAAGGTATATCTGCTGGTATTGTTCCTAGTAAACGCTTTATATAGAGCATAGGTTTTGTGTTTAATCATCCTGCACTATTATAGTTTATACTTTGCCTTTACCTATCTATAATTCTTGCTTTCTCTTAACAAAACTAACATAGGATCATAGCTACTAAATTCTCTGCTGATCAATGATGAACACAATATTTTTTGAGACTTCTTCACAGCAAACAGAAACAGTCTTTCAACGTAGCCTGTTTTGTCTCTGTGTGTTTTGAGGAAAAAGATATTCAGCCTTACAATATTATACTGAGAGTAATTTTCTTCATAAAGCATGTGAGCTGACTTAAAGATGTTTGCTCTTCTAGATGTACTTCATCAGCCCTATGTTTCTTAGAAAGAACCTTTTCCTTACCTAGTATCAGGCATGGTTCTGTCTCTAGAGCTCCTCTCCCCTATTATTGTTGTTTTGAAGTGCCCAAGATTAATAGAAAGAATGCAGAAGAAGGAACCTAATACGAAGCTAAGCAGAGCAAAAATTGTCTGAGTCATATGTTTAGCTCTGAAATACTTATCACTGTTGGAACATCTGAAAGACATAACACTATGCAGCTTCATAAAACCTTTATGTGGTAACATCAGAGCTCACTGGAGTATTTGATTACATGCTTAATAATCAGACTAAACCAGTTTGCCTTTGTTGGCAATGTAATCACCATCTGTATTTAATGATATTAGAGGTGCTGGGGTTTTATGTTTAACTTATCTGGTTGGGGTTGTTTTGTGTGGGGTTTTTTTGTTTCTTTTTTCCCCTTTAAGTTATTTAACTAGAAAGTTGACTGAAAATGTTTCAAATAAGCTTCGCTGGGGAAGAACCATTTCTTTGGTGGTGTGTGTGATGAGTGGGAGAGGTGTGGTTGTGTCTTTGCTGGGAGTATGGGGGTTTTGTTTGTTTGTTTTTTTAAAAAATAAACAAACCTCCTTCTTTGTGCGTATATTCCCAAGGTGAACATAGTGTCTGCCTTTTCTGTGCTGCTGTTTTTGTCATGAGGATGACATAGCTCTTCATTTTAATCCTGTCTTCAAATTATACCATATTTCATTTATCAGATTTGGAGAATCTGCGCACCTTTACACACTCTGCAGTCCAGTCGTATGTTTTTTAAATTAAAAAAAAAAATAAAAATCTGTATTTATTTTTTTGTGGGGATAATTTTATTAACTTTGTTTTTACTTTGTTGAATCCATTAGCTTTGGTAGTCCCTTAAATAGTATAGTGAGGTATGCCAAACAGGAGAATAATTTACTTTAAAATAGCTTTAATGGACCTAAGAATCATTGTGTTATGTTATGTGATGTATGAGGAGTTTTAGGCAAGTAGCCAAAGTCCCTTTGACTTTACAGATAAGTTTTCCTCGTTTGGCATACAAGTCAAATGGCTGAAAGATTTGTAGTGATTCCCAAAAAACTTCCTGGCACATGTAGATCACTGCTGCCTGGATACAAACGTGTTATTTCAGTAATAACATCATGCAAAATAGTTCTGTGGAAAGGAGGGGACACATGTCAAGACATGTGGATTCAGCAGTGCTTCACACAACTGAAATGACCAGAGTCTCTGAGTCTTCATCCAAAGGTCAGCTCTGGGGAAATAGTTTTATATTTCAATTAGCCTTCCAGATTCTTGATTTTTTTTTTTCCTTTCAGTGTTTTGCATGTTTAAACTTTTTTTTAAAGTTTGTGTTTGTTAATTAATACTAGAAGTAAATATTTTAAATTTTCATTGATTTTTGTCATTTGAGTGTTAACATTTAAAGAATTCCTGTAGGGGGTTGAGCAAGAAGAGTGGCAAAATAGCAAAGGGGGAAAATATTGCTTGATTCTGAAAGTCATACTTGAAGATATTCCTGACAAAGAGTTAACAAGCAGATTGCTTAGAGAGTAGAGAAGCATTTTGGAAAGAAAGATTTAAAACAGAAAAACACAGGCTGAGCAAGGTATAGTTAAGATCTCTCTCATCTGAATGATTTTTCACTCAAACTGTGCTGAAAAGCTTTTCTGAAATGAAGATACATCTTGTCATTCCATTTTTAGTGCAGCTCTGATTTCATTGGAATCTGTGATGAAAACAAATATGGAATATTGTCTTCTATGCAAATATCAGTACTATTTGAAAATACTGGTGCTGTTTCTATTGGATCATGAGGAGGCTGTAGGTATAAGTTATATAGTAGCAATGGAAAATTTTGTTCAAGGGAAGGGTAGAAAAGACTGGTTTTCATGTTTGAGATGGCAAATTTCATTCAGACATTGCACTAAAAGTTAAAATTTTCTTACCTAAAGGTTGCCTATGAAGCACATGTTCAGTGAAGCTTTTAATCCTGCGTAAATAGTCATGTTAGAAAGTGTGGGCATTAATTGCTTAGTAGTAGAAAGAAAAATGTCTTTGGGTTCTCCCCCCACCCATTTCTTACCTTAATTTATTTATTTTTTACAGTATGTGTGAATTTCTGACTCTGCTGAAATCAGCATGATTTTTTCATCAACTTTAGGGCTTGGTGTCCTATATTACATTAAGACAAATTTTCAGTAATGATAAGAGGCTTGGGTTTGCTAGTTTATTTCACTACTTATCCCATGTTAGTTTTCTAAAAGGTTGGTTCTTAATTTCTGAAGCATGAGGTCCTTTGTAGTTGTTAGTCATCTGAAACAGAAAATAGGAGTCTACACACTGCGTTCAGTTACTCAGACTTGGCATGTTACTTTCATATGGGCAAGTGTCTTCTTTTTACCCATTGTTCTTGTGCAGTATTTACTTTTTAAACAAGTTAATTCCTGGAGTAAACCCACAAACAAATATGTCACCTCTTGCAATGTGCTTGCATCCTTGGCACTTCTTGCTCTTCTGACAGGCACTAATTCAACTGAATAATGTGGTGTGATCTTGACAAACTTGTAATTTTGTTTCTATGGTGAATGATTTCTTGAAAGTAGCCTATAGGCTTGAAAAGCTGGTGTATACTTTACCTCTGCTGGTATATACTCCTCCTCTACCTTTCTTGCTACAGAAACCTAAAAATGTCAAAGCTAATCTTATTGTTACTCAATATAACAGAGAAAAGATTCCTTGTCTGACCAAGGGCTTCAGTCTTGGGGGGAAAAAGCTTTGCTTCTGGTGTCTGGTAAGTCAGTCATGGCTACAGTGATCATGGTCTTGGAAAACACTGAGGTTTTCTTGGTCTGTGATGGTAAAGGCTGTCAAGTAGATAATAGTGTCTTATTATCTACCTCTTGTGGTATTAATATACTTGCCATCTAGCCTTTGCTTGGGAAGAGACTGCCTTGTATCAGCTGTGAGATATCAGGAACATGTATTATAACAAGATCATCACATGCCTGTGATTTCCCAGTGTTAAGTGAAAGAAAGTGACAGAAGGGCAGCCTGAGCAATTAGTTTAAGGAAGACATTGGAAAGCACAGTAAGTGCTTCTCATGGCCATTTGTATCCACTTAGTATCTCATGATGAATATAAATTTTATTGGTGAGTATATCAGGTGTTGGTGCACAGGTGTTGGCAGTGAGATGGCTGCAGGGAGGTCTCTGTGAGGAGGGGCCAGGGCTATGCTATGCTGGACACAGCTGGTCCCACAGACCTACTGCAGGCACAGCTGAGCCCTGCAGCCAGGACGGTGGCACCTCTGGGAGAACATACTTAAGGAAAAAAAAAAGCACTGCAGAGGTGGAGGAGGAGGAAATAAAAAGTGAGAAACAGCAGAGGGAACACAAAGGTTGAAGAATGAAGAGGAGGAGGAGATGCTTCAGGCACCAGAGCAGAGATTCCCCTGCAGCCTGTGGAGGAGACCACAGTGGAGCAGGTATTTGCCTGCCAGTATGTGCTACACTGGAGCTGCCTGCAATTTCCTAACAGAACTGATGCCTGGGGAAAGCCCACACTGGAGCCTGTGGGAAGGACCAATGGTGGAGCAGGGGAAAAGTGCAGGGAGGAAGGAGCAGCAGAAAAGAACTGTTATGGATTGACCTGACTGCAGTCTCCCATTCCCCATCCCTCTGGACTGCTGGGTGGTGGGGAGGAGGTAGAGCAGCCAGGAACTGAAGGAGTGAAGCAGAGCCTGGGAAAAAGAGGGGGGTGGAGGGAAGGTGTTGTTTTAACTTGTGCTTGTTTCTCACTATCCAAACCTAATTTAATTGGCAGTAAATTAATTTTCTCCAAGATTAGTCTGTTTTGCCAGTGCTGGTAATTGGTAACAGATCTCCCTGTCTTCATTTTGACCCGCTGGCTCTTTCATCTCATTTTCTCCCCCTGTTCTGTTGAGGGGGAGGGAGAGCAGCTGTGTGGGCATCTGGCCAGGGTCAACCCACCACAGGTAGTTCTTTAAAGATAATTATTTTAGGTACCAAAAGATAATTTTTTTTTAAATAGATAAGCATTTGGAATATGAGGCAGTTCTTGTACATCTTATAGAAAATCTACTAAGCTCACAGGTTTAGTAAGTATGTCTAGATAACAAGTGGTTATTTTTAATGGTACACTTCTCAGCAGGTATACCTATGTATATTTACATGGATAGATGAAGTCAAAGTTCCCTGACCCTGAACACTCAAACTGTTGTGTAGGAAATCTTCCTGGTATCTACTAATTTTCTCTGGTGTTACGTTCCTTTCCATGTTCATGTAGGCCCAAAGGTAGACAGTTTTATTTGGGATGGGGTAGAGGTTTACATCTATTTGTCATCATCCCAGGATCTTTGCCAGGAGGAATAACAGTTTTAAAAGAGGTTTCTTTTTCTTAAAGATGTTGATTCTTTCTTCCTGATCAGTCTTAGAACCCACTTGGGTTTATTTTTATGTGCTTTCTTACTGTGGTCTACTTATAGGTCTTTTCATTGGTTCTCAATTACTTAATTCTTTTATTCTCTTTATTTCTAAAGTTTAGCTTTTACTTGAACGAGGCACTTCTGTAGTGGCTATGAGAAGTGTGTGTATTTTTCTGTTGCTTTAGATACGGAGGATCAACTTCTATATAGTTATCTTCTTCTTTGAGGTTATACTTGCAGCTTGACTTTTATGGAAAAAATGGTATCCAGAAAGTCACATCTGTGAGTGATTCTTATTATTGAGAGTTTTTTTTCCTTTGCCAGGATTTCAGAATTGGAAGTCTTAGGAAATATTCTGCCCATATATGCATTCTTACTGCAAGCAGACAGCTGGCACTTCCTTTCATTATACACCAGCAGGTAGAAAAAAGGAAGGATTCTGTGTTTTGCATGGCCTCTGAAGGGTCAGGTAAGCTATTCAAGTCAAGTATGGAAGTACTTGTGTAGTCTGACAACATTAATTCTACTCAGGAACTTTGTACAGTAGTAAGTGTTTCTGTAAATTCTTCTATTTATGCTCATACCTGTTTATGCTTGTATCCAGAAAACGTGGCTTGCACTTCATTGCATTTTGTTGGTTTTATGCATGTTGGAAAAACTATATGTTCAGATTCTTAGGCTTTTCTAACGTTTCTTATTGCTGAGTAACTGCTGTAAAAGGGAGAGTTGCGAGCTAGAATTAAGAGCTTGAGCTGCAAAAAATAATGTGCTAGTTTGGTTGGATAACTTTTCTTGACATGATTATAAAATGTCAACTGTATGCTTTTTTTTAATAGGCCATCTCCTAAAGTGATTGAGCAATTTGTTATGGTTGGCTGAATTCAATGAACTCTGTAAGAGTGGAGGAAATTCTACTTTGTTTATATGCTTCCATTACACCCTTTTGTAAGTTGCCCACCCTGTTGTCTTCCTCCATTTGGCCCTTTTTTCTTTTAGATGAAGGATTGGGACATTAGAGGGATAAGAATTAAGTATTTGAGCTTTAGTTTGGCTTGAAACTGACGACAAAAGCAGTATTTGACCCTCAAATTCAAAGCTGTAACTAGCACAGATTTTTTTTTATCTATGGTTTGCAGAGTCTATATCTTATTCAGTTACTGTTGGGTATCATATTCCTCAGAGTACCGTGGTTTGCATCTAGACATGCATATTAAATATGAGTGTCATGGACAGATTGTGTAATGCATCACCATTTCTAATTAAATATTAGTATGTGCAAGCCATTTTTTAGGTTCCATCTGGTACCAGCACGTGGAAACTTGTCAGCATTGTTAAGGACAACTCTCTGAAGTGCAGATTTTTCAATCCCAAGTGTTCAAAATGATACCAGGTCACAAAAGACTATTCAGGAGGAAGGGTTGTTCTTTGTTTTACTTCTTCCCCTCTTTGCTTAATTAGATTATTTTTTAAGCATGGACAGTAAAGTTCCTGTCTTCAAATTTACCATGGCAAATGTGAGGGCTTTCTTTTTGTCTTTTCATGTTAGAAACGATTTGACCTGTCTTAAATACCCATAAATACTGAAAATTGTAAAATGCAAACTGAACATACTAAAGGATTTTCCTATTATGAAAGACTCCCTTATTAATGCTTCTCACTCCTCCAGCTGATCGTGCATCATTTTCAGGTTTCAGACTGTTTGCTTACCATAAAGGAGTTCCTTCCAAATATTGCTGCTCTTCAGGTCTTGATCTCTTTGCTTTCAAAACAGTGTGGATAACAATTTGAGTTTGAGCTGTACTTTTTCTTTTGTTTTAAAGTATAGAGACTTGAAATGCATCTAGGAGAGTCACACTCACTAAGCCTTGCTGAATCATATTCTTGGGTATCCTGGCTACTATGCATGTATGTGGCTACACATATGGATATGGAAAATCACCCCTTTACACCACCTCATGCATTTGTTTTTGAGAAGCCCATTCCTATGTCTACCACAGTCTGCTCTGTTTTAAAAAAAGTCATCTTTAGGACTTAGGATCTTGCAAACAGGATGAAATTGATGCTCTCTTCCCCTTCTTCCTTTAAAACGCTGCAGGTGGACTTGTCTCTTCAAGGGCCTTAACTTAAACCTTGTTCCTATTTTCTCTGTGTCTGGGAAACATCCTTCCTCTACTTCAATTCTGGACTGATACACAGCTTTCCATAGACACAGCTGCTGCTGAGCATCCTAAGGTGGACAAGAAAAAGAAAAGAATGTGAGGAAAAATATTTCCTTTCATTAAAAAGTCTTCTTTACTATTTGTATAGGACAGTTCTCAGGGGCTGCTTGAAGGTACCTCAAAAAGCAAATGCAGTCCCAGTTTATGGCATCTGTAATGTGATTTTTAAAATGTGGAGCCTTGTCTTAAAGAGTTCTGAAATCAAGTTATTTTGTAATGAATTGCAATATGGAATATTTGCATATATGTTCCTTCTGTTGGGCTGATTAAATTTATAATAGACTTCGTATAAAGAGGGTTTATTTTTTCCTGACTGGTGACATATTGTTGATTAGAGACCTTTTTTCCCCCCTCGAATGAAATAGAGTAAGTTTTTTTTTTTTTTTTTTTTTGCCTTTTAAGTACATGGTGCTCATACATGGAGAACATCTGGCAAACATATAGCAATATTTGAGATATCTACCTCCCTGTGCTAATGCAGGAGGTATGTCCTGAATTTTGCAAGCAGTAACATTGGGTTTTGTCATCTTAGGTAGCTACCAAAACTTCCCAGGTGACCACTGTGAATAATATTGTGGTAATAATATCAGTGGTCTGTTATAAAGAAACAGTAAAGTATTCCTGCTGGAAACAAGTCTAAAAAAAGCAGGTTTGAGACAATTATTTCAGGAAGCCCTAAGTAGGCTATGCAGTTGCATAGCAACAGAGCCAGGCAGTCCTTAGATTCTAAAGTAGTCAGTGTACACATGGGAACAGAATGCAAAAATGATGAAAACCTTGGAAAATATAAGGCTGAGACTAAAAGAAACTGAAGTGAAATGATATGCAATATAAAATGTGAATTTATTGTGTGAGGTATAATAAATTGAACTGCTTTTAAACTACAAAAACTGAAATGCTGTCAGCCAAACTGTGCTTTTTTTTGTAGCTTCTAGATAGTAATTAAAAGAAAGGCAGAATGTCTAGTGGCTGGGAAAACTAATTCAAATGTAAAATAGATGTTAAATGCCTGCCATGGGAAAAAATTTGCATGGAAAAGTTAACTTATTATTGACGAGCCAAAAAGTTGACCAAATATACCATGAATGAAATACTGATTAATGTATTGTAGCACAAAGAGGTTCAAATACTTGCATTATTAAAAAGCTGCTTGTCTCATATTCATGAGTCTCTAGGCTGGCCCGGTGGTATTTATCTTTGCAAATACTGAAAAGTATGGTGTCCCTGGGTGTATTCTTGGTAAACTCCAAGCTTGCATGTGAAATGTGAGACCTTAACAAAAGCATATTGTACTATAGCAGCTATGTCTTTGCAAGAAGCAATTGTATTTATTAAAAGCAAATGTAGGAACCAGTATTTAATATTTAGTAATGTACAGTTGTGGATGATCTTGCTATCAGAAAAGGAAAATCCCTTCCTTCCAGTACTGTTTTTGCCACTGTCCAAGAAGAAACAGTAATAAGATCAAGCTCTTCAGTTCTGGATGCTGCAATACCTACTTTCATGATGAGTCATGACTGCATGATTTTAAAAGGTAGTCACATGCAGACAGTTGAGCTATTCCACCAGAAACTGCTGAAAAGATACATAATACAATAAATGTTGCATCTGTCTAGTACCTTACAATGTCTTAAAGATTTGAGGAGAGTGTTATATGGGGACAGTTGTTTTTTAAAAGTTGGAATGGTTTGGGTTGGAAGCGACCTTAAAGACCTTACCTCCAACCCCCCTACCATTAGCAGGGACACCTTCCACTAGCCCAGGTTGCTCAAAGCCCCATCCAACTTGGCCTTGAACACTGCCAGGGAGGGGGCAGCCACAGCTTCTCTGGGTAACCTGTGACAGTGTCCCACTACCTGCACAGGAAAGATTTTTTTTTTCCTTATATCTAATCTAAATCTGCTTTTTCATTTTCAAGCCATCACTACACTACTTAATAGAGTCTCTCCCCACCTCTCCTGTAAGCCCCCTTTAAAGTACTGAAGGTTTCTCTTTTCCAGGCCAAACAACCCCAAATCTCCCAGCCTGTCCTCGTAAAGGAGGTGCTCCAGCCTCCTGATCATCTTTTGTGGACTCATCTGGACTCACTTGAGCAGATCCACGTCCTTCTTATGTTGGGGGCCTCAGAGCTGGACACAGTACTGCAGGTGGGGCCTCACAAGAGTGGAATAGAGGGAGGAGAACCACCTCCCTTGATCTGCTGGCCACACTTCTCTTGATGCAGCCCAGGATACGGTTGGCTTTCTAGGCTGTGAGCGCACATTGCTGGGTCATAGTCAGTTTTCCATCCACTAACACCCCCAAGTCCTCTACAGGACTGCTCTGAATCCATTCTCTGCACAGCCTGTATTTGTGCTTGGGATTGCCCCAACCCATGTGAATGGTGCTACCTCTCAAGGCTGTCCGCATCCCTCTGGATGGCCCATCCCTTCCCTCCAGCATGTCGACTGCACCACACAGCTTGGTGTCACTGGCAAACTTTTGATGAGGGTGCATTCAATCTCACTGCCCATGTAGCCAACAAAGATGTTAAACAGTGCCAGTCCCAATACCAACCCCTGAGGAACGCCACTCATCACCACTCTCCACTTGGACATCGAACTGTTTGACCACAACTCTTTGAATGTGACCATCCAGCCAACCTTTTCCACTGAGTGGTCTATCCATCAAATGTATGTCTCTCTGATTTAGAGACAAGGATGTCATATGGAACAGTGTCAAATGTTTTGCACAAGTCCAGGTACATGACATCAGTTGCTCTTACCTTATCCGCCAACGTCGTAACCCCATTGTAGAAGGCCGCCAGATCTGTCAGGCATGATTTGCCCTTAGTGAAGCCATGTTGGCTGTCACCAATCACCTCCTTATTTTCCATGTTCCCTAGCATAGTTTCCAGAAGGATCCACTTTGTGATCTTGCCAGGCACAGAAGTAAGAGTGACTGGTCTGTAGTTTCCTGGGTCTTCTTTTATTTTTCTTTTTAAAAATGGGGGTTATGTTTCCCCTTTTCCAGTCTGGGGGAACTTCACCAGACTACTAAGGAAGAGTTTTATGTGTAGCTAAACTGTGGAGCATTTAGGTATCCTGAATACTTGATAGCTAGACTATACTTTGTACTGAAACACTGAAGAAGCCTAGCAAATATGTCTGGAAGAAACTGTATGAAAATGCTGGTGCATCTTCCTGTCCACACAGGATAATGTATAGCCTACGTTTAAATACTGTCATGATACTATTATCTAGGCATTTTCTTTTTGCTGTTTAACTGCTTGCTTTTCCTTTGAAATGGTTTTGTTACCTACAAACTGCTGTTGTAGATGCTGTAAACATATCAATCAAATTGTCAGAATGCAGAAAATTACAAAATGCGAAGTTTAGTTAACTTGAAAATGGAAGCAGTGTAATAGGAAGGGTAACTCTATTAAGCCAAATCTCATGCAGTGAGATAAGAAGAAGGTCTTCTAAGACAACTTAATGCATTGCAATTTCAAAGGAAAATGGGTATTGTAATGATAGGAGTATTGCCTGGAAACAAGGTATGCACCATAACTGTGTTAGATCTTGGTTCAGCAGCAAGCAGTAGAAATACTCTTTGTTCCAGGGATAGAAAATTAAAATATTTAAGATGGAATCCTCCAGGAGGAGGAAAGTAATCTCTGTATTCTTAATAAACAGGTTCTACAATGTTGAAAGTAGTCTTTTTGGTGACTAGTAAAACCAAAAATGCTATGCAATTAGTACAAAGTATTGTTAAGCACCTGACCAGGGTATCTTTCCATTGTAAGATGTCTGAGGCTTTCCCCCTCCCCATAAAATGTCTCTGCAGTGAGCCAAAGCCCTCATTCAAGTCAGTGGCCCTGTGTGAAGTCCTTGAGTCCAGTTAGCCTACTGGGTACCTCTTGGTAGAGCAGCTGGAGGGATCCACCACAGTGGAGGCTATCTTTCCGGTTGTACAGGCTTAACTGGTTTCTTTAACTGAATTCTGAGTTTTCTAAGGCAATTGTTGCTTCCTCCCCATCTCCTCCTTTTTTTTTTTTTCTTCCTGGTCTTGTCCTCCAGAGTACCCTTTTGGATGATACCTGAAATGTGATTTCTTCATGCCCATATTGTGGTTTTGTAATTCCATCGTATTCCCCCAACTCAGTACATGCATAGACAAGTCTCGGTGAGTGCTAGCTAATACCTTCTTACTAACCATTACCTTTATTGACATTAAAAAACAATTAAGAGCAAAGCTCACATTAGTTCTTACCCTAGCATAACAAAACTATGTATTTTATCAGATTGGGCATATATTAATGTGGAAGAAATGGTCTATATTTCTTGGCTTGTAAAACAGTATACATAGTACTTCTGGATTATGAATTGTCATGTTAGTTTCATGGTTTGCTGTTAGAAATTGCAACTACTATAATAAATTACTTAGGGATGTTTAGCTATTCAGCTCTATAGTTCAGCTGAGTATTTCAGCCCTTATAAATGAATGAAGGTTACCTTGCACCATGGAGCTATTTCTTAAACACAGCTAGTTGCCATTTAACTGCAAAAGTACACAACAAAGTACTTCATATTGCCTGTGTGCCACTTGTTTGATTTTTTTTAATGACAATGAGGCCTTTTTTTGCTTTAACCTGAACAGCATTATTACTATTATATAGTAAAGTCATATCTAGCAAGATGTATATCTGTGAGGGGAAAAAAAAAAAAAAGATAGAGGGCAATAAGTCTTATGCAGATAAGACATTTTATGTATGCTGAATTTAAAAATTCAGTGGACCAGAATCCTTTTAGGACATCTGAAGTAGGATTAATGTCACCTAACTTAATGCATGTGTAATAAAGATCTCGCTTACCTTCTAGATTTTTTTTTTCTATTCAGTAGGAAGAGATAAGCACACTGAAGTTAGTTGCATTCATTCTAAAACAAATGCTAAATATGGATCAGATGAATCGCCTCATATAGGTACCTACTTACATATGTGTACATAACCATTTAAAATTAGTGAATGTCATTCTTAGCCCTTTCAATAACATTAAGCTTCTGCCAAAAATTGAAAACTTGTTTGATAGAAACCCTTTATCCAAGTGACTTCCACATTATCACCTTTGTACCACTGTTTGTTTAGACGGCTCATACTAGTCTGCAGTTAATTCACAGAACTATTTTGCTATCAGATCTTCAGTTAAAAGTTGGCTAAACCTATATTTTTTTTCAGTTGAAAGTTGTCTGTAAGGATTAAAGTGGCTCTCAGCAGTTTGGCCCAAAACAGTTGTAGACTACTGATCGTGACTTTGATGCTTTGGTTTTGTTTTTTTTTTCCCCATAAAGCCATACACATGGTGTTGTACGTAGCAGTGAATAGAAGAGACATGGTTATTACAAAAATAGTCACTACAATGCTTATAACAAGTTTTCTAAAGAATAGACATCAGAGACTCAGCTATGTTTTCTAACAAGAATTCTGTTGATCAATACCTTTAAAGTATGGGCTGTGCAGGCTTGCACTTGTTGACATAAGTGTCTGAGAAATCAAACTTGCTTATACCTGAATTATGAATCCTGAATTAAGGGCAAGGTTAGGAAGATACAGAGATGCTTCATGAGCAAAGCCCACACAATTTCCTCCATCCCCTCCACTAAACATCCTGATGATAAGCAGATGTCCACTCTACACTTCTACAGAAAGTATTTTCTTTTTTTGCGCACAGCACTTCTAAGCTGCCAGTCTGTTGTGAACCCTCAGTACACTGGGCCTTTCCAGTAATACAGCAGTTGTGGAAGGAGCTCCTCTTTCCTGTTCAGGGGTGTATTTTGTGTCTTCGTACTCTTCAATTTGTGGGTTTGTCTCTCATGCCATTTCTCTGTTCTGGAGAGAGTGCTGCTGGATCGCCATATAGAGGCCCCAGTGGATAGCCTTTCCCCAAAGGCTGAAACCATTCCTTTTGTACAAAACATTGTATTTGTTCAGTATTGTTAACCCTGCTCCATTGTTTGGAGCATCACACCATTCTAAACAAATAAACTGCAGTGCTACATATCTGGCATCATCCTCCCAGAGCCTTATGACATCAGCCTTCCCACAGCTCAGATGGATGTGGGAATGCTCAGCAGGGCTGCCAGATTGGCATCTCATGAGGAGCTTTTCAGCTCCCATCTTGCTTTGAGGCTCTTGCCCATCTTTACAGATGTAAGGTATTGCTATAGTAATGGATTTAGTTGTTCGTAGAGAGTATCAGAGCATCCTGAAAACTGATGCCTTAACTCTTTCCTTCCTTTCAGAAGCCAAGAGGTCCATTTACCAACTGCAGATAACAAAGTCACACAGCAATAGATGCCTCTTCTCAAACACGTTTTGTTTGCCACACAGTATTCTCTTTAGGTTGAGAAGTGACTAGTGATGGTAGACAGTAGCTCACCCTCTTCCATTCCCTACAGGTCTCTGTAGTATTGCTGCATTGATTATGTGGTTTGTTTTTTTTTTTTTATTTTCTGCTGTTATTTCATTGCCCAGCTTTAGGGAATATTGGAAAATAAAACTGAATTAGTGAACTGAAGTTAATTGGTAGATGAGAGACGAAATCTTTATGGTCATGGGCATAATGAAATTTGCCTGAGCAAGGACATAGTAAGAATTTAACTATTTCACTTTTAATTTTGTAGATCTCTTTAGGTTAAATATAACTTAGATAATACAGAAGGAAAACCTATTAACTGTCTTAGTGAATCATCTTTTTGTATTGGTTATGAGCTGAAGAATATCCAACTTTATGGTGCTTTTTTAATGTAGATTTAAAACAGCTACTTCATTTTTCTGGTTAAAAAAATAAATAGATGGTCATTTTCTTTGTTCTGTTTCATTGTTTAACCAGTTCAATTGCCCACTAATTTCCATTAAGATTTTACTAGTACTAGCAGTGCTACATCTAGTATGTTAACAGTAAAAATGGTAACTGTCAAAAGGTAAGTGACCGGTTCTACATTATTATTTCATAGAGGTTGTCACTTCAGAAACATTAGACAGACAAAACTACATAAGAGATTTTCAAAGTGCAGATTAAAATACTGTCCAACTCGCTAAGTTGCATGGACATTTTTATTTCCTTTAATTGGTTTTCAAGAGTTATTGCCGTTTTCTTGCTCATCTGTTTCTGTTTAAAAACAAGACTATTGTATAGCCTCTTGTGGAGGGAGTATACTTTTGTTAAATTGTTCCTCTGTTTCTGCTTTCAATGTAGTAGACCACATATGAGGTAGGAATCTAGGTACATGTTGCTGTGGAATAGAGCTGTCTCCTCACTGGAAAGAGCCCTGTCTCTAAGCTAAGGCTAGATTTGGAACCAAAATTTATTTTAAAAGCATAATTATACACCTTCTCTAAAACAGACATGCTATTAAATGATGAGGGTTTTGGTGGGGTTTTTTGTTTTTTTTTTTTTTGTTCCCTTATGGAAGCTGAATATAGATAATTATATTTAAATAACGTGCTGATCGTGATACAACATTTAGCAGCCAAAGCCTGGGAGAGTTTTATTTGAAAATCCCATATTCAAAGCCATCGTTTTTAAACACATATGGAGAAAGAGGGGGAGTAAACATTGAAGGATCGTACCTCTTAGTCTTACACTGCATGTTTGCCAAGAAAATGGCAGCTTTCCTGTGCTAGCCGGCAACATATGTGAAACCCCATAGACAAGCCATGTGTCAAGTGCCTGTAAGTATTCTGTCTTCCTTTTAAAAGATAATAATCAATACCAATTATTGAAGGGATTTTAAATGTGTTTGAGCTTTTTAGGTAGCTAGTCCTTTAAACAGGCTAAACTCAACAACTCTAGGTACTTCTGGCCCATAAACTGTATAGATGCTGATTTTAAATTCATACTGGCATGCCACATGATTTCTGTACTTTCCCTTCCAGATTCTTGAGAACAATGGCACTGTGTAACACGTGTTTTCATTGAATGATTATGGAATGCAGTCAAATTCTGATGTAATTTGTGAAATCATCACTAACCTCTTAGGTTTTTTTAAGAGTTACAGAAATTTGACAGTTACCTTCAGAAACTCAGGAGATAAGATTTGTTATACATAGCATGCAGATGGAAAACTTAACACAAAACTTGAATTGTGGAAATCAAGGAGTATTCTGAAAACTTTCTGAAAACACAAATACCAATTCTTTCTGTACCTATTAAATTATACCATTGTTGTCATCCTTCTTTTCGTCTCCTGCATTCTCTGGATACTAATTGTACTCCTTATGATGCTTATCTGTAAAACTTTTTCATTTGCATAGGTTATAGAAGTAGGCCTTTTGCAGGTGTTGCAGTATATGTTATCCAGAATATTCATTAATAATACAGAGAAGTCTTGTTACATTGGCTAAAATGCAAGACAGCAGCTATGCCTATCTACCTTCCTATCCTTCATAATTCTTTATGTGCTTTCAACTAATTTTTCAGCACAATGTTATTTGGGAGGAAGGAGTTGGGAGGGGAAAGAGACAGAAGTCCAAGATACTCACATTTCTAGAAATTTTATGAAACTAAGAAGCTGAGGAAAGGAATGATGCCATATGAAAATTCCCCAGGTTGTCTTGCAAATCCTAACTCATTTTCAGGCAAAGTGACTCTACATGGGGCAAAAGACAAAGCACAGCTGGGGAGACTTCAAATGGGATAGTATCTTATCAGTTACCAAGGAATCCAGTCCTGCAACAGCAGGTTTCATTAGTCCTTATGCTCACAGAACTGCTTGTTTTTTAGTTTGCTGGCTCAGTTGGCAGAAGCAGTGAGGTCTGCAGCCTTCTTGTTTCAGTTCAATGCCATGTAGCAGAGTGCTGTTTCTGCAACTTTAACCAAAAAAATGCCAAAACAAAACCAAAAAACTAGGAGGGCTGTGACCATAATCTTTAACACAGAAATACCTGTTAATGCAATTAGTTAGGAAATTCAAATTATTCACAATTTGAATAATTATATCAATTAATTTCACAGAATTATTATCTAATTCCACTCCTTCCACAGAGACTGAAGGAAAAAAAGGTTTTTTGGAGTGAATGGTAATTCCTTAATGACTGGTTCAGTGAATAAATACAGACTGCTGGGCACTGAGCCATTCATTGGAAGGGGAGCTCGCGGGTGATATCAGTGGAGTTCCATATTTATGCAGTAATGTCTCAAGATAATGCCAATACAAAACAGAATGGTGTTTGATATTTAAGAGAAAATGCAGACAGGAAAACTTGGAATTGTTAATAAATGTATGTTTGGTAACATTCTTTTTTGATCAGAATGTTGTTAGTAATGCCATATTGAGCTTATAGAAAATTAGCATTTAAAATAAAGTTCTCTATAAGCACATTTTCCTCTGGCTTTATAGCTTGTTTCATATCTAAAATTAAATAAGCTTGAGATTTCCCCTGGTGCTCTCCACATTTTGTGGAATGTTTCAGTATAATCTTACAGAAGATTATTCTGTGGAGTGCAGTTTGTAAAGTCCAGAGAGTTGTTCACATAGTGCAACATTGCTCATTTTGCTAGCCTTAACAGCCCTGTAGCTTTTTCCACGTTAGTTGGAATCTTCTCTGCTTATTCTGTTCTTGATGCACTGATACACAGCTTCCAAAGTAGCAACAGAATATTCTTCTCTGATGATTTTTTTCTGTGCTAAAATGAAACTAGTATCTTTGTAGGAGTGATAGCTATGGTGACTTTGGACTGGTGCTACACTTACTAGAAAATCCAAGCCCGTACATTGATTACTGTCAGGTTTTGCAGTTCCTTTTTTTTTCAGGCCAGTTGCAATAACAGGCACGAACAAATATTACTTGTGTAAGTTTAATTTAAAATCTTTTCTGATCTTGCTGGATAATACTCTTCAGTGAGCAGGTCAGATAAGTCTGAAAACTTGTGCTGTTTTCTTACCTTATCACAACTGTCCTCACTCTTTCCCTTCACCTTTGCAAGTTACATGCTTCACTACTACATGGTTGATTTATTTGGCGTTGTGATGCCTGCACCTTGGGCAAAGAACAAATGGTAGACTTCTCATTTACTTCAGTATTCGTGAAGTGTTTTAAGAAGAGTATGCTTCATGGGAGGAAACGCACATGCTCTTATGAAAGTATTTGTTATTGAGAGGCACTCCACTATTTTATGTGTGTCAGGCAGGCTTTCAGTCAGTGCTGACCTCTTTCCATTCTCTAGGTGTTTGTTGTTAGATTTTGTGGGTAGATTTTTGGCTTGGGTTTGGTTTTGGTTTTTTTAAAATCAGTTTCCTGTTTCATACTGTTTGTTCATAGGAGTAAAATTATCCTGTCAGCCATTCAGCATTTGGCATGGGACACCAAAGCTTGATAGCAATGAACTTCTTTTTAAGTCAGTCAGTCTTGCAATGATACTTGATATAGTTATATTTAGACTAAATAAAATATGGTGTAGAACCCTTTTCTTGGCTTCTCAGACATATCGTATGTACACCCTCATAGAGCTGACTAAAGGTGGGGAGGTGAGGACTGGAATGAACATGAAGAATGGACAGGATTTGTGAAGTTATTCAGAGTTGAGGGTGGGCAAGTCTTGGCAGTTGTCTTTTATATATCTGTTTTTGAAATAAGGTTTATTTAAAAAAAAAATGAGGATTTTTCTTTTTATTTAAAGAGAGAAAGCTGACTGGCGTGCTGCAGTTGGTGTTTGTGATGACTTCAGGGGCTTCTTCAGTGTCCAGCAACTGTGGAATATTTCTCACTGTATGCAGCTGTGCAGTGTTGCCCTTATGGCAATGTCCTCTCTCTGCAGCATGCAAAATCAGAGAAATACTGCTTAGAGATTAAAGAAGCATACAACTGTGGGGGGCTTGTTTTGTTTAGTGTTTCCTTAGTGCTTCTTTACTTTGGAGTTACTGCTGTAGCAGAAAGCTTCCCTGATTGCCCTACCACATTCAAACATAAAATGTGAGGGAAGCTACATCTGAAGCATGGTATGCTAACTTTTTGCAGGAAACCTTAGATGAGTACAAACAGAACTACAGTAAAAGCAGTGTGATCAGCAAGCAAAAGCACCTCCTCCTCCTGCCCACCCCTCACCCAGTCTCTGGTTACATTTCTGCAAATTAAGAAAAAAAAAAAAATCGCAACAGGTTAGAGATACAGCAGATACTCTAGCAGGGATGCAAATGTTTCTCTTACTGAGGTTGAAATAGGAGTTTTATTATATCTGTGGCAGGTCTTGCGTTAATGCACATCATCACATTATTCCATAAAAACATGAGAAATAATTCTTTTCTAATGAAGTTCTGAGTTTAGTTTGTATCTATAGAAAGATATATATATCTCTCTATATATATATATCTGAGTGAAGTTTATATCTAGCTTACAGAGTGGTGTTTTCTAACCTCTGCATTATCGTTTAGCTATTCTGTTTGCTCTGTTAACATGTCTCCACTGTTTCAGGGACATTATGGTAATGCATTTGCTTTGGTGCAGCTACCACACCAAAATAAATTAGTTGAGTCTGAAGAGGTCTATACACAATGCCAAAACTAATCATACTAACAGAAAGGAAAATACACAAAACATAGCTGTGCCTGTGTATGAGCACAGTGTTCTGCATGCAAAAAGCATTATCGATTTGTACTTTTTTATTCCTTACACTCTGCTTTTTGTGCAGAAAAGAACTTTGTTCCACCCCCTACCTACCTCCTACTTTCCAGCTAATATTAAAAGCAGAGACAGCTCTATAAAGAAATTATGTTGCTGAGGTCATTGCTTTTATAAAGTACTCACTAGCACTTTATGAAATATGAGAAATGAAGTTGTTTAAAATACTGTTGAATACAGATTGCATAAAATCCACACACTTCTTTTGCTTTCTGCTCAGTTTCTTCTCTAATTTCTCCAAATTTTGAGACTAAGGCATCTTCTTTTTGTTACTTACTGCTTAAACTATCTACTCCACAATGAGAACCCTTTAAGTTCTTCTATTCCTGTTCCATAACATCATTTGTTTGATGGTCTAAGTGTTGTTTGGTTTTTTGTTTTTTTTTTTTCCTCCCATCCAGGTACTGCTATGTGGATATTTGTTAGCAATGACTGATGTGGAATCTACATATGCAGACTTTATTGCTTCAGGAAGAACAGGTAGAAGAAATGCGTTACATGACATACTTGTGTCCTCTCCGGGTGGGAACTCTAGTGAACTAGCCCTGAAGTTATCAGAACTTGATATAAATAAAGCAGGTGAGTACATTTTGGTCTTTTATTGTATTTATTTAAAACTAAAATGAAAAGAGTGGTACACAAAAAGTGGTTTTGTGCACAGATTATTCCCTTGTCCCTCAGCAACAAAAATACTTTTTTCAGATCAGCAGGAGTTGCCTGCAGTAAGAAGCCCAGATTTCATAAATGGAAAAGGTGGTTATTTACAAATGCAACATACTACTGAAAAAAGAAAAGTCGTTCTGCAGTGAGTGCCTAGTGGCAGAGTCCATATCAGGACAAATTTTATGGAAAATCAAGTATAAGGAAGGAATTAAGGAAGGTCTTTACTAAGACCCAACTCTTCATAATATCCTTTAATAGAAGCTCTCTGGTTTGAAGCTTGTAGGAGAAGCCATGTGTCTGCTTGAAAAGGTTATTGTGGAGTTTAATCGTGTTTTGAGCTGCCAAAGGACAGAGCAATAGCAATGCATTGTTTGTTTTAGTTGGATCTTTGTTTCTGGGTAAATTGTCTCTCCCCTTTCTGCTGATACTTTGTCCTTCTTTTAAGGTGATTAGCACTAATGCAATCCTAAATCTTACTTCACCTCTAATATCAAAATTTTTAGTTGGTTGTGCACCTTCAGCTGAGAGGGAGGGACAGTGCATATAAAAATAGTAATATGGCTGTGTAATTACTTTCATGTTATGTGGGAGGGGGTTAATGAATGGATCAGAGATATTTTAAAACCCTTTTCAGATCTTAGGAAAGAAGTTTTATGCTTATTTTAATAATAGCAGAAGAAAACAACCTTGGCAGAGAACAAACTCGACAAGCAGCTGCCCTGTCTGTGCACGTATTTTTCTCAGAGACAGTGGCTAAAGTTCTGAGAGGTAGTCTCATCACTGGACAATCAGATGTCGACAGTGTGACATTTGGGTGGTTGCAGTGCTGTTTGGATGGAGGAATTCTTTTTTTGGCTTTCAGGCTAATACACATTCTAAGTCATTTCTCTGCAGTTGCCAGATTGGGGCCTATAGTTTCTAGATACATGCAATCCCAGCTGAGCAGGGCCTTTAATTTTTTTTTCTATTTAAAAATGAAAGCTTTATTAGTATGTGTGTCTATTTATTTTAATATGGAGATACATGTAAAATGTTGAAAAAATGTAAAGTGGCACTTGAAAAGCATAATGCTAACCTTCCTTCTTGCTTTTAATTTTCTTTAGTCTCAAATTTACACTTACCAGAATTGACTTTGATCTTGTCCACTTAGAAGATATAAACAATCCCTGTTTTTAAATTAAGCTGTTGGAGTGATTGTAAGCCAGAATTGTGTTCATTTGTGAGCTATAAAAAGGATGTGACTTTGTGCCTGTAATGTATGTCTGTATGCATTTTGTACATGAAGTTAGCTCTGTAGTGATGAGAATTTTAAATAATTGTTAACCTAATTTTACTACTTAATCGAGGAGCCTATTTAGTTTTTCTTGGAGACCTGTTTTGCTGATTGGGAAACTTAATCATTGCAGAAAAGTGGACAGAGTTGCTCATAAAATTCGGTAGTAGATACACAAAAATTCCTGCATACTTCTTCAGGAAGTTACACAGTTTGAATGAGATACAATGAAAATATGTTTAAATACTGTATTATTAGTACACCTAGGTGTCAGATAAAAGCCTCCAAACCACAAATATTGGAAAATGCATTGTATTATCATTCACATGAGTATTAGTGTATTATCCCATTATGTCTTTCCAAACCAAAGAGAGGCTAAAAAATACTTTGCATCCCAAATTCCAGTTCAGAATATACTAGTGCTTGTGGGATGCATATGTGCCTCACATGTGACAGGATTATGAGGAAAACGTGTTTGAGGATTAAATCTTATTTCTTTCAAGGTGCATGTCAAACAATTTATGCTAAGTACTATGTAATTATACAAATGGATATCAAGTTACAATCATTTTTTTTCTTTTATTCATATTAGAGCTGTATGCATTTTCTTGCAAAAGCTCAAGTATGTTTGCTTTCAACTGCACGGAGTAATGGCAGAGTAATGTGGGTTAAAAAAAAAAAAGACAGTACATTATAAAACATATGTAAATTAAGGTACCCAAGCATATTTAGTACATTGCCTTTGAAAAGCCTGCATATACATTTCCTGTAAAGAACAGGAACAGCTTTGGCAGTGAGGCCTTGTTCAAAGGCTGTATTTTTTCTGTCATGTACTATTTGATGCCTGAAGTGAGTGCTAGTTAATCCCTTCGTTGATGAGCCAACAACAGACTCTCCCTTCCAAGCAACTGTTCCAGTGTTCTTTGTCCATAATAAGCAAACAACCTGCTGTATTATCTGTGGAATGGACATATTTACCAAACTTCAACATACAGGTTCAAAGTTCTCTGTGGCAATGCATTTTATCTAAATTTAGTAAAAGCAACACTGTGTACATGTGATAAGTAGAAAACTGCAACAGAAATAGTACAACAGAAGGCAAAAGAGAGATTTTGGGGAAATCAGCGGGTAGCTCACCTGCTCAACTCTCTCTCAAGGTAGTCAGTACAATTCTAAGAAACTTTATATTCAGATAATCTTACAGGTGATTGTAGCTAAATAAAGTAGTAGGGAAAAAGTATAATTGAGAATGAGGACCAGTCTCTGCAAGTCCAATCTCTAAAACAAACCGTCGGTTTTCTAGAGGTCTGCAGATACGCTACAGAACACAGTTCCACTGCAAAAGTGGAAAGGAGACTTCTTGTAAAAGTTGTCCTGGAGATAGTAGAGGTTTTGAAGTCATACAAAACTGGAATGAAGGACTGATTGTAGAAATTTGTGATTAAACGTGATTTTAGTTCATGGTAGAAATGTTTTAGGTGTAAGCATTGGGAACATGTTACAGGAAGAAAAATTAGTTAAAAGCTGCTCATTAGCAGAGCTAGTAACGGTTGCGAGCTTACCAACTCACACAACTATATTATAGTTTACAGTATCACATTATTTGGTTTGGGGTTTTTTTAATGCTGCCTGTTGGTTTTGAAATGCTGTGTAAGAATTGCAGCTCTTAAGAACTTAGAGCCATCATCTTCTGAACGAAGAATAGTTCGAGTGTTCTTAGGCAGTTTTGGGATTCTCAGAATCTAGAAGTTAAATTATTTCCATAAACATGTTTTAAGGCCTTTGGGAGGAAAGCTGTGCTGCAGAAAGACTTAAGTCTGTAGTAGCAAGACAGTGTATCATAGATTGAATGGATTTACACTAGTGAGTTTTCTTAGTTAGTTGAGAAACTCTTTTAAGCAGTGGTATATTAGAAACTTAGTGCTCTTTCTCTGAGTCTTTGTGCACTGTGTTTAACATTTAGGCAGTGAAATGTTTGGACTTCGTGTCCAGGATGATTTCTCTCTTAAACACAAATACCTTGCAAGTTTTTTTCTCTTCAGTTTTGTCTTTCTGTTGTTGTTGTTCAGGGGTTTTGTTTTTTTGAATAAGATTTTTCAGGAAAGCTTGACTTGCCCAGATAGTCTGATGGATATTAAAGACTTCCTACCTGTCAGAATAATGGAGTACAGAGCAGGCATAAAGGAATAAAAAAATCAGATTCCAGTCATCTGGACGTTTGCAGTATCAGAACAAATGTAGTAAGTAGGCTTTGTAGAATGTGTTTGGACAACTTGGGGAAAAGAGATTTCTGTCCCACATGGAATTACTTCCTATTGATCCTTTCTGATAGTATCCTTTGTAATGTGGGAGAGAAAACTGAGAAATAAAGAGTTTCCTGAAAAAGTGCCTTGCAAAATAAATTTTCATTTATTATTCAACCCATAATTAATGGAAAAAAAACCTCACTGTTTAATAGGTTAATCAACCTTCCATACAACTTTTCATCAGGTTAAATTTGATAATTACCAATACACTCTGAGGTATTTTGCCACCTAAATACTCGGTGCATGCACAAGACACAGCTATCACATCAGAGCTTTTTGCAGTGTCGTTTGCAGTGCAAAGAACTTTTTTTTCAATTAGCAACATGCCTTCTCCTCTATATAGAAAAGAGGAGGTGTTTATGGTGCAGATGTACAGTCTGATCTGAAGTGGGGAAGCAATAAACATCTGTACTGGGAAACCTGCCTTTATTCTAAAGATCTATAGATTAAAGTTAAGAGGCACTATTTCCTCTTTACAACTGAGTCCATGAAATTTTCTTCTCTTAACTACTGTATCAAGCCAGTCCAAGACAAACTACTCAAAATCTTTGCAAGATACAAGAGACATCATACATCTTATCATTATTCCTTACCTAACAATATATTTTTTATGTACCTATAGCTGATTAGTCCAGCGTTCGGGGACTTCTGTCTTTCTTGCACTTAGCTTCCAGCTGTCTGAACCTGTTAGGTCTTTAATTGTTAGGTGAAATACAATACTTTGCATATAGGCACTAGTAGACCGTTGGCAATGCCTTCTTTAGAAGGGCTTTTTGAGTTGTCTGCTTATTGCGCACTCTTAAGATGTTTTCTTTTCCTCACATCATTCTGTGGTTCGCAGTGAGACAGCTTGACTGAACGCTGTGGGGCATGGTACTGAAAAGGGACACAAAACAAACACAGCTTTAACTTGGTTTTATTGAAGTTGCATCTCTTTATGGTAAACTCTGTTCAGACTTGGGGTAATGAGGGTTTTTTTCTCTTATATTGTCATGGTATCATAGTGGATAAATTGTCAAAAATACCCCACTATTTTTATTAAATTCTTTCATTTCTAGCTACTTTACTTACTATTTAAAATTATAGTGGTGATCGTTCCTAGGAATTTGGTTCTGAAGGTGTCTCTTGAGATGAAAAGTGTGTCTATTTTAGTAGTAAAAGGTTTCATATTTAATGCAAGATTTCGGGGTGTTTTTTACTTTGTTTTTGAGACTGGTGGATGAACAGTTGGGGTTCTGGGAGCAAGACCTCTTTGTTTTAGGGTGGATCACTTGTCCTTTTCTTGTATGTTATAGAAGGAGAAGGAGATGCACAACGCAATCCAAGTGAGCAAACCGGGGAGGCCCAAGGGGAGGCAGCAAAGCAAGAAAGCTGACATCCCACTTTGATGGATTGGAGCAGCTGCAGGATGCTTTCAGACTACAAGAGCATGCTGGAACAAATTTGTTTCCATGATCAAGCTGGTGGAAAAGAAAGTGCATGTGTCTTCACTGCTGGAACCCACTCAACACAATGCTAAAAATGGGGGTACAAGCTGTGGCAGAAGACAGAATTTTCTCTACCTCTGTCATTAGCAGTGGTTGAACATGTATTGATTTCTTGGGATAGTGTCATCAGATGGATCCCTTCATAATGACTACTTGATGGGAACACTTTTAAAAAGTAGAACAGATAAATCTTGTAGCAAA
Organism: Athene cunicularia; assembly: GCF_003259725.1. Classification (NCBI taxonomy): domain Eukaryota; kingdom Metazoa; phylum Chordata; class Aves; order Strigiformes; family Strigidae; genus Athene; species Athene cunicularia. Next base: position 122,097,726 of record NW_020799095.1, read on the forward strand.
TGGCCTTTGAAATGTCGGAGGATCTAATTGCGTATCTTAAGCAAAGGCTTGTGTGATCCTCGGAGTTTAAAATTCTCTGGCCAAAGTGTTCACCCATTAAAAGAACTGTAAAGAAAGCACTGTTTTTAGAACTTTGCGTCTGTTTTACAGCTCTGTTATTTACAATGGTTTTTGTATTGTACAACTTAGATGCTCCACACTGCCCCTCCTCAACTGCTTATGAAGAATATTTCTGTTACTGTGAATTTTTCTACCACGCGTTTTGAAAGGGCTGTTTTTTTGCATTATGTGGTGATGTGCACATGATAGATTTAAAACGTCAACTGCTAAATTGATTATGCCTAAACCTAAATGACTCAGCAACACTCTAATTTGTTACTAGATGAGCCTTCAAAACGATTTGTTAATGTGAATATTTCAGCGTGTTTTGTGTCCTTGGTACAGTTTTGCCACTTGCCTGTAGTTAGTTGCATATCAGAGACTCAAATTGAATCTTTTATGTTATTCTTCACCATTTTTCTAATTTTGCTCCCAATTTCTTAAACTTTCTCTGAGATATTTTTTTAAAATGTTAGTCCAAGTATTTTATTGTTATGGTAGTTTAAGAATACCTTTATAACCTTATATGGGTTAAAATTCAAACAGATTCTGTGGTGCTAGATGTTTTCCTGGTTCATGTTGTTAAAGATGGGCTTTGTTTACACGTGGGAGAATAACTGGCATAGGTTACTGCCAGATATGTATTCCAGAATGAGTTTTAGATTGCAGAATAGTCCAATTTAGTGGATCATGGGCTGGATCCAGACAGGACTATTTTTTCTATTCGTTGCCTTTGCCTCAGTTGATCAGGCTGTTGAGTTTGCACAGCCAGTAGCCTGTTACTGATGGACCAGGTAAAGCCAAGTGCTAGAAGCTGCTACAGCAGCTTTTTAGCTAGGAGGTGGAAAGGGAAGTAAGAGACTTGGCATCTAGCACCCAAAAGACTGGATTTTTCCCATTTCAGCTATTCCAGAATGACAATCCAAACTGGACCTTCACTGAAATACCAGGATAGCTCGTATACCCCATCCAGGGGATTACAATATCTACAAATTAATAACCTGTTCTGCAATAGCGATGCTGATTGTTTTCCTTTTCCCCATCCTGCCCCAATAGACAAGGCCATACATGAGGCTGAACACTGCAAAATGGGGCAACCACACCTCTGTGTGACAAAGGTGAGTAAAGAGAGTGACTGACTAGTAAACCATGGCAATCACATAAGCACCAATCACAAAGTTAGAAATTTGTTTTATTAACAGAAGGTGATGTCACTTTCTTTATATATAGTATATATATTATATATATTTTTGTGTTGTTGTTGGTTTCAAATGTTATGCACTTTTTAATGTTTGTAAACTTTTACTAATGAATAGTGTGATTGCTTCCTAAATATATTAATCATCAGTTAACAAAACATCTTTGTGGCCACAGCTGTTTGTTTCTACCATATGTATCATAGTACTTGTCACCTAAAATTCTTTTGTGAGATGTGTGAAGAAAAAAAAAACACTTCTGATCAGTATTATGAGCTCATTTATTAGTGTTAATAAAAAACAAGCCAGCAGTGTGCTTGTGGCTCACTAGTGTAATATGAACTCACCTTTTATTGTTTGGAAGCTGAATGCCTCGTTGTCTTATTAGCTGTCAAATGCCCTATCTTCTTGGTAACAGAAGTAGTCCATTTGCTTTGAAAATACTGTTACCCTTAAACTAATTATTTATTCATTTGTTTCACTTGGTGTTCCTTTCAAAGTTAACACATTATTACTGAGCTTTTTTTGTTTTAATTATTACCCCCCCCACCCCCCTTGCTCTTGCATCAAGTCTTCAGGCTGAACTGATTGCCCCTTTGTCATGGATTAGTTACTGTCAATCTAGCACAAACACCAGAAGGAAATAAATTTCTAGGGCTTTTTGTATTGTTACTTTATTGATGATCCATGAAACATCATCAATAAAAAATGTCACAGAAAAAGGCAATAGTGGAATAAGTAATTACAGTACATTAAAATGTTGGTTTTCCTTATTTTCCTTCAGTGCTTTTTCAGTACTTTCCTTCTTAATTCTTCTGTGTTGTGAAATAAAATTCATTTCAGCCTTTCCTCTCTATTTTGTACCTGTTTCTTCTACTTCTCCTCTTGTTCTCTTTTGGTTGTGAAACAATTATGGAGGCCTTTGCTGGTTTTTTAAACACATCTCTCTGTGATGGAAAATGGCATTGTTAATTTTAGTAGAGTAAAAGGCTATTTATGTTGCTTATCCCCCAAAAGTTTATGAGTGCTTGCTGTATGGCTTGAAATCTGCTTGCTTTCTTTGTTTGGGATATTTCTGTAACATCTATAAGCAAGCCTCACTTTATGTAAATGTGTGATTAGTCTGTGCCAAATCACAGCACTGTATCTTGAGTACAATTATTACCCAAGCAATTTCAAGAGAGCTAGTTCAAGTATAGTCACACCTATACTTCTGTGTAATTGCATCATATAAGGGACACTGATGTGGCATCGGACTTTGATGGTTATTTTTCCCTTTGCTAGTTATCTTTTGCGATAAGCCTGCCACTCTCACTTCTGTTTCAATATCTCATTTATATTTTATTGTTCTCATGATAGGTAAAATATTTGTTTGTTTAAACCAGGATTATTTTAGAAAGATCTCTACAAAAGCTGTATATACTCAACGAAGTTAGGTCTGGACTATCAGCTTAACAGAATACTCCTTAAAGGTTTGGTTTTGGTGGTGGGGGTTGTTTGTTTTACTGTCTCTTTAGTTGTCTGTTTTCAGTACCTCCTTCATCCCGCTAACCCCATCACTTCAGAAAATAGTCTCTGTACTCATGTTCTTGTTGCCCGTAATAAAATCTGTGTTTGCAAGCATTGCACTTGCATCATTTAGATCTCCATTCACTTGAATCAGAAGGGATATAGAAGTAGAATTGGACAGAGATACTGGCATTTCTGTCTTATGCTTACTTCCATTAATGTTGTCCACATACTTCAAAAAGCTTCTATTAAAAGAGAGCAGCAAGCACGCACATACCATTCTTTCATCAAACTGTCATTTTAAGTGAAAAGTTCAACATGACCTTTCATATAGCAATTAAATAAATATGAAAAAAATGGCAGTATACCTGCTACTTGTCCCTGATTATTTCCCTTGCTGTGTTTTTTTCAACAATATTAAAGTGGGAAAAAGTGTATCCTAATATGAATGACAGGTCCTGAGGAGTTATATTTCATGCAAATGGATAATGAAATTACCTGGTGCCCAGAAGGAGGTGAACAACTACCAAAGTGGTTAAATGGGAACTTCTGCAGTATGAATGCCTTCCTCAGCTAAACAGTGAAGAATTCCAGGTGTGATAAATGTTTATATTTTATGTTTCAGAAACATCAGTGAATTTTGTACAAAGAAAAGACTGAGAGCTGCTGTTGAGACTCAGCACAGTAATGTAACCTCAACTTTGACAAAGTTTGCCTTACCTCAGCAGTTGTTTTCTCTGCCTGTCTTCCTGGCTGGTTTATTTTCTGTCCTGTGCTTCCCTCATGTAAAATAATACCCAAGAAATATATGCTTATGGAGTGCTGTATTGGATTTTCTGTATATTTAACTGACTGAAGTGTTGTAGTGGGAAGGTTGTTTCTCTTCATCTCCTTGATCCATGCAGAAAGGGGAATCTGCTTCGAAGTTCTCAGCACAAGAGAAGCAATAGAACCAGGAAGAAAGTGTGAATTCCAGAAGATAGGCCAGCAATAAGAGGAGGTATCTTTTCTTAATAATAATGCAGGTGGAGCCCCTTGCAGGAAATCACTTTCTCTGTCATATGATGGACAGTCAGGATGTGTTGGTCAGCTAAAAGGAAGATAAAAGGTGATCTTTTGACTTCAGAACCAACTTCAGGGTTTCAACAGTGCTCTAGAAAAGAAGCATAAATCTGTGGCCCTTTATCCTTGAGACAAATGAGAATCACCAGGTTCTAATGGAGAGAATGAAAGATTTCTTAGGTAGCAGAATACAGGAATCTCTGTGGAAAGCAGAAACTTTAAACAGCCATGAAAATGATAAATTAGGAATGTTGTCACTGTTCTCTGCAGACTGAGATTGAACTCTATTCTTTCCTGCAAGAGAATAAGGACAGAGGTGATCAATATGGATGTTTGGTATATTTCCACTATTACTTTATTTATATAACATATTGCCAATATCTGAGATAAAATAATGGTCAAACAATGGTCTGAACAAAAATAGGATAACAGGGTACTGAATCAGTTCCTATTGTTGTGTGACAAATCTAACTGAGTTGACAAAATATGAACAAATCTTAAAAGCGGAGAGTAAAGCTAAACACAAATACAGTGCACTCATGCTGACAAGAAGCATCCCCATCTTCTGAAAGCATCAGGACTTTGTGCTCTACCCTTTTCACTGATTCTTACATTATGGCTTGGAGCTGCTGATGTTTTGGGATGGAGGGCAGGACAGACTTGTCAACTCATGACACATGACGTGTGTACAAATGATCTCTTGGTATTTTCAAGCAACACGTGCTTCAGGGCCCTGAAACCAAATGTTTATAAAGACCAATGCTAATGATGACATGCTTATAAGTAAGGTTTTAGCAAATTAGTTATCACAATACTTCTTCAATACTATTTGCTCTTAAGAAATTCTCTGGTGTTGATCTGTGAGTGTAATGTAATAGGTGGTGGCCTGATACAGACTTGACTAAGGCAGATCCTAGTGAATGCTCCCAAAATGTCTGAGCCAAGAATATTAGCAAAAAATCTACATGCACTAGCAAAGATAGGTGATAACGGTGTTTTTGTAGTTGTGCAATAATAAATCTATTGTATCAGTGGTTAATCAGTTAATGCTTAAATCTACTTCCATGAAAAAAATACCTTTTGATCCTGAAAAAGTAAGCAGTTTTTAACATACAAAAGAATGAGAGATGAAATCAAAAAGAAGTAACTCAGCAGTAATTAATATGAAATAGTGACACATTGTCTGAGAGATGGATGGGAGATATTTGTAGGGAAATCAAATCTTGAGCAGCTCCACAAGCCAGTATCAGGGGATTAATGCTACCTATCTTTCAGTCAGTACTAGTGTAGCCCAAATAATGCATGTGTTAGCTGGTGAGTTGATCTATCCTGTATCTGTTTTGTTGCATTAGTATGTAAATTAAGTTTCATTGTGTTCATCAAAGATGGATATTACAAACGTACACAGAAGCCGTTTTTAAGTGTGAACACATAGTGGTTTCTAAGGCAGCAAAGGAGAAAAGATACTTTTTTTTACCATATAGCATGGTGACAGATCCATTTCATTAGTAGTATGCTTCCATTTGTATGTCATTTTTTTCACTAAAAAAAAAACAACACAGGTGTGATTGTGCAAAGAAATTCAGTGTTGCAATGTGCACATCAGCAAAACCGTAATAGAGTTTGGTTACTACTTGGGACTTCAAATGGGAAGTATCTAGCTAATGCATTAGCCATAGCTTTGATGTGAAAATGTTTTATCATTCATTTTCAGTGGAGTTTCCTACTAGTTCAGTTGACTCACTTGCCTGTAAAAAGATTTTTGTTGTCCGCATTCTTTTCAGTGATTCAGCTGGCTATTATGTAAGAACATGTACTGTGAAAGTTAAAAACTCATATACAGTAACGATGCCTACCTGCTGCTTTAATATTTATCTTTATCAATAGAACAAGACATCTGTGAGTCCATGGGGTCAGGAGCTACTCAGAAACATCCTGGGACTACCATCACTGGTGGGAATCCAATCACTATTCCTGGAAGAGGCCGTGCTAGGTTTTTTGTTGGTATGGTGTTATAGTTACAGACAAATATAAAAGATCAAGTCCGTGGGTAAATTTGGGGAGGCAGGGGTTGGAGGTGGTAAGCTTATAGTTTTACACAGGTAGCCCGAAAACTATATCCTCAGTGAAATATGACTACTAAATTTGATTTGGCAAACTTAGGGCAACGAAGCTGGTGCAGGCTCTGGAGCACAGGTCGTACAGGGAACGGCTGAGGGAACTGGAGGTGTTCAGTCTGGAGAAGAGGAGGCTGAGGGGAGACCTCATCGCCCTCTACAGCTCCCTGATAGGAGGGTGCAGAGAGCTGGGGGTGAGTCTCTTTAACCAATTAATAAGCGATAGGACAAGAGGGAATGGCCTCCAGTTGCGCCAGGGAGGGTTTAGACTGGATATTAGGAAGCATTTCTTTACAGAACGGGTTGTTATGCGTTGGAATGGGCTGCCCAGGGAGGTGGTAGAGTCCTCATCCCTGGAGGTGTTTAAGAGTCAGGTCGACATAGCACTGAGGGATCTGGTGTAGTTGGGAACTGTCAGTGCTACGCTAACAGTTGGGCTAGATGATCTTCAGCATCCTTTCCAACCTAGATGATTCTGTGAACTTACAAATCTCAACCTTTTAAGAAGTTTGGCCATAACCCACACAACACACTGCTGTATTTGGAAATCTTTTTCAAGCTAATGATACCTCCTCAACAAGGATGGCATCCACTTTATCAAAATACGTTGATTGCAAAATGCAATAGAAAGCAGAAATAGTCAATCTGACTGTACAGCCATGAAAAAAAGAATCACTCCTGCACATACAGCACCTGCAGGTAGTGCTTGTGACTGCTGCAACACACTGAGTTTTAATTTGGTTGGAACGGTATTTTCAACAGACCCTATGGAATACATCTGAACTGTACATTATATCACCAGGCAGGGCTGTTCATATTCTTCCTATCTGATGTTCAAATGACATCAGGTTTACTACTCACTAATGTATGCTTCTAAATATCCATGTGGTAATAAATATGGCACTACTTTAGACTACAGTGTAATAGAACATCTTGCAGTCATCTGTAATGTTCTGTGGATCACTATGGATCTGTACATATTTTATGCTTATATTTAAAAAAAAAAAATAGACTAGTTATTTTCCAATTAAATATCACAGCCCAAATGTGCAACATAAAAATACTGTGTGATATTTAGCTTTTTTGTCGTATATGCTCGCCTCTTTTTACTAAACCTGGAGGTTACACACAAGTACTAAGAGGACACAACTTACGTGTTTCAGTACAAGATCTTCGTTTCCACAACCTCGTCTTTGATCCTGCAATGCAGTCAAAATGTAGACTGTGTAACATCTGATTATAGTCATCATTTCCCTAGCAACAGACTGATATCCTCAATACATTATACAGTATACTTCAGGAAACAGGGCATGCTGTAAGAAAAAGATGGATGACTTAACAGGTCTTTTTCATCTATAATTCTCACCTAGGAAAAGAATTAAGAACTCTGTCTGGACAGAAACACATTTTCATTTTGTTTGGAAGTGCAAACACCAATGCCATATAATAATAATGATCCTATGGAAATTGCTACCACTGTGGTGGTTTTATGGAGCCCTCCTCCCAAAAAAATTAAAAAATGCAACCACCCAGATTAGTAACCGATAAATAGGACACGGACACCTCCTGGTGGCACTGGGTAGTATTTTAAATTAGAAGGATTAGAAATTAAACTGACCTATAGAAACAAAGGTCCAAACGGTGAATCTGGGATGATTAAGGTGTTGAGAAAATTCTTTGGAAATTATGAGAGCAAAGTATTGTAAACACATATTTTGCATGATTGAATTACAGCCTTAGCTTTTGTCCTTAATCTTTTAAAACACTGTTTTTCAGAGCTTCCCCAAGATGTGCATCCACACCCAAGTAAGATCATAACTACTGGAAATAAAACTGTGGTTTTAAAGTAAGCCTTGCAGCTGCTTCCAGTAGAAGATCTGAAATCAGAAATGCAACTCTGATTGTTAAAAGGACAGCCCACAGAATCCCAGCCTGCTTTCTGCAGTCTGACAGCACAGTCAAAACAGTGTACCTTCCTGGTGGCCTTTACTATCAGGAAATTAAGAACCTGAATATATCAAGTAAGCTTTATATTAAAATAAAACATTATAGAAAAACCAAAGGATACTTGTTGGGTATTTGTGAGAAGTTTGTGCTTACTGGAATTCCGGGGGCAGGAGGGATGGGGAAAGGAAAAAAAAAAAAAAAAGTGTCATCAAGGCAAACTCAGAAGAACAAGAACGGATATACCAAAGCATTACAGGGTTCCTACGATAGAACTGTCTTTCCTGGTGCTAATCCCATGATCAGAGCCAAGGAATTAGATGTTGAAGAGACCAGTAATGAAGGGATTTGGTGGCTATTACCATAAGTAGCTCAAGATGTTTCAAAGAGAAAAGGAACACAAGAGAACAGCTTTTTATTGCAGGAAAGAAGAGATCATATGGAAAGGTGGATGATAAACCACTTCATTTCAGTATTCTTTTAAACAAACCTGTCTGCCATTTCCTCCCAGAAAGGCTTAGTGTTGGAGGATGTGAAATGACACAGTGTGCTCCTAAACTATATCACTAATCCCAGGCATGACACCAGGAAAGGCTGGTAAAACATACATGTTACTATGCTATATAAGTGCAGAAGTCTCAGAAGGCTTCTTTTCTGAAGATGAACAATACCATGCAGCAATTGGAGTCCTACCACCTCTTCCACCTCACCTGCCAAATTGTGTCCTATTGCTGACAGACAGTCTCACATCTAGGTTTTGGGTTTTTTTCTTCAAAAAAACCCCAACTTTCAACATGTTTTTACAAAGACCAGAAGAGTTCTGAGATAGAGTATCACTCTCAAAGGCCTAAAACAGACCAAACACTTAAAAAAAATCTGAGAACCTTCTTCATTCCACCAGCATTGGTGCATATTTATATACATATAGCTAAGAAGATGGACACTTTCTACTGTCTCCAGTCCAAATTAGCTCTCCAGGGGTTCACTCTTAATCCATGATATTCTGTTACTGCTTCTCTCTTTGTTTCAGTGTTAATTCCACTACATTTCAGGAAGGTTTGGCAGGTTTTAGAAGCTCTGGGAAAGTCACCAATCAAAAATACTTGCTTTTCTAAAGGCAACACTTGCCAAAATTAAGGATTGCCCATTCACCTCAACCACATGATGTTTGCTGATGGTAACACATAATCAATATTGCCACAACTCTGGCAAGTAAACCTAGTTGCTACCTTCTTTCCTGATGTCTGAAAAGTGACCTAGTGCTGCAGTGGGTTTCATTTTGTATCAATAAATTTCTCATTACACTATCAATAATATGGCCCTTCTTCAAAATCATGTCTTTAAACCAATCATTTTTAGGATTATGCAACAGTTCTGCATGAGTCAAAGCCTCACAGATTTAGCCTTACTAAATAGAATTCTTAGAGCAAATTTTGGCCATAAAATATTTTATGGTAATGTCAGCTCCTTGTATTGTCACTGTATTGCCCTGGAGATACTGTCATTTCAAAAGACTAAGTACATTATTTATTCTACGGTGGTGGTTTTACCATCAATTATGTTGATAAAAATCTCGTACACAGATGCATCAAAATAATATTTTTATCAGTGTTTAACCTGCAGGAGACCTGCTTTCATGTCAGCTACCCACAAGGCCAGTCAGCATCTTCCTAAGAGCTCACAACCTCTTTCTGGTCCCTCCCTGCTGTCTCCCATGAAATATTCAGGTTCTGTTCTCCGAAGCATTATTCTATTTCTCTAAAATACTTCTGTGATTGTTATTCATGTGTTGTGAAGTCAGAAAGCATTCAGAACTTAATACTTTTATCTCCCATATTAAAACTGATTGTTATCTTTTCTCTGCTGTTTTTATTTCTTGAGGGCAAGTGAGACTATTCATTAGATATTCCAGTCTCCTAAATATTTTCACAGTAGTACTGAATGTAAGTGAATGTAAAGAACTGAGCAGTTAATTTCAAGCTAGAAAAGAAGCAAGTAACTACTTTGAGTTTTATACTACACTGCATATCCGCAAATAATAAGTAGACTGTTCTTAGTACATTCTGAAAAAATAGCACAGTTTTTTTTAAAAAGGGGGGGGATCTGATTTATACAGGTTATAGAGCAATCTCATAAAAATTCCCTTCACTGAAGACAGTAAACTTGGACTAGAATAAAATTTATGTGGAGGTACACGCTCTTCTCACTACCAGAAGCCGATTCAGCTGATAGATTTTTGGTGAGGGTTTCAATCACTATGAGATTAATGGAGCATTTTTCGCTTGAGGTTTCACTAAATAAATTGCTCCAGTTTAAAACCAGTGATTCCTATCCCTCATCCAACCAAGTGTACTAGTTTTGGCTGAGATAGAGTTAATTTTCTATGTGCACAGTCAATAGAGAGAGAAGCTTCTCCGGGGGGTGATTAAAGAGCACAATCTAGTTTAGGTTCTTTGAACTGCTCCCTGCAAAAAGTATTTGGGGGGAGTACCTGGCTTAGTGACAGACAATTCCTTTCAGTTTATAGCATGAATATTCCCTTACATCTGTACACTGGAGAATAAGGATTCACAAACTTGTCTTTTCATCTTCATTTTCTATTAATTTTTCTCTTTCTCTTGAAACGAGATAGCAAGGACTCATATGCAAAGTGGAGCAGCTTTTCCAAAAATAGCTACCAGTTCCACTATAGTCATCATTATGTTTTAGGAACCACGTAACGGTGAATGAGACTTTGCAGATTTAGACACAAGATGATTCACAATGAAGCTGCAGTTGCTAAACACACCAAAACTACTACTCAACATATAATAATCTACAGAGCTGAAAAAAAACAACTTGGAAATTGTAATCAAAGCAGTATCCCAAAAGACACTAATCTGACCAGCCGTGCAAGGTTCTAAAGGAAGAATATTAATAACCCAAATAACAGGCATCTAGAGTTTGTTCACTTTAGCAGGCATATTGCATGTAAAAATGAAGGACTGAGCTGACAATTAAGAGCCTTCTGGTGACAGACAGCTACAAGTATCCACTTTTGGATACTTCAGTGATATCTGATATGAATTTTAAAATTGTTCTTACATAAAGACTTGAAAACTTTTTCATATATCAAAAAACTCTGGTTTTGGTTGTGTCAGTGATTTTATTTTAAAGGAAATGTGATAACTGCTGTATTTCATATTATCATATTTCTTTACACTTGCATGGTAGAAGGAGGAGGGAGATACACATCACTTTGAAACATACTTCCTTTCCATCTACTACTATGTTCTTTTCTACTTTAAGATTTGAATAGTGCTGCGAAGTTAATATAACAGGAGAACTATCATAACAAATTTGACCAGTGGTGATATTTGGAACTCAACACAATATTTAACAGAATTCAATATAATTACATATAATTTATTTTTACCAGTATATGTTTTGTAAATATTAATAAACTGATTTCCTTTTTTTTACTGTTTATGTACCATATACTGACATTTCTCTCTGTACTTTGTGCCACTTTCTGAAGACTGAATGCATTGCTTGTTTGAGCTTGAGACATCTACTTTTAATACTTTACAGATCAGCCCACTTTGGCCTCTGAGTAAAATAGAAAGGCTTTTTGAACATTTTTATATGCAGATTCAGAGAAGCGTGTGTTCTCTGTAGCTAACAGTTTTGAGGTGAAAATTCAGGTTTTGTTATTCTGTTTTGTCTACCTCCCAGAGAACACTTAGTAAGGGTTTCAGAAACATCCTGATGAGTATTTTTCATAATATGGACACATACCAACTAAGAAAATCAGTCTATTCCACTACTCTGCTAGGCGTAATAGGTTTTGCCCACTTAAGATCTCAATGAGTTCAGACCAGTGGAAGGCTTCCTTTCTTACTACTTGTTTCTTTAACCATGTGGTTAATCAATAAATATCTGTATCTATATCTATATCTATACCTATATATCTTTATTTGTATCTACGTCTATATCTCCATTTAATCATGTGGATTAGATATAGCTATACGGATATATACTAACTACATTTATACAGATATAATCATATAGACATATATAGATATATATTACATATCCCTATAATCTATAATGATAGAACAGTACAATTTCCCCAAGCACAAAAATTGTTTGACTCACCAACTACAATCACATGGCAATTCAGTCATTATTTTTTCAGTTTCAGCAATAGGAAAAGCAGAACATATTATTCATGAGCATTATATATCTTAACTAGTCCAGGCATGCTTAGATTATTTTTGTCTTTATTCAAATAGGTGAACTATTTAATTCAAAGCTGTATGCTTGATCACATGTACATTATGGAGATGTAATGGCATGTTAACATTTATATTCCAGTAAGGATAGTACACCAAGCCTTTTGCAGATGCATTACAGAAAAATTAAGCAATTTTTTCTTAAAAGCTTTCATGCTGTAGTTTGACAGCTTGGGCTTTGAAATCTGTGATTTCTATGAACCAGCCTGTCAGGCTGCATCACAAGGAAGTACAAATGTACTGTACATGATGTTAAGGTGCAGCATATAACCTTGAAGCTTCACATGTGAAAAAGGTTAGCCCTTTCTTTCAGTTATGTTTTAGCCACTCATCCTTACCAGAAAGCTGAAACAAATGTTGCAGGGGAGGGTTCCCCAGCAGATTTTGTTTTTGACAAAGTTCATTTAGTAGCTCTGTCAACCACTGAGTATAAGACTACTGAGGTCTTCTTCCTAAAACCTTAATTTTTCCTGAAAGTTGGGTTCCTTCTCCTTTAGACTCTTTAAATACATCACTTTTGCCAGCTGATCTTTTAAAGTCAAAACTCAGGGACCTAAATAGCTTAAGATCTAGATGCTGTGTCTGTTTGTGGTTGAAGATGAGATCCCTTCCCCTTTCATGTTGACAGCCGCAGAAACTTTGGGGCATTTTATTCTTTAAAGAAAGTAACTCAAGCAATGTGAAACAAAACAAGGGCCAGATGATCATGACAGTACAGTGTGTCTTAGTCTAACATTCAGTCTAGGACACCACTTTATCAAAGGATGCAGCAACAGTGCTTGTTTCCACAACAGTTTGAAGATTAAAGCTTTGATCCATTACATCAAAGGTTCAGAATAAATGCCATCCTTTGTCTGAGGCTTTGAATCTCCATCATTTACCTTCTAGGCAAGAAAGTGTTCTGGTGCTGAGACTCTCAATACTTCTTTTTAAAGCATTTCCCCACTGTGTAAAAAGAATTTAAAGGCCTTACCTTCTCCCAGGTGAATGCCCTAACCACTAGACTACCTGACAATGGATCCAAAACTACACCGATTGTTTAAGGAAAAAAGAGTAGGATTGATAAGCTCATCTTCAAAGTAGACTATTCAAAGGGGTTTACATGCTTAGTAAGAGCAGTCAAGTCAAAGAAGAGAAAGGCACCCCCAAGCCCAAAGGGAGAGATTTACATCCTTGACAAGCAGGTCTTAAACACAACCTTGTGCTATTCTTTACAGGCTTATGCACAGGCACATGACTTCCCTAGATCCCATTTCTATGCCCATAACCCAGAGTCAGTCTAGTCATCCTGAAAGGACAGAGAACTGCAATAGTTGCATCCTCCTCACAAATGCAGCCCAACATTTATTAACTCTCTCCAGCTCTCACAGGAGAGATCACAAACCACAACTGATCTGAAATATAGATATAACCAACGTTTTTCCCTCCAACAACAAGAATAATAAAACCTTCTTAAACTATAACTAGTCAACCAATCAGTGGCATCCACGAGCAGATTTCATTCTGACACTGATATTCCATGTTAATTTTGGGAGACACTACTGACAAACATCTGCTTTTGAAGCTGTCTGTTAACCACTGCTTCCCCATCCTAGGGTCTTTGACTTCATAACATAACCTGCCTTTTTCATGTATGATGTTGCTAGTTCATAAAAAAATCCAAAACATCCTTTATCAAGAGAAGTATACAACTGGATGAATACAATTCATCAATTTGACAAGACTCTTAAACAAAGACCTATTCTTAACAAAGAAAATATACTTTAAACAAATTAAAAAACACATAGAGCTTAAAAAGCTGTGTTTAACAGAAAGGTGTATCTGGTATACATAGAAATGGGAATATATGTGACAGAAAAGTATACCATACATCTATAAGTGCAGACCAGTGATGAGTGGTGTTCCTCAAGGGACAGTACTGGGACCAGCACCGTTTAACATCTTTGTTGGCTACGTGGACAGTGGGATTGAGCACACCATCAGGAAGTTCACCGATGACACCAAGCTGTGTGGTGCAGTTGACATGCTGGAGAGAAGGGATGGACCATCCAGAGGGATATGGACAGCCTTGAGAGGTAGCACCATGCAAACCTCCTGAAGTTCAACAGAGCCAAGTGCAAGGTGCTGCACATGGGTCTGGGGACCTCAGTAGAAAGGAGAGGTAGCACTGCTGGTCAGGGAGAATGTCCTCCAGAGGACTCCACACTCACTGTGGCGGCACAGGCTTTACTGTTATCACGTTTGTAAGGCCTCAATCCGAAGAGGCTGCTGCACCCAGAGATCTGTTCTCCTCACATTTCCTGACCAAGTCACGGGCTAACAAATTTAGAAGGACCAATGAAAAAGTTATAATAAATTATTACAGTTATGATAACTGTAAGTGGTGATACATGTTTTTCAGCACCCTTTAGTGAGATTTGGATAGAGAAGGATAAACATCACTAAGTATTTAAGTCTTACTGGTTAATTAAACAATGTAGAAACAGGAGAAGACTATGTAGCAAGCCCTTCATGCATTAATAAAAAGCTCTGGTAGTGAATGCCTTTGTTGTTTATTATAATATTATAATAGATCGCATAAGGAGGAAAAGCAGTACTGTATCAGTGCTTGCCCAGAATTTTAGGAGGGTTGTTAGGTAAACAGCACTCCTATTTTCAAAATGGCATTTGACCACATCACTGTTTCACTCACTACTCCTACTTACAGGTTTCCTAACTGAGCTGAGCCTTCACAATTTTAGGAATTCATCTTTGAATAAAGCACAAGGGCATTTTTGCACAACTCCTTCAGGCAAAATCCTCTTTGAAATGAAGAAGTTTACATGGTAACTATAAGAAGGAATAATGTAAGAAACTCTAAGAATGTGAGGTCAGATCTCAGTCATGGTTTTAGAAGCACATTCTGAACACATGAAAGGATAAGAGAGCTTTAGCATTTACTAATAACAAAGGGTCACATTTTTTCCACATCAATTACATGGGTGTGACCTCCTTAAGTCACAAAGTCAACCACTGAGGTCAACACCTTTTAAAAACCAATACCACTCTTTCAGTTGGTGTTATTGAGGAAAAAAAAAATCACATCTCGCAAAATGAAAGGCAGAGCCAAGTAATAGATCAATATTTTCAATCACCTCTTTAGAAAGTTAAATTAAAAAAGCCTGCAACAAATATATTTAACAAACTCTACAGCATTTCTGTATTAGTCACGATATGTATGTAAACATACCTGATTCTTTTGCACAGAGCTAACGTAATGCCATTAAAAAAAAAAAGAGCTAACTGAATGAAAAAAAAAAAAAATCTCAGTCTTTTTTTCTGCCCCATAGCAGATAGATGAATAGCCATAAACAGAAGGATCAAAGCATATAAAACTGATATTTCTCTCCTACTCTCAAACATGGAGAAAATTTTACACCCTGTTATTATTAATACTCCTGGAATTATGAAGTTGCTGTGAGAAAAAGGCAGAATAAACTTGTTTTATTGTTCTGATACTCAATGACAGTGCATGCCCATATTGAGTCACCTAGTGTTGCTTCATGGTTGGACAGGACTTTTCAGTCTTTATTATTTAGCAATTAGCTGGACTGGGAAGTGTTTCCATTCACAAAAATGTTTTCTATTCATCTTTTAAATGAGAATTGGAAAAGGAACAATATTTCTTTTTGAAAATGAAGCCAGAATAGTTTTCTTGCCAAGTCCTACAATCATCTTGCATGGTTTCCTACACCTGTAGAAAGCCTTGTTTCTGTCAATATCACTCCCCAAATAATTACTGAGAGCAGGATACGGACATCAGTCATCTGTACCAGAGCAGCATACAAATTCAGCCTCTCTGCTGTTTTCACAGTGTTTTAATGATCCACAGGACTAGTGTGATGTTTCATAACTAAATAATGTTTTCTATTAAAATGGTGTTTCCTCAAACTAGGAACAGCTGGAGTTTTAGAGCTGCATACACAAACATTATGATGGGACCTGGAAAGAAATATATTATCTTAAGCAAACAAAAGAGGGGAGAATTTGCCTTGCAGGGTGTGCGTATGCTATTTTGATGGCAAGTACAGGTGTTGAATTCACAGTGCAAATAGGAACAATGCAGACCTCCTGTAAATTACCGCAGCAAATAGAATACTGCATGCTGATCCATATCTCCATAGATATGAAAGAGACCTCATCCCTTCTCCTAGAACTGTGAAATCTGTTATATACAAAAATAGCTACACAGTAATTGCACATCATTGGCAAGAAAAAACCAATTACCTCAAAGAATGTCAGTGGCAGCATTTGCTTCTAATTTTTGTTTCTGTTTAGGGAAAAAAAAAATAATAATTTTGTTAGAGATTACCAGATGTTTATGCATCAAGCACATTAACTGAACTGGCATATACACAACTATAGGATAAAATACACAAAAGATGACTGATTAAGATAATGGATGATTAAACACATCAGCTGATGAAAATGACAGTTGAGATTTCTATGGAGGATTTCTTGGGAAGCACAGAACTGGGAAGAGCTAAAATGGTAGTTCAAATCCAAGGCCCAAGGTCCAAAAAGTTTGGGGTCTGAATGTGGGGAAACTGAAAGACCTATGAAAAATCTACTCACCCATAATACACTGTAGTTCTAACATGGAAATAGTAATGCGAGGGGATTTTCAGACTCTGCCAGAAGCTGTGCTGAACTTGTACGCTTGGAATGAATTACAGAATCGCAGAACAGTTGAGGCTGGAAGGACCTCTGAAGGTCATCTGGTCCAACCTCCCTGCTCAGGCAGGGCCACCTAGAGCTGGCTGCCCAGGACCATGTCCAGATGGGTTCTGATTATTTCAAAGGAGGGAGACTCCACAGTCTCTCCGGGCAACATGTGCCAGTACTCAGTCACCCTCATGCTGAAAAAGTATTTCCTGATGTTCAGAGGGAACCTCCTGTGTTACACTTTGCACCCATTGATTGCCTCTGGTCCTGACACTGGGCACCACTGAAAAGAGCCTGGCTCTGTCCACTTTGCATTTTCCCTTCAGGTATTTATATAAATGTATATAAAGGTCCCCTGAGCCTTCTCTTCTCCAGGCTGAACAGTCCCAGCTCTCTCAGCCTTTCCTCATAGCAGAGGTGCTTCAGTCCATCTTTATGGCCCTTCACTGGAAGGGTCAGTATGTCCAAGTCTCTCTCATACTGGGGATGCCAGAACAGGACCCAGCACTCCAGGTGTGGCCTCACCAGTGCTGAGTAAAGCGGCAGAATCACTCTCCTTGACCTGCTGGCAATGCCTTGTTTAATGCGGCTCAGGATACTATTCACCTCCTTTGCCATAAGGGCAAATGCACCAAGCCTTGATGTAACTTGATGTTGTCGGACTGGTCAGTAGGGAGGGTATGTCTATGTTTAAATATGGGCTAAAGGCTAAATTCAGCAGGTACACAGTGCTGACTTGTAAGACGCAAATGAGGCTTGCTTACAGTGACTCAGCCACAATGCCCTAAGCAAAACTGGCATTTGTCTGCCTGTACTGCATGCACTTTAAAGCCCATTTAGTCACATATTTATCTGAAGTGCAAATAGCCCTACCTCCCAAAGCCTGGTGAACAGCATCCATCTATACTCATTTCATGTGGTAATTTTGCCTGACATTGGACGGACATGAGAACTTGGGGTACTTTGAGGCACCTTCTACAAGGTCAAATCACATTTGTATGCAACTTTAGCATAAGTTAGTTTGCAGGATAAAGTAGGTACAAATACTCAGGGCTCTACTCACTCTGTTCTAAATTTTATGGTGTAAAATTGTATACAAGGGGTAATATAGACACAGTCAGCCAAGGATCAGAGAGGCAAATGTGGACCTGGCCTCATTTGGTTCTGCTGACAATACGGAAATCAGTGAGGGGAAGAATAATCAGAGGGAAACTATAACCAGGAACAGAAACTGAGGTGGCAGGAGTAATTCTTGTGAGCAAAGCTTTGGAAATAAAAGCTTGAAAATTTGGACAGAGGACATAAGAAATAGCACAATCTGAAAGATTCAGGGAAAGTCAAGCCAAGAAGAAAACACACAGACTGATTTTAAGGTGTTACATTGCTAATGAATTGAGGTCCACAAAAAGCAGGAATTTCACCCTAGTGGAAAATGAATGAAGTGGTCCTTAGAACCAAAGGGAGGCAGCCAGAGCTGCAGGGAAGAGGATACTGTATTGCATATTTTTCGGGAGCTGTAACAAGTCAGTATCCTACTGTTGGGATTCTAGAGGGCTTTCTGCGAGAGAATGGACATGTGAGCAATCCTGCGTGAGAACAAGACTGATAAAAGCCTCAGCCGAGCAAGAATGCGATAAGGATGTGACCCTGAATGAGGGGGGAGAAACTCGATGAGACAAACAACCCCCAGAAGAGGTTGGGATGGAAGAGGAAGTTCCACAAGGCAGGAAGCCTGGCAAGGCTGATGTGGCACTTTTTATCCAATCATAAGAAGGTTTAAAGCGCGGGCTAAGTTAACTGTCCCATCTTGAGGACTTGAACTGCATGTTACTCACGTGTGCGGGAGAACATTACAAAAGGGCTTTCTTAGTTGTAATAAATGGGCATTGCTTGATCACATTGGTCGTGTGCGTGCTCAGCTCTCCCGCATCCTACAGCTGTAAAAGATTTGTGCTGGTTTAGTGGCAGTTAGATGCACACAAAAATCATATTCAAAAATGCAGACTTGGGCTTGAAGCTCTGTTTTGGTTCCTTGTTTCTCCTTTTCAGTTTTAACTAGACCTTTCAAAGAATCATTTCTCCAAAAGTATTTAAAGAAAAATCGAAGTAAAGAATCAATAAGGAGGGGGAAAACCAGCAGTGCCTGCCAGAAAAACACCCTTTTTTCCCCTCTCATTACTGCCTAAGGTTAACACTTTGAATAACTTCTTTGCATTTTAATTGACAATACTTGGCACCATCTGATACACTGAAGACCTAAATGGCCTTCTCAAATGGACATAAAAATCTACTGAACAGAGCACTTAGAACATGTTAATGGGATAAAGACTAAGAGGCACATAAGAGATGTGGAAGTACACACATACAAAATAAAAAATATTTATTTGAGGAATTTTACCCTGACCATTCTATCTTAACCTTACTTTATATATTATCTGTTGAGAAAATAAAATTGACTCCCATTTAAAATCAACAAACTCCTCAAGAATAACATGAAAGTGGTATAAGGAAAACTAAAAAAAACCCACCATACTCCAATCATAGTGCTGTAATCAATGCGGAATACTGTCTTCTTAAAAGCTCCTTTGGTACCCAGTACTAAATGAAAGCCAAACTCACATATTTAAATTTTTATTTTGCAAGTATTTAGCTTTCTTCATGCAAGAGGAAGATGATTTTGAGTAAGAGTCAGGGGGTACAATTTCAACTACTCTTTCTGCTTCTGATTTTGTGTGTGATTTCAGTTCCCCTTTCCATGTCTTATACCTCTTATACCTCCACTTTGAGATCAAAAGATTTCCTTAGTTGCTAGCCATTGTTTTCATAAGTAATAGCTTCTATATCTGAATAGGTGTCTTTAGACTGCATATCTTAGTGCAAAGATCATCTTAAATCAGGATCTGAGTTCAAAGTGTGTCTCATACTATCACATAAAACCAGAAACCTTCATTCAATTTCAGTTCTAAGATCAATGTATGTAAATCTTTTAAATCAATATGAAATTTCAGTTAACCAAAAAAGATTGAAACATTAAGCTATATCTAATTAAATACTCTCCATTGAATCAAATAATCAGAGATTTTTGCACTTCTACATTCTACAGGTTGATCAAATAACACAAAGTATTTAAGAATATATTGTGAAAATTATTCTGAGCTACTATTTCTGATGTCTATGATTAAGAATGGAAGTATTCCACAGCACAGTACCATGCTATTAGGATGATGGGCCCATTCCTCAAAGCAAAAGCATTGACTAATACTTCTGTGTTTATATTTGGTGACTTTTTATAACGATGTGGAAAAGAAAATTTCACACCAGATGTAAATCCAAATTAAAAAATAAAATGCAACATTTTATTAGTTCTTTATATTAAAACTTACAGTAATTATTAGTCACTCATGAGCAACTATTCATCACCATAAATACTGTGTTACAATCTAGTCTGTGCCAGATGTGTTGAGACTCTTCCATAAGTATTCACATGAATCTGGAAGTATCAGTGGAGTTGTATCATTCCATGAAATTAATTTTTTATCCAAACATCTAACTATTAGCAAAGCCAACTTGTACAGAGAAAGCCATCTCAGAGTTGCTCAGACTGAGAGACACTACAAGTACCATAACTTTCAGTTTGTTGGTAACATTCAGTATACTGATCTATACCTAAGAAGTAATTTATTGCAATACCCTGTTTAGTTGGGTGTTAGAGAGGCTAAAGAGCAAGTTTTCACACCACACTGTAAGCAAATGTAATTACTGATATTTCTTAATACTGGAAAACAACATGGGGCATGTGGATATCTGGCATCTGGAAAAAAAAATAAAATCACAAATCATTATGAGACAGAGGGAATTCTCACCATGGCCATGCATTGCTACTGGTAAGAGGAGATAGAGGGAGAAAAGACACATACAGAATGAGGTTGTGGCTTTGGAAAGGAAAATACTAAGACAATCACTGTGAGTTCAGCTACAACTAGAACAGGCCTGGAGAATTCATTGATTCAGCTCTTTCTGTTTAATTTAAGGAAAGCACATCCCATGTAATGCAACTTGGATTAAATGAAATTGAATGTTCTTCTAAAACTAAACAAAACGTTAATGTTTTGCTTTGCTGTGTAAAATATGCATTATACTATATTAAAATGCTTTGTTTTAACAAGGATTTTTACTACCATATCCATGACTACATATTCCCAAAGAACTGCAAATGTGCAAATGTAGACACATCTCACAAGGTGATAAGGGATGATGCGCACTGCATAATCTGTCTAGGTTTTTATCTAAGAATAGAAAAATCACAAGATCACATTCTGGGACAGAAAATGGCAAGAAGTGAGTATCTTAAGTGGTAAATAAAAAAGAAAACAAATATGTCAAAATAATTCATTCTGAAACAAAATCTAAGTTCAGTCAATACATGCTACTCTTACTACAAGTTAATATAACCTTTGCATAGTGAAGAACAACACTATAAAATTACAAGTTATTTTAAATATATATTAAATTGTAATGTCACTGTAATGTCTCAATTAAAGAAAAAAACTACTGAAAGAGTGAAACCGCCTCATCCCATCCAGAGGACCATGGAACATATGTATAATTTTAATTGCCATACAAGGCATTTGGACAATTCCAGAAGAGTAGAATATTTCACCAGCTGTCTGGTCCATTTGTTTGTACAATACATAGATGCAACCAATTTTTACATGCCTACCCAGCAAAGTCCATCTTATAAGCAAGTACTTAGGGAAGAGAAACACATAAAGTGCTTTGGGGAACTCCCTCATACAAAACAGCTTTGCAAAATCAGCTTTGTAGCATTGCTTTGTTTCTCAGTAATCTCTCAGCTCTGGTTTGTGCTGTGCCTTAGAAAACAAGATCATGTCCTAAACCAACAAGCTGAAGAGTGGATGTGTGTTGGAAATGAAACACAAACGGTGCAGAGGATTTACTAAAAGTCATTCTGTTTGGCTTACATATTCTGTACTCTGATTTTCCCACTCATTTTTAAAAACCATCCTGCTAGTAGAACTGTGAAAACTAACACCCCAACATTTGAAGACTGCTATATAGGTTGCAGATGCCAATATATGGAAATAAGAAAGCAGCAGAGGTACTACATGATGTGAAGCTTTATGTCTCTAATCAGGACTTGGAAGCAGATTATATAGAAAAAAATGTGTATTGTGTAATTTGAAAGTTTAGCATAAAAATGCAGAGTCATAAAAGACCAGAATTTCATGCTCAATGCATAAACTTGGAATTACGGAATTGGTCTTGCAAAGTAAATAAAGCTTCTTCAGATAGGTGCAGCTGGAGTAGTGAGGGGGTGATACATAGGCAATCCTGATTTCAAAGAAAAAATGTAAGCAAATATGTAAAATGTGAGCAATATGTCAGCAAAGAACTTGATAATTCTCCTGTTTCTTCAATGCTGAAACTTCAGCTTCTCGGTACCAGCTTTACAGATACCACAAGCATAGCTTAGTTTGCAGAAGCAAGCTGTTACCCTAACTACAGGAGAATGACACCATACCCTGAACATGAAGGATTTGGTCTCGCTCTCTTCTGGAGCTCTGGTTTCTTTTCTTTGCTCTGGGCAGTGTGGGGCACTTTGCAGAGCTCAAAAAGGCTGATGGGAGAACACATCTGGCAGAAGCACAAACAATTTGGGAAAACAACTTCTCCAGAAGTTCCTTCTGTTCTCACAGTTTAGCATTTTCCACAGCTGCTATTTTGGTTCAGTCTCTAAATATCTATCCGAGGGAGCAAAATGTCAGGATTTCTTGAAAACACATGAAAGAAGAAAGGGTAACATGAAAGAGTTCATATTTCAGCCAGACTGAAAAGCAACAAATAGCCTGCTTTTCTCATTTTGTCCCTTCTGTTTTTGAAATGGCTGCTGCAAAACCATGAAAGTATTTGAGCTCATTTAATAATAATAATAATAATAATAATAATAATAATAATAATAATAATAATAAATTGCTCCTGTGAGACTTGTATAAGGGATTCATTAAGGTTCCATAAAGCCCGTTTGAGACAGCACAACCCAATCATATACACACAGGGCTGTATTCTAAGCATTCTGTATTCTAGGGGTTTGCGCTTCTTGATCAGAAAAAGGCGAGGCATTTTAATGTGCATGGGGTATTTGAAAAAAAATCAAAAACAAACAACAAAATAAGAGATCAGGAAGGGTACTTAACATCAGAGATGGGAGATTAGAAACCTGCAGTCTTTTTTGTAGTTCTTCAGGCTTATTGCTGAGAAAAACCTCCATATTTTGTCATTCTGTCCAACAGGCTGAGCTGAAGTGACTCAATTTTATCTGCTCTTTAAACCAACACAATCCACCAGTGGAAGTGTCTGTTCTGTCTTCTGCAAAGACTCCGCCTACCCATTCTGATTTTGATGCAGACATCCTTTCTTGTGCTGGCACAGCTGTTCACACAGCCAGAAAGATGCACAGATCAGACAGGGGGATGTTGGGAGTTGGGTAACTCCCCAAACCATCTGAGCACAGGATCATCTGGGCCAACACAATGAGGAGGAGAAGGATGTCAGAATGAAAAGCTGAGAAACCATGGTCATCAGAGAACAACTGGTTTTGGTGACAGTGATGGTTTACTGATCAAGAAGGCATGGCATTACTCCAGCAGTAGAGTGTCCAATGGAAAAAATAGCCTTTATTTTGTTGTTTGTTATCCAACTGAAAAATTACAGCCTTGGATAAAGTCACAGTCCCTGGCCTCCTCCTATCATTGGCTACTTGGCTTGAGAAAATAACAGCACGGCATCCTAGAATTTAAACTATTATTTTATCTGTGTTTTGGGCATTATTACATCACATTTGTTGTAATACTTTCAGTTTGGACTCAGCTTTATAAGTTGAGTAATTCATGTTTGGAGAGAACAGAAACTGTTCACCCCAGCACGGCTCACCAATTTTCATCTTAGCCTCTGGTCTTGTTCTATCTAATCTGGGAGTCCCATAGCAAACAAAACTATAAAAATGTATTGAAAAAAATCCCGCCTGGGTTGCTAAAAAGATCAATAGCAAAATCACAATACTCCAATCCTGAATATAAGTGGGGACTATAACACAGAAAAGAGCAAAAGGCATTCTTGCAGTAATTCAACGGAGGAATCATTTTAGTAGAAGAGTAATCATTCTTGTCTGTAGTCCTCAATTAGTGCTAACTGTAAGAAAAAGCTTATTAGGAATATTTAAATTTTAAAGTCCCCCTGTGCAAGCATATCTGAATTCCCACAGGTAGTTATAGTGCAAAGTGTATTAATTAAAATGCCATTTTGGGAAATTCTTCTTTATCCAATGTTCATTATTAACATGAAAGATAGTGAACAGGTTTTGATTTTCTGTAGAGATTTTAGCCATCGTGACAGGGATCAAATGGTGAAGAAATTAAATTTCTTCAAAAAAAAAAATGAAATGGCATTTGAAATGTTTATGAAGTTCTGACAATTTTACAGGACTTAGTCCTTTCATGACACTTCTGCTCCAAATGAAGGATTTTCACAGCTTTGCAAAGATCCAGGGCAATGTATTGTCAAACTTTGGATCCCAGAGTCACTTTCTAAAGTGACTAATGATTTGGATCGCTTTAGTTTAGGGGTTTTTCTATACTGAAATACACAGTAAGACATATTTATTCCACAGCTCCTATTGGCCTGTCTCAACATTTTATAAGACCCATAGTCCACATGCAGCAGCAGCTCTGCTTATTTGGGGTGACTGCTGGCCATATTAAGATTTCTAAATGCCAGAATCTTCTCCCCATTGCATTTTACTAAATATATCCTGTGATCAATATGTGCCTTTCTGATGACACAAATCCAGGTATCTCTATCACATGAGGAGCTGCATGACAAACAGGGCTTACACACAGGAGATGGCTCAAGTTTGTTGTGTGACCAGTCATGCTCTGCCGGTCATGAGTGTCATGCCCAGGAAAAAAGACAACCTTACGTATCAGTAATACACCTGGGACCTGTGAGTATAGTCTAGCTCTTCTGCAAGAGGCCTTGACAAATTCTGGCAGAAAGATTTGGTATCACTGCTTCCCTGAATTTTGAAACTCGGGATGCTTTCAAATCTTAGACTGCAACTCAACATCTCCTAGGCACTTTTGAAAATACTGACCTATGCAACCAAAGATCCAGACTCAGCCATAACTTTTATCTATGTCCACAAATCGTACGGAAAATGGGTCTTCGTAATTTATCACAAACTCATAACTTATCACGCACAACTTATCCCTGTGAGTAGACTGACTTTTTTACCAGTTAAAACTGAAAAAAACGTCTCTTTACTGGCCAGCAGAAAGAGACCTGTGTCTTTTTGGAAATTGTGTCTGCATCTTAGGTGGCATTTCTATGCTCCTGCTTAATGTTTGAGTTTTCCGCAGGTTACCTTTTACCTCTCTTCTTAGGAGTCGCTTATGGAATTTGGTCATGGATAGTCATGGCTATGTTAGTGTTTGCATTTCAATTATTTAAAACAAGTGTGAGCAAGGAAGATACGACTTTTACATTTAGGGCCATATTTTCTTGGTCCTTCTCAGAGATACTAATGATTCTGAACCGAAGGTAATCAGACTGTATTACTCTTCAGAGGCAAAAATTCCTATCATCATTGCTGCCTCTGCAAAAAAAATTAATTGCAAAAGGACTCAAATATATACTGGTGCCTACAAGCTTACTGTAACATAGCAAATGCAACCCAAGATGCATTAGTAGAAATATTTCTAGCAGAGGTGAAGAACTCTAAATGGTTTAAGAAGTACAGTTTAAGATTCTGATCATGTATGAAATATGAACTAACATGAAATAGGTGCAAATAAATGGTACCATGATAACTATGAAAATGGAAAGCGTAGTTTCTGAGGACAGAAGACCCCTATTTTGTTTAGGCTAGCAAGCCAAATACTGAAACAGAATGCATGCTAATTGCCTATAAATACATCAAAGAAGTAAACAATAAGGAAAATATTTAAGCCAGAAATCAGTGTTGGCACAAGCATACATGGTGCAAACTAGTAATTAATAATTTTTGCATAGAATTTGGAAAAAAAATCCTAGATGTTATACGAATGTCATTGCAGAACAGACTTGCATTTGGAGTAGTAGGTCTACAGCAGAATAACACAGGTTTGGGTTTTTTTTCAGTGTGGAGCTAAGGTAAATAAATGAAGGCATTCATGTAGCACAGTGTCTATGATAATAGAGGACTAGTCTCCTGTTCCACAGTTAAAAGACAGAAGACAGTTACTTTTCAGCATCAGGAGTCTTTTAGGGTATGCTGTTCATTTGCATAGTTATGCAACGAATTCATACATCAGCCACAAAAGCCAGGAGAAACTTTTTGCTTTGCAGCAGAATGGCCACTTGCCCCATCATTTTATAAACTAGCTCTTATTTCTTTCACTTCTTAGATGAGTAACAGAATGATGAAAAATGGTGCCTTTGCAGAGAAAAACTAAGCATTAAGTCTGTTTTTAGTAGAGGGTTCAGTTTGAAGAAATCTAGAGTAGGATTTGACTACTCTAATGTGGGTGCTGACTATTTACTTGTCTCTCATCCTGAAACAGGCACTACATTTAGCCAGGCAGATTGCACCCTCAATCCCATAGACTATATTAACCATAGAGACAAATCTCTATAGGTTATATTGGGAAACTTGACAGGTAGCTCAGACGTGAGCATCACGTTGTAGACATTTAATGGGTGAGCTGAAGTTATTTCCTGCCTCAGTTTTTAACAAAAATAAGCACAAATTTCAAGGAGAAACAACGAACAAAACCAAACAAAATGCTCCTCTAATATGAAACCCTTCACTAAATTGAGAACACAAGATAAAAATTGTTTATGTTTTTGTTATAAAGGATTTGTCTGCTGAGAGATAAAGTTATCCTGGGCCTTTGTCTTTGAGTTTGCAGTCCAAGTACATAAATACCATGCAAGGCAGTGCACTTGGGATATGCTGTCCTAATGGTTAGTTAAACAGCAGATGCTTGCTAGCTAGAGGGTTGTTCAAGTTTTATGTAAGATTTAATGAATAATTTGCAAAGTTTAGGACTCTACAACATGGTAGCAAAATAGTTCCTTCTGGCATGGCCTGTAATTTTAAAAGCATGAGCTCTATAGATCAAAGACAAAGCTGAAAAGTATTTTTAGCATGGTTCTTACTTAGAAAAATTGCAGTTAGGATTACCATATATATTCAAGCTTTTGGTCTCAAAGAATTATTTTAATCATATATTAATCATGGTTTACATGTTGCCTGTTTGGCATGCAGTCTCTGGATCTATTTGTCCTGTGCTAAGGAGATCCAGAGGAGACATGATCAAAATCTCCAATGTAATTTAGATTTTATGTATTTGTCTTGTTTTCTTTGAGTTGCATTCCCAGATGTAGCATGATTGGGACAGTAACTGTGATTCTATGGACAAGCAAATCTGTATCAACCAACTTGTCTCAAGTAAGAAGAGAAATTATTTGCATGTGCCTGTAAAACACAGTAGTAGTTTCTGTAAGATTTATTGTAGTTTATACAGAAAAACATTAATAGTTGCTCAAGGCACATTGCTACAAGAAAGACAAATAAAAGATCTTAAGAATTAATTTTAAAATAATGTCTTGAAGTGCTTTTGTTGCTAAAAGTGTGGAAAAGCTCTTGTAAAAGGAACAGAAGAATTTCAATATGTATCAAGCATTATTCATATTCATTAGTCAACAGCAATTTAAGAGTACTATTTTCCAAAACCATCCATTACTCAAATCCTGTAGCAGGAGATACCCCCAGATACTGATTTTATATTAGCATCTCTTTAAGAAAATAACAGGAGTTAAAAAGGGGTAGGAATCCATTGCGCGCAATTATTTTCAGGACGAGAACCTGAAAACCATTTTTTGTGTTTTTCCCGTGACTGTCCGTAGTTCTCCCGCAAGCACAAGGGGTCACCGCGCCTTTACCGCCTCAGGCTGTGCTGCCCCCCAGCACCCCTCTGCTCGGCTCACTGCTGCCAGGGGCGGGGGGCACTGCCGCCATCTCGGTGTCTCCCCGTGTCCGCCCCGGCACTGACGGCTCTGTTGCTTTCTCAACCGCGCGGTTATTTCTTCCCCACGCTGCACGTCGCCCTTCTTCAGAGACAAGTGCTGCTCCTGGAAGAAAAAGATCCCGCTCGCAGCGCAAGCCCCACGTTACGGCCCAGCCGATACGCCAGACTGCACCAGAGAGCGGGGCTACCACGGGCTTTTGCAGGAGGATGCTCAGACCTCGGGGACACCGCCCAGGCGGGATTTTTTTCAATACATTTTTATAGTTTTGTTTGCTATGGGACTCCCAGATTAGATAGAACAAGACCAGAGGCTAAGATGAAAATTGGTGAGCCGTGCTGGGGTGAACAGTTTCTGTTCTCTCCAAACATGAATTACTCAACTTATAAAGCTGAGTCCAAACTGAAAGTATTACAACAAATGTGATGTAATAATGCCCAAAACACAGATAAAATAATAGTTTAAATTCTAGGATGCCGTGCTGTTATTTTCTCAAGCCAAGTAGCCAATGATAGGAGGAGGCCAGGGACTGTGACTTTATCCAAGGCTGTAATTTTTCAGTTGGATAACAAACAACAAAATAAAGGCTATTTTTTCCATTGGACACTCTACTGCTGGAGTAATGCCATGCCTTCTTGATCAGTAAACCATCACTGTCACCAAAACCAGTTGTTCTCTGATGACCATGGTTTCTCAGCTTTTCATTCTGACATCCTTCTCCTCCTCATTGTGTTGGCCCAGATGATCCTGTGCTCAGATGGTTTGGGGAGTTACCCAACTCCCAACATCCCCCTGTCTGATCTGTGCATCTTTCTGGCTGTGTGAACAGCTGTGCCAGCACAAGAAAGGATGTCTGCATCAAAATCAGAATGGGTAGGCGGAGTCTTTGCAGAAGACAGAACAGACACTTCCACTGGTGGATTGTGTTGGTTTAAAGAGCAGATAAAATTGAGTCACTTCAGCTCAGCCTGTTGGACAGAATGACAAAATATGGAGGTTTTTCTCAGCAATAAGCCTGAAGAACTACAAAAAAGACTGCAGGTTTCTAATCTCCCATCTCTGATGTTAAGTACCCTTCCTGATCTCTTATTTTGTTGTTTGTTTTTGATTTTTTTTCAAATACCCCATGCACATTAAAATGCCTCGCCTTTTTCTGATCAAGAAGCGCAAACCCCTAGAATACAGAATGCTTAGAATACAGCCCTGTGTGTATATGATTGGGTTGTGCTGTCTCAAACGGGCTTTATGGAACCTTAATGAATCCCTTATACAAGTCTCACAGGAGCAATTTATTATTATAATTATTATTATTATTATTATTATTATTATTATTATTATTATTATTATTATT
>NW_020799095.1:122127116-122136220 GCF_003259725.1 Athene cunicularia
CCGGCGCTGGCAGCCGAGCTGCGGGGCTGTGGCCCTTCCCCGCCGGCCCCTCCCTGCCGCGGCCGAACTGGGGTCGCGGAGAGCCGGCTCGGCGATGCGCCGCAGGCGGCGGGTGCGCTGGGGTGGGTACGGCACCGAGGCGTGCGGGCGTCTTTGCCAGGCATCCTTTTTCAGCAAACAGATGGCTGAGGTGGGTGTTAGGATACGCGTATAATGCTATGAAGTCTTCAGTGTGGTGAAGATATTTTTGCTGACCGAGTATTTGCAACTTTATCCTGTGCCAATTGCGTTAATGAAGATATCATCGCCATCCAGAGTACCCATCATAACATCGATATTGGCTTGGAATTTATGAAGTTACAGATCGCTATCTGAGCATTTTGTACCTGTCATTACAGTGTTTTGCAAGCTGCTTTAGCCATACTACTTGAGAAAAAATACAGACATGTTCTGAGTAACTATCCAAAACAGTCTTCCATGCTTCACTAGAGGTAACTGAGTGCTTAAATAGGGGTGAGCACAAATAGCCTTTGTTCTTTATCCTTTCTAATACAGTTGCAGAAATGAGTTAGCTCTCACTGAATACCTGTCTTCTGTCTTTAGTAGATTTTACAGTCATCAGACACTGATCTTAGGCCTAGTGACTTTATCAAGACTATAAATGTGGACAGTGTAATTTGGCATTAAAATCCCAAGAGGTTCTCTTTTATTTGATTTACTCTTTATGCTTCGCTAACTATTAATGCCTTTTAAAGGTGGTATCCAGCATTTATCAAACAATGCTTTATTAGGCACTCCAACTCTCATGATAGGCCTGTGGCAATTGTATTTTGCCTGTCCAGAAGGGGAAAGCTTGCTTTAATTTTGAGTCAACAATGTATTTGACTGCAATTGGAACTGCATGTCATCTGCAGCCCATCCATCAATTGATTTGGCTGTGACCTAGCTTGGCAAGGCCAGCTATGCCAGCTGTGTTGTGTAAGCTCTAGGACCCTCATAACAGAGGGTGGGAAGAGAGCAGATCTACAGATGACAGCAGAAGCATGAAAAACCATGTCATTCTTGCAGTAGAATTTGTCCAACTTCTGACTTTACTGGAAATGGTTTGTGTTTTGTTTGTATTTCAGTAGGCATTGGGGGTTATGGGAGGATAAATTGCTAAATCATAGTAAAATCTCATGTTTACTGTGTGAACCATTTCTTGAAAGTACTTTCAAAAGTTAGAGCTTATCAGAGCATTTTTTCGTGCTGTGAAATACTTTTTCTGAACACACAAGATTAATTTGAGAATGACACAGGTTATAAGCTATTTCTAAAACTTCAGATGTCCTTGCATTGTGAACACTCATATCCCAAGGGTGTTATCCATCATCCTTGAATGTTAAAGTTGTCCCAACTGGAGAATACAGGATTTTGCATTTTTGTGGGTCACTTTGTGCTATGTTGTTCTTTCTCTAAACAAATTGCCCCTACATTACTTTTTTTTGCTTCAAAACATCTGAAGCAAGTGCTTTTGCTTTTATTTAGTTTAAGCTGTCTCTCTTGGTGCACATTAGGTTAGGCTCAGATGAAGTTTTAGTAGAAGGCTGTCCCCAAGACAGGAAAAATATAGGAAAAACTAATAAATTCTTTCATTGGATGTTATTCTTTCTTCCAGTCATTGCTCCACTTGCAACTCGTAAGAACATTGCTGGTTGCCATTTCAGATTAAACGTGTTTAGAAGCACAATTGCAGAGTCATATCCATGGGCTGCCTCTGAAATCTGGCTCAGCCTGCTCCCTCTCTATTAGTGCTTAGCAAAATCAATTCCCAGTGCTGATTTGTACAGCAGGTCCTGGCAGTTGTGTGTATGAGGGATGTGATTATGGTGGAGGGCAGGACGTTCCCTTTTGGCAGCTGTCTGCTGGTCTCTTTTTATGACTGGAAGACCCCCTCAGGCTCAGGACTTTCTGCCCTCAGAAGCTGGTGCTTTTCTGAAACTCGTCATTACAGATGAAAGATCTGGTTGATTTCTGTTTATTTAAGCATGTTATTAATGAGAAAGAACTCTACCCGGTTTATAGTGATTCATTCCATAATGTGGAGAGTTGAATGTGTATTAGTTGGCTTGTAGAGCTGCATTAGTGACATTTAAAAAGCTAAATATTTCCAGTGTTGCAGTTTCATTTTCTCACTATGTGCAAGTTTAAATGTTCAGTGAAATTAGGTTTCTGTGTGACGTAAAAGTTTCTTCTAAAATTTACTTTTGTTGATTTTTTTTGTCTGTTTCTTTATTTGTATATCAGTATTATTATATTACTAGACTGATACTGAAAGTAAAATTTATAACATTAAAATTTTTTAGAAGGAATCAGTGCACACTTGTCATTACAAGTGACAAATTTGATATTAAATCTAGTCCGTAGTTCAGCTTTTGTTACTTTGCAGTCTGTCTGTGTGCTGTTTGGTTGTTTTCCAATTTTAATTTCATTTACTGGTGAAAATACTTAGAGTGATTGACTGTGCCTGAAAATATAGTGATCTCTAAGGTGAGTTTAAAAATCCATTCCCGAGTAGTCCACCATGTGCTGAATCTCAGAACTATTTTTGATGGATTAACAATTTTCAGTGGAGAAAAAGAAAAAAGCTGTCACGTTGGCCTGTTTTTTGGCTCTCAGTTTTGCTTGAAGGAGATGAAGGAGGGAATCCAAGCACTGAATTCCTGACTTCATTTAAGCTGGAACACTCCAGTGGTGGCATTTGATCGGCTTCTCTCCAGCCTGTTGTTTTTTCTGGGAGGATGCCGGCAACAGCTGCTTGAGCCGACGGAATGCTGCTTCCCACACTTGTTCACAGCCCAGCCCAGCGGGTCAGGACTGCTGCTGCCTAAGGAGTAAAGGGCAGAGGGGCAGCTGTGCCGAGGGCAAAGGCCCAGCTTTCTGTGGCAGGTAATGGCAACGCTTACCCAGCCCCAGCGTTCTCCTCCAGCCTGTGCTCTAGCAGCTGGGGAACGCTGGTTGTGGTTGGAAGGGGATGAGTGTCTGCTTGCTCAGGAAGTAGCCTGCGGGCTTAAACCCAGAGCTTTCTCTTGCAGATGCCAAGTAGGGACTACTGTGATTAAGCATTTAGACTCAGCAGTGTGGGTGTGCCCTCCAGGTCTCATAGGGCTTGTTTTATAGCATCCTCTGCTGAGAGCTGAGATCCGTCCTGAGATCTGTAGTAACATTGGTCCTTGGACCCTTCAGTGGCACTGGTAATGTCTGAGACACCCCACTCCACCCCAGACAGTGCAAGCATTCTAGTTTAGGGGTGTATATTAGTAACGTGACTGTTGAAAGCAAGTGCTTATGCTTTCTTTGACAGAATTTTGGAATAAGCTGATGCTATCTTTTTTTTTTTTCCCCCTAATAGTGTAGAAAATTATTTCTGTTTTGAGAACAAAAATAATATTACTGTCAGTCTTTAATGTTCATCTCTGTCTTGCCTCACTGGATGCATAAGCAGTATAGCTTCCTTACTTTGGCAGCCATTTTCTTAAGCTCCTTTTGAGAGAGGCTCCCGCCTTTTTGCAACACTTCAGGTTTTCTGTATGGTTTGGGGGGTTTTGGGGGGTTTTTTAGTTATCTTACCTGTCCAGTGGAGGGAAGAATTAATTTTATTATACTGTTCTTAAATCAGCAAGTTGGAAGCTATTAAAGATTGAGATGCAAAAGTACTATTCATCTATATTCTTTTTAAGAAGTTGTCACTGGCAGCTGTTAAAACACAATGATAAGCATGACTGCATTGAACTGCTATGTTTCACTAGTCGTACTTGCACCTCCGTTAAGTGATCTAATTTTGACCTTTAATACACTGTATAATTGTGGTCAATGTATTTACTTTTTCTAAGGCAGTCATGTTTTTTATTTTTTTATTAATGTTTATGTTTTGGGGAAGACATTGAAAGTAAATGTTTTACTTAAGGAGAAAATTTGAAAGCTAAGTTTAGGCTGATATGTTAGGTGAAGTACGTTATCAGAATATGTCTCACCTTTAAAGGAAAGGAAGTAATATGTGTAGATAGGGATTTGAGTGTTTCAAATTAGTCTCTTCAGCATCTTAGAACTAATGGATTTTGCATTTGCATTTTTAACTCAAATTGCAGAAATTAGTCTAGTGACTGTTCAGTTGGTTGAACATAGTGGGAGGATGAATGTGTTTTACCTGAACACACACACGTGATTTGATTATTATCAAAAGCAGTTGCATTTCAGTAGAATCTAGTTCTAGCAGTATGTTAAGCAGTTGACTGGAGCGGGTGAGGAGTGGGCTTACTTTTTAAAGAAATTCCAGGGAGGGAGCAAACTAGGAATCAATATATTATAAATGAAGTTTATTATCAAAATTGGTTTTAACACATTATTTTATTGTTAACCAAGTAATATTCTGATAAGCAAACAGACTTATATTGGAATTGCTCTGTCCACTTTATGTTTGTGTAGTAGAGTATGTAAGTCCAGAATTGCTTTGGGTGTCACTGGTGCAAAGCAGTCTTGGTTTAAGGCTAGTGTGAGAAGACCAGTCTTTGCTTAACTGCTTGCTTACAGTCGTCATGGTGCTTGTAGCCTGGTACAGGAGAACAGTGAGTTTATGAAGTCAAAGCAGAGTTGTGTAACATGGCCATAGATTTTGCAGGCCACATGCTTTCTAGTGGCTTTAGTTCATCTTAAAGCTCGCTAATAAAAGACCAGATAATGTATCTGGAAGTCAGATCAATCAAATAGTGCTGCTTATTTGCCTTCAGTTTTGTTGTGTTTCCATATGTGTTACAGGGGAAGATCTCATAGATTTTTCTGGACAATCGTTATGGCTGAGTGCCTCTCAAGTGCCTGCACATTAACACTCACAGTATGGGAACAAATGGGAGGAATTGGAGGTCTGCATGCAGCTGCAGAACTAGGATCTTGTTGGGATCGTGTGTAGGTGGTAGGACAGCCCACAGGACTGCAGTGTTGCAGTGGATGAATACAGGCTCTTCAGGAAGAACTGGCTGGTTGGTGAGGGGGGAAGTTGCCCTTTATGTGGGAGAGCAGTGAGAATGTGTGGAGCTTTGCTGTGGAGTCAGCTGGGAGCTTATGGATCAGGGTTAGCAGGCAGACCAATGTGGGAAATGTTGTAGGTGTCTGCTACAAGCCACCTGATCAGGAGGAAGATGAGGCTTCCTTCAGATACTTGGAGGGAGCCTCATATTCACAGGCCCTGGTCCTCATGCGGGACTTTAACCACTCAGTACCTGCTGGAGAGATTAATCAGCAATGCGCAAGCAGTCTAGGAGGCTTCTGGTGTGCACTGATAACAAATTCCTAACCCAGGTAATAGAGGAGCTGACAAACGTCATACCGACAAACGTCATACCGACAAACGTCATACCGACAAACGTCATACCGACAAACGTCATACCGACAAACGTCATACCTACAAACATGTGAAGGTCAGGGGCAGTCTTGCCTGCAGTGACCAGGGGATGATTGAATTCAGATTTCTGTGAAGAGGGAGCTGGGCAAATAACAGTATCTCAACCTTGGACTTAAGGAGAACAGTCTTTGACTTGTTTAGGGATCTGTCTGGAAGAATCCCATGAGATATGGCCCTAGAGAGGAGTCCAGGAGAGCTGGTTATTTTTAAGGATGTGTAGTGTGAATTTGGCATGTTTTCACATTAAAAGTTACACTTCATATGAGGAAACGAGGAAAGAAGGACAGTTACAGAAAAGGGGAGTGTATCATGATGTAATCTGTATGTGTGTTGCTATTACAACCATTTTTTCACAGAAAGAGGTATGCGCTTTCACAGAATCATCTAGGTTGGACAGGACCCTGGAGATCATCTAGTCCAACCGTTCGCCTAGCACAATTCCCATCTACAGCATATCCTTAAGCTCTCTATCGACCCAACTCTTGAACACCTCCACGGATGGGGACTCCACCACCTCCCTAGGCAGCCCATTCCAACGCCTAACAACCTGTTCTGTAAAGAAATGCTTCCTAATATCTAGCCTGAACTTTCCCTAGTGCAACTTGAGGACATTCCCTCTTGTCCTGTTGCTTTCCACTAGGCTAAAGAGACTCATTCCCAGCTCTCTGCTGCTTCCTTTCAGGTAGTTGTAGAGGGTGATAAGGTCTCCCCTCAGCCTCCTCACAGGACATGTGTTCCAGACCATTCACCAGCTTTGTAGCCCTTCTCTGGACATGCTAGAGTCATTCAATGTCCTTTTTGTAGTGAGAAGCCCAAAACTGAACACAGGAATCGAGGGGCGGCCTCACCAGTGCTGAGTACAGGGGTCAGATCCCTTCCCTGTCCCTGCTGGCCACGCTATTGCTGACACAAGCCAGGATGCCATTGGCCTTCTTGGCCCCCTGGGCACACTGCTGGCTCCTGTTCAGCCGGCTGTCAATCAACACCCCCAGGTCCCTTTCTGACTGGCAGCTCTCCAGCCACTCCTCCCCAAGCCTGTAGTGCTGCTGGGGGTTGTTGTGGCCCAAGGGCAGCCCCCGGCATTTGGCCTTATGGAAACTCCTCCAGTTGGCCTCAGCCCATGGCTCCAGCCTGTCCAGGTCTCTCTGCAGAGCCTCCCTGCCCTCGAGCAGATCAACACTCCCACCCAGCTTGGGGTCATCTGCAAACTGACTGAGGGTGCACTCGATCCCCTCGTCTAGATCATCGATAAAGATGTTAAACAGGAGTGGCCCCAACACCACTAAAGAGCCTTAACTGCATCACTTCTTAGTCACAAAAAAAAAATTCTTCACAGAATCCTCCTCGAGGTTGTCACTTTGAGTCAATTAGACTTTCCTTGATGTTATTTTCAAGGAAGTAATACCAAACTCACCATCATCAGACTCATGTTCAGAGCAGTAACAGTAATTTTGACAAATATAATGCACTTGGATTTTCAGGCTGAGGAGCTGATATAAAAACATACAGAGGTACTATGAAAGTCTTACTCAAGCTTTTCATCTTGAAGGAATGGAAGTTATGCTGCTTTTTGTTATCTTAAGGAAGCAGAAGTGACAGGTTTATACAAGATTAGACTGCATTGTCAATACAGAAGTAGCAGAGAATTCACAAGGTTTTCTTCTAAAATTAGGGATAGATAGATAATAGTAGTTTGGTTCACTATTTGTTATAGAATTGCAAATAACCTAATTGCAAATTTCAAAGTATCTGAACAGTCGAATACTAAGAGACAGATCTTACTGTGATTTCCTCTTCGTTTCTCTAACTCTTCTGGCAAACTACTGAATAGCATAGGCAAGAAGGGATTTTCTTGGTGGGGTAAGCCATGCACGTCATCAGTTATCAAGTGGACTTTACTGTAGTATGACAAGTACTGCTTGTTGTGAAGCAGTATGGTGTATTTATCTTTCATTTATATTTCAGAATTCCTTTTGGCAAAATAATGAAAAATTGCAAAACTTACACTGTTAGTGTGTAGAAAAGTTTTTCTACTTTTATCCATTCTTCTTTTCATTATTGCTCTTTAAAAATTAATGCTCTAAATTGTATTTGGCTGTTCAAAGAAGTGTTCCCTCCCTATGTCACTGCATCAGTATCATTTTTAGGTGACTCTTGTTTATAGTATTTGTCATTAGTCTTTTCAGACTATTGTTAGTTAATGTATTGATTAAAAAATATAGCCTGGTCAGTACTAATTAGTGAATATATGTTGGAGACTGAAAGTCTCCAAAGAACTAGATGCTGTGGCCTGATGAATTAATCTGGGGAAAGCACTGCATTTTTTTCATACCTGAAGTATATGGAACTCTTAAGTGGAAAATACCTTGCTTTTGGAGATGAGGGGGAAGTAATGTTAAAAGCAATAAATACGATTTTGTAGAAGAATTTGGCAAGCACTCTTCAAGTAATAACACTCAGCAGTTGTAGAGTACTTGCTGGTTTCAAGGTACCTCGTCTCAAGGCTGGAATTCGTACCAGAGTGTTTCAGCAAGATTTAATTCAGTGGGGCTTGATCTGATTATCATAGCTGTCTGGCCCAAGTCGTATAGTACTGTCGCTGCTTCAGGTAAATAAAATGTTTTGAAGGGCAGTCAGACAGATTTCACAACGTGACAAAATACTGCTACTGAGCCTAAGTGCACTCTTGTTCCTTTGAAACATTCTGCACTTTATATCTAAGTGCAGACACATATTTGGGTACACAAAGGTCTCCTTGGGTACACAAAGGTCTCCAAAAGAGAAAACTAATAAACTTCAGTTAATAGCTGTTCAGCAATACTGAAGACTTCTGCTCCCTCTCAGGTGGAGTCTATGTACACAACTGCTTAATTTGTAACATGATAGCAAGAGCTAACATTATGCCTGTGTCTGTGTCAGATCGAACTTTTATGTGTTGATGGGTCCACACATTGTACTGAGAAAGACGAGTCTGAGAACTGGCAAGTTGCACTTTCCACTGTAAATCAGTTGCTATATTTGAACATGAAAGAAAGAAAAAGTTATTCCTTGATAACCTAGATTTTGAGGAAGTCTGAATTCATCTGTGAGTGGTGAAAGCACTGTGCTACATCTGAGAGACTGACTGTACAACTATGCTGTCAGACTTCAAGGTCTACCCAGACTTTACAGTTAAACTTAAACTTCAAGATCAGAAAGTATGGGTAACTAGACTGTGACCACATTCAAAAGGAATGTGTGCAATAACTTACATGTAGGTAGAAAAAATTAATTTGGAAGGTAGCTGTACTCTGGAAGTAGTTGGAGGAGGAGGAGCTCTGATAAGGACAGTTTAAAACCACAAGTGATGAGATTTATTGTAGTGCTGCTAGTTATTTAATTCAGATACCCAGCATCTTAGTTGGTTGAACTCTGTTTTCATTTGAGATCTGGTCTCAGGCAGACAGTAGGAAGATAGGATGTAAAGTTTTGGCATCACTTCAACTGAAATACTAGTTCTTCCTGTGGTATTCGCATAACCATTTTGAACATATTTTTCTCTTCCCTAAGTGTGTTTAGATTAGGTAAGTTCCAAGTTAGCTATATTCATTTATGTTTAATAGAAGCATGTAAATGGCTGGTGACTAGTGGTATTAAAGATGGTGAAAAGAAAAAGAAGTGTAGCCAC
>NW_020799095.1:122136270-122170489 GCF_003259725.1 Athene cunicularia
CAATACATCCCAGTTTAACAACCATGTCTGTTAACTTTTGTTCAGGAAAACAAAATTCAGTCAGTCCATGACTGACTACATTAGATACCATGCCTGAATGCCTTTTAAAAAAAACCAAACAAACAAAAACTCCAAACCCATCTCTTTTCCAGGTTTCACAATTTTATTTCCATATTTTATTTTCAAATTATCAGATTTCATGTTGGTGACATTGCTAACCCTTCTGTAAGGGAAGACTCATGGGCTGCTAGAGAGAAATGTTAAGATTTTGTGGTTTTGTTTAATTGTGGTTTTTTGTTTGTGGGTTTTGGTGGGTTTTTTTGTGGTGTTTTGGGTTTTTTTTTACTTTAAAGGTGAGGAAAATCAGAGGAATAACTAAGAAATTGATGGGGTAAGCATACAGATCTAAAGGACTGTTGCTTCCCATTTGCAACAAAACTTAAGGAACTTTAATTTTTTTAAATAACTTCCTGTTGTGTTTTGGATCAGTGATTTGTATTATGGGGGCGGAGGTGTTGGCAGTAGAAATAGCTCTTGGCAATTGTGATTGAGTACCTGCCAGCAGCAAGGGAGGGTAGGAATGCTGTAAGGAAATCCAACTAACTGCAGCTGCAGTGACTGCTAATTGGCATTCACTATGGATTGGTATGTTGTATGTAAATACTGCTCGATCAGGTGAGCATCTATCAAATCTCCTTCTTTTAATGGTGAATTTAAACACAAGCTTGAAATCTAGAGTTCACTGAACAGAAAAAAAAATGGTGGAAACTGTAGCTTTTCTTCTTTTACTATCACAGATATTTGGAAGAATTCTTCTCTTGGTCAATTTCTTTGACTATACACTTGATTTCGAGATCACTAATTCTGATTTATTTCAGCTTATTTCTTAAAGACACAGTGTCACTCTGTGTTTCCATGAAATGCCCCTCTCACTTGTTTCTCCAAAGCTGAGGGTTGTATTAGGTAATGTGATAAAAAGAAACTGAACTCTAGCAGAAGTAAGTTTGCAGTGACATCTGTAAGCATTATTAAAGAGTGCTGAGAATGCTGAAGAATGAAATAATGAAACAAACTATAAACCTCTGCATACTTTGTGGTTTTGAGTGGGAAAATTGAGAAAAACTTACAACCGTTGCTGCTTACCCTTGAGGAAAATGGTGAGGGCAGGTTCCAGCCATCTAAGATATGTGTGACCAGTGTGCACATTATTGCTTGTGATTAACATTTGCCATGGTTTAACTCCAGCCAGTAACTAAGGCCCACACAGCTGCTTGCTTAGACCTTCCCAGTGGGATGAGGGAGATACTCAGAGGAGTAAAAGTGAGAAAACTTGTGGGTTGACATAAAAATGGCTTAATAAGTAAAGGAAAATCCATGCACACAAGGAAAGCAAAACAAGGAATTCACTCACCACTTCCCTTCCCATGGGCAGGCAGGTGTTTGGCTATCTCCAGGAAAGCAGGGCTCCATCGTGCATAACAGTTAATTTGGGACAAAATGTCGTAACTGCAGACATCCCTCCCCCTTCCTTCTTCTTCCCCCAGCTCTTACTGCTGAGCATGATGTCATATGTTATGGGCTATCCCTTTCATCAGTTGGGGTCAGCTGTGTCCCCCCTCAAACTCCTTGTGCACTCCCAGCCTACTCATTGGTGGGGTGGGGTGAGAAGCAGAAAAGGCCTTGACTTTATAAGCACTACTCAGCAGTAACAAAAACATCCTGTGTTATCAACACTGGTTTTAGCACAAATTTAAAACACAGCCCCCTACTAGCTACTATGAAGAAAATTAGCTCTATCCCAGCCAAAACCAGCACAACAACAGGCCTGTGGAAAAGTTTTCAGATGTGATTGTTTAAAATGGAGATAAAACACACTTAACAATAAAAAATAAGTTCATAGCAAAAGTTGATAATATGCAAGTATAATTCAGATGCAAGAATAGAAGGAATACAAGATTTAACTGCATATTTTCTATCTTTCCTACTTCCCCTTACTTTTGTACATCTAAACACATACATTTAGATGACACAAAAGAAAGGTTGATTATGGTTTTAGTTGTAAAACTCACTGTCAGTATGGTCTTGCTATCCTGTAACAAGGGTGTATTCATGCCTACATGGCAAAGGTATATAAATTGAAGATATGATCACAGATGTTTTAAACTGCAGAACACTTTTCATATGATTTGTGATTTTTTTTTTTTAAATGGATTGTGCTCTTTAATATGTTCATACAATTAATATGTTATACATAGTTAAATACTGATTATGAATTTCATTTAAGTAATTGAAAAAGGCAGATATAGACCTAATAGCTACGTATGGGTACTAGAAATCTCACTCGATTTTAATCTTTTATCTGGAAAAAAAGGTTTTCAGCGGGAGCCGTGCGGCCTGAATCTACATGTGTTTGCCGTGAAACATTTTGTTAAATTACTTATTTTCTTTAGGACTGGTCCTACAGTTGTGTGTTTAGATGGAAAATGGTTTTTCACCATTTCACCATTCACTGATCAGATCATTGAACGTTGCTGTGTTCATAACTTTATTAGTTTAAGCCACTGGTTTGTCTGAAATACAAGTCAATTCAAAGTGGTTTTGTTTTAACTTTGTATAAATAGAGGGATCTGTACTGTTTGCAATAGTCAGACTGAGTACGGAGAAAGCAACTAGTGTCTCTCAAACTTAATATCTCTTTCTGGATGTATACATGATATAAAAATATCCCTCTGGTACAGCACTAAATATAATAGATGCCTATTATTGGGAAACCTTCTGGAGTTTTTAATCTCTGCTGTGACTCCATTGCATAATGCATACTGTATGAATATATATTGTGAATGAATATATCATGTGAATGAATATTATTTGCATAGGCTTGGATACCTTGATTTGTTGGTCATCGGTATGATTCTGTGAATCTGTTGTATGTCAAATATACCTCTTACATTTTTGTTAACAGTGCTTGAGTAGCAACATCAGAAATGCTTTTGTAAACTACAAATAATAATCTGAATAAAATACATAGTTAAAATAGCATTAAAGATTTTTTTTCTTTGCAAAAGTAAGTGAAATACTTTAACTTAGTAGAGAAAAATAAGTGATGGGATGTGACTTATATTTGATACTGTAACAGGTGATTTTCTTCCAAAGACACAGAAATACATGCCAAGAATATTGATATTTAGTAGGTGTTTGGGCTGTCATTTTGACTTACAGTGAATCTGTCATTTGCATGTTGACATCCAGGCATCCTTTTCAAGGTGCAGAGTTTCATATTGTAAGTTATCAGAATTGATGGCAGCACATTATAGGGTCTAATGTATGCTTTTACAATAACAACTGTTATTGTTGCTAAGTGTATGAAGTTATATTTTTTTATCATGAATTTAAACAAATTTTCTTATAGAAATATGATGGGGGTTTTTTTAAGGTGACGTGACAGTGCAAACTGGAGATCTGTTGCCATGTAGGATTTGTGGAAGGACTTTCTTTCCTGCAGCACTGGTAAGTGGCATGAGCACTGTTGGCTTTTAGATCTGATAAGCTGATATGAGAGTTAAGCAATGGTCACTATAGCTAAATAAAGTAGACCTAGATGCTTGGTTTTGCTGGGGTTTTTGTGTTGGTTTTTTTTCCCAAATAATTATCAATTTCAGTTATCCCAGTTTTGAAGCTACTTAGAAGGAGGTTAATTTTATTTCAGCATCCCATCACTTTCTGAAAACACATGCTTCTAAGAACATCTTCTCTAGAGTCACAGAATCATTCCTTACCTCTGCAGATATAAGCCCTAGCATTATGTGGTCTCAGATAGTAAATTAAGTGTTTTGTTAACCATTTTCAAAATACTGTGTTCTTCAGTCTTAATAGAAATTGGTCTGCCCTTAAATATGAATAGGCATTTCAGACACCTCTGATTTGTCTTGTCACTTAATGCAAATGCTGCCTACTTGCCATCGCTTTTTTATTTGCAAGGAGGAAATACAGATGCCTCCTATTTTTCTTCTTCATCTCCTAGGTTTTTGTGACTATAATGCATTCATGAATTCCTGTAGTTCCGTTTTAAAAGTAATGGCTGGCATAAATGATTGAGTGAGAGCAGTCTGATATTATTTATCAAGAGTTGGGCCTTGTTTGCTGATTGATCTATTGAGAAAGAGAGAAATATGTTGATAACTTATGTTTTCAAAACTAAGTTCTATATTCACCTTTTGGTTTTTTTCTGATTGTAGAAAAAGCATGTACCCATTTGCCAAAAAACTTCTTCCAAGAAAAGGAAGACATTCGATTCCAGCCGACAGAGAGCAGAAGGAACTGACATTCCCACAGTAAAACCTCTTAAGCCACGGGTATGTTACAATTTGCTTTTCATATGAACATTTAGGCAAACTATATATGCATCATAATAAGGCTTATTTCTTCTGACAATTTGTGATAATTAGATCAACTAGGATTTGGAAGAAAACTAACTATAATATTGTATACTAGAATAAGACACATACTTAGCTTGAAGCAAGAGATTGAAATGTATAAAGCTCTTTCTTTTTTGGCTTCCTAGCCAGAACCACCCAAAAAACCTTCCAACTGGAGACGAAAGCATGAGGAATTTATAGCAACTATACGAGCAGCCAAAGGACTTAATCTTAAAGATGGTGGAAAACTCCCTCCACCACCTCCGCCATCATATGACCCTGGTATGTAATACAATTGAGTTTTTTAGAAATTTTTTTTTTAAACTTAATTTTTACAAATTTGAATTGGAAAGGAATTTATTGGAATACAGTATTCACAAGTTCTTGAAGATGGCTATCTGATTATCCCTATGCAGATGCTCGTTTGTGACTGTGGGGCTGGCTGGCTGGCATCCTGTGTAGCTTTCAAAGCCCATGACTTTGTTTTTAATGTGTTTGAAAGGTAGTTGTGACCAGCTTGCAGCTTGCTACCATCTTATAAACCAGAGGCTGAAAAAATTGTTTCAACACCTTCTTTCTGTGCTTAACAGTGTAACTGCTCAGAAAGAGCAGACCACCTTTTTAATTGGCTGCTGATGCTAGACATCCGCAATCTATTTACATTTTAGGAATGCACATCAGCTGTGTTCTTTAAATGTGCTCTCTCCCATTTCTTGCTGCATTCACATTTATTTTCATGCACACAGTGTATGCTGTAGTATGCATGTGATCCTTCCTCATGTCGTGGGGGTACTTGTGTTTTGGTTATGTGAAATATGTGGGATTGCTATTAGCAAAGGAGTAACAGTCCTTGGGTGCCTTCAGAACTGAGGCTTGGTAAAGCATTAAAGCAGTCTGATGTGAGTGAGAAGGAAATATGCTTTTCAGTTAAATTTTGTGATGTGGTAATAGGTTGGAGAATATATTTCTTCCTCTTGTCCTAAGAGCTAAATCATTTGATCAGCTCAATGGTTATTTTCAGAAAGATTGGGAAAAATGGAAAAAAGGATCTATTTACTTCTGCCTGCCTGTGGTCAAGTAAGAATGTGAGTGTTCCATACCTTGTTTCTCTACAGGAAAAGGGTTTGTACAGCATTAGGATTGTAATGGTGCATTCATAGTAAGAAGTGAAGTTGTATTATTCAGCATTCAGTACACACTATCTAGAAATGCCATATGCATTTTAAAATAAGGTAAAACCAATAGCTGATGCTGTAGATAAGGAAGATAAGGCTTAATCATGGAAAGGATCTTTAATAATCTAGTTGTATAGGTTCTGAATTACAAGCAGAATTGCCCAGAACTAAATCTAGATTGGAAAAGTTACTAAAATGGCGCTCCCTTCGTTCCAGAGAACGCAGATGAATTTGAAGTGAAGGAAGTAACTCTATTCAGCCCACTTAAAAATAGATAGGAGGTAAAGGGAAAAGATATTGTGCCTCCATTTCTTTTCCTTCTATTTTTTACTTTTTTTCCAACGCGAGTCTTAGTGGTTTTAGTCTCCTAGCTTCATCCTGCTGCTGTGGGTAATACTTAGGAAGAGGGAACAAGGAATGAAGAGAAGACGCATGAACTGATTGGTGGATTCTCTTCTCACAAATATAATGAAAGTAGAGCAAGGGCAGCTACTGTCACTCCTTTTCCACTTTATGTGTGGAAGAGAGGGAGAACTGTGCATGGTATCATGGAGTATATTCATCTTCTCCTACTCAGCTCTGTCTTTGGCATGCTTGTCTCTAGCTGCTAGTCTTTCTCCTTTAGAAGTAAAGAGTTCTGTCTTAATAGTTCCCACTTAATTGCATGCTTTGAGTTTGCAAAGAAGCAGTATTGCTGGTTCTTTGATCTCCTGTTCCACCTTTTCCTTAGAAGAAGTGTGGAATAGTCTCATGATACTAAGAAGGACCTTAAGTCACCCCATTTGCACTGAACTCAACTGCATATGTGTACTGCCCTCTTATTTTGATTAAGTTGTATTTTATGAA
This sequence comes from Athene cunicularia, assembly GCF_003259725.1. Lineage (NCBI taxonomy): Eukaryota > Metazoa > Chordata > Aves > Strigiformes > Strigidae > Athene > Athene cunicularia. Next base: position 122,142,707 of record NW_020799095.1, read on the forward strand.
GCTTATGTTGAATCCTAACAGTGGTTCTGGACAGTACCAACAGTACTTCCAGATAGCCATGTGGCTAACTGATGCCAAGCACTTTACAAAAGAATGAAGATACAATCCCTGATTCTTAAGAGTATACATTAATCCTCTGCAGTCTGATCCATTTACTTTAGCGGGCTTTGAAAATCTTTTGTGGGAATGGTGCTGTATGCTAGCTAGAAATGTCTCTTCTTATTATCTAGGGGTTTCCATAGCTGCTTCTATTTTGCTTTTTTTTTAACCTGTGTGGGGTTTTTTAACTTTGGGCCTGTCTTGGTTTGACTATGAAGATATTACATTTGTTCTGCTTCTGAGTTTCTGTCTCTTAAGGTATAGTTTATGTTTGAGTATTTTGACAGTAGTGGAGTTTATGTAAAATAAATCGTTATCACAGGGGATTCCCATGGTGTCATTTCTCTGAAGAATTCCTTGTTCTTTCTGTGTCCTTTGATCACTTTGGGTTACAGTTCATAGTCTGGTGGCCACTACATCATTTGACTCACTCAAAATTGTTTGTTAATTTAAAGAGATAACTATTTAAGACAGATCTGCTGCATTTGGAATAGTAATTTGTAATCCAGACCTTATTTTGGATTGTATGATATCTAACTGTAATGAGGTTGTGACTGTGGAATATCTCTTCATTTTCTGCGATATATTTCTAAAATCACCTAGAAACACACTAATTTAACTTGCTTTGCCAGTGTCCAGCTCTTCTGAAGTTGATGTTTACATGGGTTTGAATACTGTAATCTGGGGAATTCAAGATCTGTATTTCTAGATGCTAAAATTGTCTATCTGAAACTACAGTCCAAACATTTTACTTTCCAAGGGCAGTGTATTTTAAGGGGTATATTTCCAGCATACAGATGAGGGATCTTTTAATATTTTAAATATTTACATAACCTTTCTGTTTTTTCCCCAATGTTAGTAATATTTCCTATAAGTAGTACTGTTTGTAATGTGACTAAATAAATATTGAAAAATAACACAGCCACCAATTACTCTGTTTTGCATGTCTTCATAGATATATCCTAATATTGTCTGGATTTCCTCTGATTTTTTTTCTTAACTTTCTAATTTATTTTTTTTAATGATCATCTCCAATATTGCAGTTAATTTTTATCAGTCCTTTCAAAATTTCCAGAAAAAGGAGATTTTGTTGTCTTTTGCTGTTTGTATGGGAAAGATTTTAATGCATTTTCGTATCTTGAACAAATTGAATTGTTTGTGATTTTTTTTTTTCTTTTTTTCCTCTTTTCTCCATTTCCTTCCAACTAATATTCCTGTCATGTCCATATGCCTCTTTCGTCACCTTCTCTGCTGAATAGCATCTCTCAAAGTGTTTCTTGTTTTGCTTAGGTTATTTATGATCCTCAAGCACTCTTCTCATTTATATCCATCAAACAAGAAACATCTTATGTGGACAATATTATTTTCCCCTGCAATTCATATTTGATTTTCAGATTCAAGAGGCCTTAATTTTCTCTGGGGGTGGGGCTGGAGCTGGTCTTTAAAAGACTTTAAAACACTTTTTAAAATGCATTATTAATGTTCATTCTTTATGTTTTTAAGATTACATTCAGTGTCCATATTGTCAGAGGAGATTTAATGAAAATGCAGCTGACAGACACATCAATTTCTGTAAGGAACAAGCAGCACGTATTACTAATAAAGGGAAATCGGCAGCTGATACCAAAGGGAAGCTTCCTACACGAACACAGGTGAACTACCACATTTTTCTTAACTTGTAGCTTGCATTCAACATCAAATCAAGCTTGTTACATAGGGTGTTGCTCTTAAATGGAATTGTTTTATTCTGTAATCTTATTATTTGTGCTAGACTGAAATCAGACACCAAACATGGAAGAGGTTTTTGCTTTCTTATAAGAGGAGAAGAGATCCATAAATCAGATGGCAGCAATTGCAAAGCCAAAACCAGTCATAAATGTAATTCAGATATTTGTGAAAATGACCGCTAAGGGTAGTAGCAGGAAGTAGAGATGCAGTATTGTAAAGGAAGTTGAATTTCTGTTGTGCAAGTCTTCCGGATTCAATTCAAGGCTGTTCCTTAAGCAGACAAAGGTACATGACTACAGGACAACTGACAGCAATAGTTTGGCTAATTAGAAGCTTAGAGTAATTCAGATATATTAAGGTAAGAGCTGCAGTAGTTGATTTATGGTGGCAACAAATGAAGGATTAACGTGTGTGTTTCATTTAGTGGTAATGCTCTTTTTTTTTTCTGGAAGCTGTGAAGAGTGGAACATCACAGAGTAACTGCTTGTGTTGTCTTGCACTGTATTCTGAATCAGTGCTGGGACTGGTCCAGCGCACACAGGTGAAAGTAAGATTTGAAAGACAAAAATGATCCTGCCCTTGAGTATTCTTTTTAAAATTAACTGGAAATGAGGTAATAATGTTAATCTTGTGAGACAGCTGTGGAAGAAGGTGAGAAAAGCTGTAGAAAAGTGGGAAGCACGCAAAGACATACAGTTAAATGAAAAAAACCCAAAACCACTGAGTTAGATAATCATATACTAGTATCATCTGTATGTAAGAAAGCAGACTAGCAGAAACCATTTGCATGATCCCATAGCAGAAACAGTTTACCTAGTAGATAATCATTGTGTTTTCCCACAGTACCTATCATTGTGTTTTCCCACAGTACCTAACTACCTATCTTGTTATATAGATAGTTTGATTTAATTGCTTAAATTTCTAGGTTGTATTTTGTTACAGTACAAACCTGCTGCAGTTAAGAAGATGCCTTCTGTAGGATCAACACCATCATCATCATCATCACGCTTACCACAGCCAAGTGGTGTTAGCAAAACTGTTGTAGGTATGAAATAACTGTTACGAATTTTCCATTTCCTTTCTGAATATTAGTTCTCAAACCATGGATTATAAGTAGTATCATTTTAATAGCTGGAGGGATTTCTACAGCATTGCCCAATGATTTAAACTGACAAAGTAAAAAAAAAAAATGTAGTTCAGTGTTACATGAGTGGATAAGATAGTGTCTGTCTTTCATAATACAATTTTTTTAAATCAATGTTTTTGTCACCTGATTTTTTTGACTTACATATATGATAGCTATATAGTTTATTGTTGAAATTGATATAATGGTTTGTAAAAATTCATTTGAAGTAAAGTTGGAAGGGGCTCTGATTGGCATCTACCCAACAAGACTCTTGAACACATAGGGTTCTCTTCTGTTTTTATATATTGGATCAAATTAAGTTTTTTCCGAGTTGAACCTGCAAAATCATTCTATGTAGTAATGTGTAATTGTATCGAATACTGATCTCTCATCTGACACTTTTCTGTTGTTTAATTCTGTAACTAATTTGTATGCCAAATATGATTTATGAATTGGTGAAAATATGTAGTCACACCCACTATATTGTAATTATGCAAACACTGATCTTAATCTGATTTCAGATATCGTCAGATATCAAACATGTTCTGTTTGTATATACTTTGACACTCTAGACTTTTTCCTTTTTCTTTCTGAAGAAAGTAATTGAAATTCAGGGCATTTTCTATAGAATAGAGCATTACATCTCAATTGCATATTTTCTGTAAATTTCTGGAAACATACTGGCTTTTTCCTCATATCTTTGTTTTTTTCTAAAACTCCTGTTTTGAATTTTACAATCAAAACATATATAATGAATTGTATCATTCCAGCAGCAGAAATCTTATGTTTTCTTATATTTCCATGCTCGCTTTCAACTGCAAGGTGCCTCTTCAAATAAAGCACTATCTTCATCTGGGCCCAGTGCGAGCAAAATTCAGACATTATCACCAGCTCATAAAAACTCCTTGGGAATGGTGAACCCACAAGCAGGGTAAGTTTCCATTTAATGTTGTCATTTATACTTTTTCATATTTATGTTGTGCTAGTTCTAGAAGTCTCTGTGATCTGTTTCATTTGCCTTTTTTTTTTTCCCTTCACTGTGAGCCTCACAAGTGTTGTGTTTTGAATTTATCCTTTATTTATAAACACCATTAATGTTTAAGGAGCATTGATGTAGACAAAGATGCATTTTCTGATGTTAAAATTAACAGCAAAGGAGGTCAAGTGTGATATAAAGTAGACTAAAAATTTATAGAATATGCCAAAGTGGTTGGAGTTATGATTTTTTTCTTCTGGAATAAAGAGACTTAAAAGGAGAAAACGTTAGGCATAACTTCCTTCAATTTGTGGAAATAAAAGAAAAAGGCCTCTGCCACAGACCACAAGCCAATTGTGACAGGATCTTCCCTCTTAGCACAAAAGGATGGATACTTTTCCTCTTCCCTTTCCTGTCTTAAAATACCCAAGAGACAACAAATGAAGGAGCACAAATAAGTCAGTAAAAACCAGTGCTCTACAACAGCAACAAGAAGTAGTAGATGTATATTACTAGAGTTAGGTGAAAGTGCTGGCGTAATCAAGGCTGTTACTGATATTGTGCTGGGGCGGGGGGGAGGTAGCCAGTGCACACTATCTCAAAGAAGAAATGTATGGAAGGGATTGAAGAAAAGTAGTGCAATTTTACAGAAGTTTGAGGAGCACCAAGGAGCACTGAGAAAAAATGTAAAAAATACAACAAAGTGATTGCAGTTAGATTATTGGTGATTGAAGAAGACTTATTTTTATAAAAATGAGTATCAGATTGGTGGAGAAAAACAATGGCTTAAGTTTGTGAGGAAGAAAAATGACATTCTGAAAGAACTCATGTATGGACAGCTTTATTAATTGCACAGAACTAGTGATTTTTAGTTTATCATTCTTAAGTCTTACAAGTTATGCACAAGTATGAATTAACAGCTCTATCATACTTCCCTCCTAACACCATGTAGCATGAGGATGAAGTTTTGTGCCTCCTTGCTCTACCCACTCGTACTGAGTCTTTCAGATACAGACAAGAAGCAGATTCCATGAGGTTGTCAAAAAGACTTTTTTTTGTTATTTTGGCCCCTGTCCCCTGTCCACCCTTCCCACAGCATCCTAGTAGTCTTCGGTCTACAGGTCAGCTTCACTACTGTTTGTAGGCATCTATGCTTCAACTGTCAGAAAATCCCACCCTCTATTATTCATTGACTGATTTTTATATCATATTTCTCTGTTTTCAGAAGTTGAATTAACACCTGCTGATGAGTGGCAAACAAGTAGGTCTGCAAACCACAATAAAAAGTCAGCTGAGATAATTTGAAGGCTTGTTTGTGACCTCAGTGATGAATCCCAGTTGTCTAGGAAAGGATTTTTCCTGTTGATAAGAGTTTCAACTGCAGTTTGTGACAAGGCACAGGTTTTGGTCTTCACTTCTTAACAAGGAAGTTCTATTTAATTTTACCAGTCAGTTGCTCACTGGACTTGCTAGTATGTATTCCGTAGTCTTTCATTACCTCTTTTGAAGCTTGGAGGAAAAATTGTGAGGTGACCAAGCCAAATATTAGTTAATATGTGGAAGGATGTTTGCACAGGTTCTCTCTGTTCACATGTGCTGTCCACTGCAAATAGATGACTTCTGGTTTGGCATAGCTCTCAGTTAATGTTCTCTGCTGAGAGACAGTGAAAGTTAGCTTGGTTTATAACCTCACTTAATTGCCTATGCAATTTCCAGTTTTTAAGAGTAAGGATGTGATGAATGTGTTTTGCCTGCAGTTCTCACTTTTGTGCTCTAAAAAACTTGTTCTCTTGTCTTTGTCAGCCAGCTCTTATGGTTTCTTGCTGGTCATACTAACTGATCTTCTCACAGATGGCTGTTAAATGTGTTATAGTCAGACCTAGCAATTCTTCCTTTTTCTTTTAGCTCTTTTGTATTTACTTCTGAGAAAAAGTTTGTGGGGAGTTACATTGAAGCAATGTTACAACATGGAAGAGTTAGGTGCCTCAGATTGGTTACTAAAGACAATTTTGGCCTTAATCATTTCAGCCTTATTATTGGTATGTGAGGAGGAAATATGTAGGATTCTGTTGAAATAACTACAAAATTATATCAGAGCAGGGACAGATACACTAACAGTCAACATCCTAAGTCAGAGTGAGAATAGTTAAGACTAGTGACATAGACTTTAAACGTTAAAACATCTTCCAATTTAGGCTGTAGTTAATTGCAGCTAGGATTATTTTATAAAATAAAAGCACTTTTAAATTTTCATTAAAATAACCTTCATTATGATGAAACAAAATTTATTTCTTCGGTTACATTTATGATTTGACCAGTAAAATGACAAGGCATAGCATGATATCTGGGATTCTGTTGTACCTAAGTCATGCAGAGCTCATGCTGTAAGATATCAAGCTCATCCTTCTGAGTTGTTAGTGAACTGATTTACCAAGCAGTGTTGCACATGCATTGTTTTAAGGGCAATCTTTCAAACAGAATGCTAAGGGATCATGTGATTTTAATTTCTTTTTCTTTTTCCCATGGCAAGTACTTAAGAGCCAGGTAAAATTCCAATTTTTGCTGTAAGAAACAAGCTCCTGCAGTTTTTCCAGAGGGAAATGGTAATTTTGTTGTTTTGTTTTTGTTTTTTTTTAATTTATATATTAATTAAGTGAAACCTTCCTAGATGTAATTCGAGATTTGGCAGAGAGGTAGTGAGGTTTAATAGTAGAATTAAAATTATACTGTGCAGTATCAAGGATGAATTATATATATGTTGGAGGGGGGAGATTTAATCAGACACTGAGAATCATGGTACCTGTTGTCTGTGGTGAATATGCAGAGAGAGAAATTACTATCTGGTGACTAATGGAATAGAAGTGATTAACATATACAGGCATGCAGTTTCCCTCTTGCTCTTTAGGTGGCACTCTTGAACTGCTGCTTGAAACTGTTGTGAAAGCCACATGACGCTATTCGTGCCTTTGTGTTAAAGGTTGTGCTAAAACGAACTGGGTCCCTAGGGTGTTTAGTTCTGTAAAGGATTCTTGAACTTAATTTCATATAAAGTTCAACTTCAATATCGCAGTATAATTTTTTATTTTGTATGATCAGAAATGCAACCAAGTTTTATAACTTCCTTATTTTAAGTCCTTTTTGCTATGCTTTTTTATTTGAATTCTCTTCTGCTCCCCAGGTAAAAAACTTCTGAAAGCACACCACAGCAGCATCAACATAAGCTAGGTTAGCGTTAGTGAAGCTTACTTTGTACACATAGATCAGGATGTGTCATCTGAGCTCTGCTGTGAGAGTTGTCTTTTTCTGCCTGTACAGAGTAAGAGCATAGCCAGTTATAAGTGTTAATGAAAGTGTAGCACAGGGACATAATTTCTGAGTCCTAGAGAAGCAAGTAAGAGTTCAAGAGTAGCATGTGGTTCTGTATTGTAGTCAGTAGGAAAACCTTGATTTATTGTGTGAAAATAGGATGTCATCTTTTTGATGTTGAAGAACTGGGAAAAGGAAAATTAATTCTACGTACATTGTAGTTAGGCTTATATTTGGATAGTGAATCATGTTAAGATCCTACGTTTGATACATATTTTGTAAGCGTACAGAGTTGAACACTGTCTTACATTTCTTGAGGGGTAGGGTGGTTCTAGTAAGCTGTCAGAAGTAATTGCATCTTCAGGAGAAAAAAATGGGTAGGATCTTCCTATCCTAAGGCTAAGCAAACAGGCAAACTCCAACCCCATATGCAAACTGTTTTGCCTAGCAGAACTTGACACCATTGTTTGTGGCCAGCCAGGGATCTTTTGCATGTACAGATTAATTGTTTATGCATGTTTCATTTGTGGACAATATATTAATTTTTTTAAAACTGGGTTTTGGAAAATTACATGATGTTTTCAATATGGCAAATGAACCCTTAGAAGTTGCTTTGTCATTTTTATTTTGGGGATAAAACATTATTTCATGTTAAGCTGGTCAGATTTATGACTGCTGGGAAATACATCTGTAACACATCCAGTACTGTCTTACAGCTGAAATGCAATGTGTGGCACACTTAACCAGTATCAGTAAATTTTTAATTCCACTTATATATTTGCCATACAGCATGTGTAGCCTGTAAAACCATTGTATTTTTAGAATACCTTGTTCATTTCATTAACACTGTAACTTACTTTGTTCAGTGAAATCAAGGTAAATAAGTTGTCTTGGTGGTGGTCTTTGCATTTCAGAATATTTTTATGATTGTGCTTTTTTCGTTAGTACATGAAAGGGCTGTCAGCTTTGGGAGGGTTTTTTATTATTTCTATTTTTTTAAGTGTGGAAGAATATTGTAGTTCTTTATTTTCATGATATCATGACTGCTTCTAGGTTATTGTGGTATTCTATGCTGCAGGTGACTGCAGTTCACAGACTATGTTGATAAATTCTTAAAGGTTCAGAAAAGAGCTAAGAAAATCATAATAGGTTAGTGTATGTCTTGCAGTGTCAAAAGACCTGTCTTGCTCTCAGTCCTTGGGAAATATATAAAAAGTGTGCATTTGGTAAAACAGGAATTGATTAAGCATTTCCGGACTTAATTAGTTTGAACTAGAATATCTGTTTGGGAGGAGGAGTGGGAAGTGTAAGTCTAGAAGAACTTATCTTACAGCCTGCATTATTTGGGGCTAAATGGTCAAGACTAAAATCTCAGTGTTCCCTGATGACTTTATAATGAAAGAATATCATTCAACATTGTCGAATTTTTGTTCTTTATGGGGAGATTTCCTTTCATGCTTTAGAGATGTGATGTGGGTTGCAAGGTTCACAGCAGAAGCTTCCCAAAAAACAAATTACATTGCAAACTTCACAGTTCTGTGCCTTTTCGTATTCATTTTACAATAACATCATATTAAAAGTAGTATGACATGGGTATTGGAGATACAAAAGAGGTTGTTTTGTTTTGTTTTGTTTTTTTTTTAGTATATTAAAAGCTGTGTTGAAAATAATGTTTCCTTGGCAGCAATTAGCTGTTTAGTAATTTTCCTGGCATTGTAGTTTATTAAGGTTGTATGACAAGAATTGGAAAACTGCACAGTAATGTTAAGAAATTATTTCTTTTGGTGTGAGGGAGTGCTTTGTTGGCTTTGCTTGTTTGTTTTTTCCTTATGACTTCTCTTTAGGAGTGGGAAATTTACAGAATAGTTAAGCTTCAGCTACCCAGAGATTCCCATTAATCTTGATTGGTTTGTTTATAGTTCTTTATTTTCAGAAAGATTAATAAAAATAATGTAAGTGTCATCGTTTTCCAGTTAAGACTTAAGTTACTAGTCTTTGAGAAGAAACATCAGTTACATTATTGAAGTAAGGGAAGAGATACAGTGGGCTTTTTGCAGGTTTTGCTGTATAGTTTAAGATGATAAAAACTCAGAACTTCACTTGACCTAATTTTTCTAATATAAGTTGTGATTTCTTAAAAACCACAATTCTCCTTATGATGATGTATGGGAGGGATGGTGGTGTGTTTTATTTTGGGGGGGGGGGTGTGTTTAAAAATTTAATTGTTTAATATTTTAAAATTGGATTTTTTGTTTATTCTTTTCCATTTGGAAATGTTATCCATAATAATAAAGTATTGCCTCTGTGTATTGCATTGTACAGATTGTGAGGATAACTGACATTAGGTTTTTGTTTTTTCTAAAAAAGAATAAAAAAATACATTGGAAACCTAATCCAAGTATATGCAGTCCTCTCCTCTTTAAAGTAAGAACAACCCTTTTGTTTTCTGGATTATTAAAATCTGATTTGTACATGTTTTTTTTTAGTCAATGGGAATGCTTTGTGAGTATATAAATATTTAATTGTGAATACTTTAATTTTTTTTGCAGTATCTTGAGTAGCAATCTAGCAATCTCCTTATGAGTACCCCTTTATATATTTTTAGTAGTAAGATGGACAAGTTAGGCCCACCACTGCGAACCGGAAGAAATGTGCAATGGTTTTATGACAGTGATACAAAAACAGACAGTACCATCAAAAGACCAAATGAGTTGTTGCCTATAAAGAAGTAAGTATTACAAATCAGCGTGGCTTATCTGTTTTGCAGAAATGTTCCTCCAAAGCATTGGAATAGTAAAAGTGTGACCTTGACAGACATCTGCTGCCCCATGTGTCTTCAATATAAATGTTGTGGGAGAAGAGTATGTAATATAATTCGTATAATATTTGTTTCATGCTAGGAGAACAGCTTCATAGTAGGACAGGAAAGACAAAAACTGTTCTCAGATTTTGTCTTCTGTCACTGATTGATTAAGAGCCAAGAGTAGTGAACTTCTATCTTTGTAAACCTGAGATAAAACTAACTTTGCATGATATGAAGCTGAAGTAAGCATTTAAGCCCAATAACTGTACAAATATCTGCCTTCCAGTCAACTGTTTTATGACGAAGTAATTTTATTCTTTTAAAGTCAATTAGTCATCTATCCCCTACTTCTGTAGGGATAGCTATGGTGGTCCAAAATTGTAAGCAAGGCAGACTTTGTAATGAGCGGTAAAGTATTTTATTAAGTCTTAATTTATCTCATATAAAGGCTTCCAAATATTCAGCAAGTTTAAGATTTAAGTTTGAAAGAAATGGTATTCCAATCTTTTAAAAGGGAAATAGATAATATATTGTCATTAACCCTTTATTATAATGTGGAAGATGCCAAATTCAAATGGGCTGATCCTTCATAAACAATACCTTAAAGCATATTGCAAAAGATAAATTAGTAGTGAATTATGTGGCTTATACAGAGAATGTAATGCTTTAAATAGTATAATTGTGTCTAAATCTCTTATTGCTGTTTTAATGTTGTAACCAAAGCTGAAGTATCTTTGAGACATGGCCAGAATATTTGAACTTGTGTTTCTATTTTAAAAAGCAAAAGGAATGAAAGGGGGAGGAGCTCTTTTTAGACAAACAGATTTTTATTGTTGTTGTTTTTCATGTTTGGTTATAGCTATAAATCCTGTGAACCATCAAAAGTTAGATCAGTTTTTATAGTATATTACTAAGATGTTGAAAATTCAGCTTATTGAGTTAGTAAACATGCTTACAGTAGCCCCTATCCATAGAGCAGTGATTTGATATTTTTTTTTTTTTTTTTTTTTTTTTACTTATTCTGCTCTTCCTAACATTACTGTTCTTACTCAGATGTCCACTGAGTTCACAAATTAAATCTGCCCTCCTTATAGGAGGTTATTCAGCCAGCATCATTTGACAAATGTGAATAGCTACTAGCCTGCTATGTTAAATTCAACATGGCAACGTGGCTACTTACTGTTTATGGCAAAAGTTTGGACTTTGGCATGCATGCCATTAGTCATAAGGACTTATTTACGATTTTGCACGGAACTATAAGCTGGTTTGGGTGACAGTGATAGCTGTCAAGAATATCTGAAAACACCCTGTCTAGGAAGCATGCTTAATATTTCCATATTTTATAGCAAAATCCAACCATATTGTGAATGTGTAAATAGAAAACGACAAGCTGCTTTAACAAATTTCTTTCAGTTTTTCATTTGGCAAGTAGTGGTAATTAAACTAGATGTACAACGTGAGCTGCTTGGAAGGGAAGGGAAGGGAAGTCTTCTTCTATCTTATTTCTTCTGAAATTGAAAATGGCTAATAAACATTTTTAAAGGTATGTCCAGATTTTAAGAGTTGAAGGTAGCATTGGTACACAGCCACATCTGTTGTCAGACTCCATTAATACTTCACGTGATACAACTTAGAACAGGGATTTATATAGCTTTGCACAACCAAAACAAAACAATCCAACAAAACAGAAAAAAACCCAGAACTGGACAAGTAGATAGAAGCAGCAGAGGTTGGACAGATGAGAAGAGACCAAGCTGTGATGGCAAAAGTTGCGATAATCGTGAATGTCTGACTTTGTCGGAAGACATCTGTCTCTAGAATCAGATCGCAACTTAAGGATGCAATTTCAAGATTTTTCATCAAATATGCATGAATCCTGATGCTAATTATCTGTCTAGATCTGGGATGAATAAAGTAATAGACAGTGACAACCTGCTACTTCTGTTGATTTACTCATCAACAATGGCAGAAATCACTGCAGTTAATTATAAGACTCATACTAAAGTTTCTAGTCTGAAAATAGAATTTTTCTTCTGTATTTTTAGAAAACTAATTGGGAAAAAAAAAGCAGAAATTATGCAGAGAGCTATCTTTAAACATTTTAGAATGAAGACATTCTGTTAAACCTTGAATGATGTTTTATCTGTTCATGGGACTCTGCCTCCCTCAATAGACAAGGTGCACAGTGCACTTTGTGGTTTTTCAATTTTTTGATTTCCCCTTGCCCCTGTCCCCACCCTGGTTGAAGCAGTGACCTGTGTGCTGTACTACACAATACAAGTCATGTGTTTAGGGTGCTGATTTCTGGGAAATTTCTTTAGTATACACCCAGTATTTAAAGCATCAGGTGAATTTTCAGAGTACCTAGTGGGATGAGGGTGTATTACACATATTTTAGAGAACTGAACAGATGAAATACAGGGAAGAATAGTGGACAATGTTTCATGTTAATTTCTTTCAAACATGTAGGACTCCTATCATTATGTTCAAAAATGACTGATTAAAAGTACGCCCTGAAGAGACCTCAGTTTAAGACATTAATGCTCTTAGTTTTGAAAAAGTAGTATGTTGGTCCCAAGTTGAAAATCCAGAGAAAAATGATTCAGTAATAGTTTTGAAAAATTTGTTTTAAATTACTTGGAGTTGCCTATAAAGGTATTGAGAGACAGCTCTGTTCTTTGCATCACTGATCATCCTTGATCCATGATGATCCATACCATTTCTGTGTACAGCTGAATTTGTCTTTATACGCTTTTCTAGCTTCCATAACAAGTAAAGTAACAGTCCGGTGTGTTCTTTCTGCTATTGAACTCTAATTAATTATACTCCATTATAAGCAAAGGTCTCTCTTCAGTGTAAAACAAGATAGGGGAAATAATACCAGATAGAGTATTTAGCATCTGTACTGTTGTACATACTTGTAACAGTGTAATTTAAGTTAGATTTGTAACTTTTATCCTGGAATTCTGTAACTTCTGAAAGACTGACATAACTTTTTAAAGTTTTTAATTCTGATATAACTTATGTAGTGCTTTTCAGTCTACAAAGTTGTTGGGGGAATTTTTTAATAAAACAGTCTTTAGAATCTTTAGAATAATAAGGGGGAAGTCAGGAAAACTAATGGAGAAGGTTGGTATTCTACCCAGTGAAACAGAATCTTTGATGATTCCACTCTACCTGTTGCATGTAGAAGCCATTCTTGTTGAACTTGATTACATTAGTTAGATACAATTTCACTTGATTTAAATTTAGTTTCTGATATCCATTTTTGTGCTTAATCATTTGATCACTTTTCCACTGAAGTTTTTTAAGTGATGGACAGAGCTGAAAAGCCATCTTTAGCATATGCTCTTAACAGGAAGGAAGGAATGTTTTATGCAACATGCCTAAAATTCAGGAGTTATTACATGCTTCCTCAGTTGTACCACTGTTGCAGTTGAAGCTAATGGAGTTAAATGCATTTCCTTATATATACTTTGAAAACCAAACCAAGACTAAGTTGTTGATAATTCTGAAAGAAGCAGTTAGTTTCCTCTGAAGAGAAGGAAAAAAATGATCACATGGTTTTTTGTTGTTGATTGGGTTCTAGGTGAACTAATTTTTTTAATGATGTCTTGTTTTCATTTTTTTTTAATGGCCATGAGCCAGTCCCAATTTAAATTTCATTTATGAATCAGTGTTCAAGAATGAAAACAGAAAAACTTAGTAGGTCATGCACAAGATGTCATAGTCACTGAAGTCTTAACAAGGAAGAAATCCCAGTGAATGGTAATTCTTTTGAGGAGTGATGAAAAATTCTCTCCTTGGTCACTGATGGTAAAAGGATGCCCCTTCCTATCTTTTTTTTTCTTAGTGCTGCTCATATTTTTCAGGAGATTCTCATGTTTCTCTACTCATCAAAGCAAGCAGTGACATGTTCTGTATGTTTAGGATGTGCTATTCATCACATACTGGCTTATCATAAACCCAGTGTGTCTTAGGCAAAGCAGCTTTCACAGCTAAGGGATCATACTATGGAAGCCAAGTTTAAGAACACTGTAACAAGCTAGAAAAAAAATCAGGCCCTGATGCCCAGGATAGACTTCTTCCTCTCCTCCTTCTATTTATGTTTATAAATATAATATTAATGCTTTGAAGAAAGAGGATCTACAGCATTATCTGAGAAGAATGCTTCCTAAAAAAGTCTGCGGTTATGAAGAAAAAGAAATCATGTGACTGACTTTGTACTGGACACAAAGTATTGAGGTTGTGGTATCCTTTCTACATTTTTTTAAACTATTAAAACCTTCAGTCAGCTGCTCTCAATTTCTCTGAAAGCCTTGCCAGTCCTAAAAAGTGCCTTCTAGTCTCTCAAGGTAGACAGTAGAACATACTAAACAACCAGTAATGCAGGATCTACCTGTATTTTGGTATGATAGCAAGTAAAACACATGTACAGGAAGGGACTTGCTGTTCCATTTAGCTTGTAATTGTAAATTCAAGTCATATTCATTCCAAACCATGATAAGTTCATGCCAAAGCTCTTCTGTCTGCTTTTATTAGGAAATAAGTTATATTTTTCATACAATTAATTGACATGTAGATTGTTGAGCTAATTTTTTTATATTATTCGTAAATTCATATTCTTATATATATTTCTGTGTCTATATATAAAACATCAGATATTTATTTTGTTTTAGAGGTGCAACAAAAACACGGACATCAACCCCTCCTAGTGTGGCAAGAACCATGAGCACGGGTGCTCTAACAAACAAAAGGAAAACTAGCAATTCAGACAGTTACTCAAGGTAGCTTTTAACTTTGTGGGTTTTGTCAGCAATAGAGCCTCCATTAATGGCGAGTACTTATTACAAAAGAAGTTGGGGAAAATAATGTTCTCTGCAGTTAATAGATAACTCATAGTCAATATTATTTGGCATGTTTAAGATACTCCATATATTTTGCATATTTATAATCTAACAGAACACCTTTGTCATCAGCTGTCTCAGATGTGCACAGAAGGCAGCGTTAGAAATGCCACGAACCTCTTAGGATCTGTTAAAAAAAAATCTTTCAAATGGAAAGTGGGTGGTTCACTTGAAATTGAATGAAGTTTGTGTGCTAAGCACACAAATTGTACTTTTAAAGGGTAGGATAAAAATTGTATTGTGTTAAACATTCTTGTTTTGACAAGTTAAGTTTTCAAACACTCCAGTTAATCTAAGTAGTGAATCAGATATTTGGTCCTGCTCCTAAATTGTTGGCATTTTTTGTTTTGTTGCAGGAATGGTGGGTATCTGGAGATAAGTAGGGGACTCTGGGTAGAGTTATAAGGTATACCACTGTAAATAAATAGGAAGTGTAAGCATGAAAACGACAGTAACAGTAGCAGTAATTCACTGCAAGGATTAGAATAATTTTGCATCGAGTTACACTGAATTCAGTTACAGAGAATGTTCTTTATCTGGGATTTTCAGGTCTGATGGTAGAATTGGGTATGACAGTGGAGACTACGCATCCTCAGTCAATGGAGGAAGTTCAAAAAGCAGCGAAGGAAATTCACCTGTACAGTTATCAAAGTTCTGCCATGAATGTGGGACAAGGTACCCAGTGGAATGGGCGAAGTTTTGCTGTGAGTGTGGAATTCGAAGAATGGTTGTGTGAACACATTCTTAAAAGCAGAAAGAAAATGAGAAATCAGAAACATCTGCTATGTACTTCTGCATGGAAAACTAGAGCACTCCTTCCTATTAGACTTCGTGCTGCAAACATGTTGAAACATCATATTGTAATTTTCTGAGTGCAATCTTCTGGCTATACAGTTATTTATAAACAAATATATATACTGTATATAAAAATAGCAGGTACCTAAAACTGTGCCATTCAAGGAAATACTTTTTAATCTCTGTTGGAAATATTTAAAATTAAGGTAAAAATGTGTTAAGTAACAGGTAGCAGAAGTGGTTCAATGTTATTTTTATTGTAAATCCTACTAGATAAAGGATTATTTAAATCTCTTGTGCAGGATAATACTTTCCCATAGGGAACTAGCCATGAAGAACTTGGGCTTCAAAAGTTTCTCTGTAGAGGCATTTCCTTCATATGCAAAAGTTCCTTAGATGCTGTGTTCTAAGTCAAAACAACATGAGCAACTCTTATAAATTCCTAGTTAAAAGTGCAAAAAGTCTGGATCCCTTTAAACAATATTAATATCCTAATTGGACTTCTCAGTTACTTAAATCCTAGGATTTTTGAAAGCATCAAAATGGAAAAACTACCTGAGAATTCTGTTCACATGTAGGAATAAAGTCAAGAATTTTGTGTCTTTCCATGTTCTGTTTTCCAATAAGAGCATGTTGATATTTTTACGTATTTATAAGGGCAAATATGGTATTGTCACTTTATTAAGTTCCTTTTGTTCAGAAATGCTTGTCTTCCTCCTCCTGTGCTCCATCACAACTGGCATATCTAAGATTTTTGTGCTTTTTGTCTTTAAAGGTTTCCAAAGGTCCTGCTCCATTTTTCTCTTTCTTCATTTCCTGAAGGGGAGACAAAGTCTATGCTTATCCTACCTAAATGTTGAACTCTTATTTTGAAAACAGCCCTCTTGATGATTCCAATACAAAAAAAAAAAAAAAAAAAAAAAAATAAAAATGTATGTTATTAGAACAGTAGAACTTGTTCTGTAAGTAGTGACTGGTTTTTATTCTTACTCCTGTGCAAATAGCACAGCTACATATGAGTGCATAATGGAGTAACTGTGCTCCATAGGTTTATGTGTTAATACCTTACATATTTTTTTTGCGATTTTGTATATTCTTGGGTTCTGAACAACAGCCTCTTGAAGTTAGTAACAGATTTCATGTTAATTTGTTGGGAAGAAGGGTCAGGCCCTGGAAGTTCTTACTGTTTTTCTCATAAATTACAGAGGATATTAAAACCATTCACAAGCCAAATCACTTAAGTTGTATCTGTATGTGGTAATTTGTTTTGTGAAGTTTTGCTTTGAAATACTGGCACCATCTTAGTTATGCGTGAAAGAACAATCTGAAAGAACTTAATTGTGCCTTTCCCATAGTAAATATACTCCTCTTGTCAGAAGTGTTTACTTTGTTACAAACACCATTAGTATCAATTCATAGAATTTCTTTGTAGCTCATATAAAATAGAATGTAGTGATCATGATAGTGTTATGATCATTGTTTACATTCTCAAAACTGGTGATTACTATCAATGGGGCCAATTTTGACGAAATCATGACTGAAGAAAAGCATCTTCAAAGCAGTTAACAGTCTCAGAGGAGGAGAGATTTAAGAGACGTGATGTAGTCATGTTTCAGGCCACAAATTATTATGTTTTTGAATTAGTTCAATGGTATGGAATTGTCTTACACTTTTTATACAAAATTAGTTTTAGAAGTTATACTTCATTCAGTGTAGTCTTGTTTTATTATAATTTGCATAAGCTGGCTTCTGAGCATGATAGGATGGATGACTGGGATGATAGTTAGAACTGACAAATCTTAGCCAAATTATGTTCTAGGTAGTTTAGGTTCTAGCATCCATATTTTGGCACATTCATATCTGTACTTGGAAAAAATGTAATCCTGCATCCTTTGCATAGATAACCCTGATTTAGAAAATTTGCCCTGGACTTGGGCCATGGAGGTCAACAGACTGAATTATTGCAAGCTGTGTGTCCCAGCAGCAAAGACACAAGTCTAGGTTTGATCAGGACATGAAGAAGTAAGTACCTTCCAGGTTCTCCAGGATTGCTGTAACTAGAAAAAACTGTTTTCTCCTTTGAATTGTAGGTGACAGGTTTCCTAGTTTCAAATCAATCCACATACAGTTACCATAATTTCTGCTTTTTGAGCTGTTTGTGTAACTCTTTGCTTCAATTGCAGCATTTAGAAATTACACAGTGACGTCACTTATTTTATTTACACTTCTATGACTTATAGCAAGGACTAGACAGGGAAATAACCTGAACTGAAAGAATAATTTTAACAATATTTCCTGAGCTTTTAATTTGGCCTTACGAGAAGGTCTAATAAAACATAAATGACTGTTGGTAGTAAATTGGATAATGTGTATGGTTCAAATCTACAATAAATATGAGCAATTAAAATATAATTAACTATGCAGTTTACTACTGTATAGTGAGACTATCAGAGGCCTAGTATGCTTCCAGTTTATCAACTGGTTTTGTTACTGAATGACAAGTTTCTAACATCTCTGATGTTACAGACCATAGACTGTATTACACAAGTTATTAGCGTAGATCACTAATTCCATCTTAGTGGAATGTTTGTTAGGAAACAGTAGATTTGTTTTCATAATGCCCCTGCAGAAATGAATATGGGAAACAAATATGTTATATTTAAAGAAAAAAAATAACCTGTTAAGGAGGATGGACTCTGAATTTTACATCTTTAGGTGTATTACATGTGTCAAGAAGTTCCCAAATTGTAATTTATTAATGACCTAGGTCCAAATCTTCTTGCCCTAGCCCTCCCCCCTGCCTTTATGCCTTGGTTTTCATCGGAGGAAAAAACATGGATACATATACTGAAAGGGGAGTGTTCCAAAATGTCTCAATAATCAAAATACTGATAGTTGTGAAGACAAAACCCCTAGATGAACTATGCACTGCTGATGCACTTCACTGATGTGTCTAAACTTAGCTAGTGTCATCCTATGACGACAGATATTTAAAAGCCTAAATTCCTTAGAGTTCATGTGTAAAATTAGGATTATATGATTACTCCATTTAGCATCAGTCTTTCCAGTTCTTTGTGTGTGTGAATATATATATATATATATATACATGTAGAGTCTGCACATGAGCACATGTGTATTTCGTGAGAGCTCCTAAGTTACACAAATGTAAAAAGATGTTTCACTAAAGCAGAGCTGATACAGGAGTGAATGCTACTGGAGGATTGTGAAGCCTCTAGACTAATATAGTTACTGTCCATTCAAAGTGAAATTTATTGATGTCATTGCTTTAATGATTTCTATACCAATGTCTGACTGACAGACTTTCTTTTACTATCTGCTGCTCTGTCTTCCTAGTGTGCTTACTGTGGTTCTTCCATTCAATTAATTAAAAAAAAAAAAAAGTAAATTAAAAAAAAAAAAAGTTAAAGGTAAATTCAATATAAACAAACAAGGAGAAGGCTGTTTTTGAGGTCTGGCCTGAAGCTGTTTGCATTCCTATTCTGCTTTTGTGAATATCTGTTACAGAAAGGATATCTCTGTGCCAGAAAGGAGTGCACGATCACTGGAATGATATTCATACAAATACAATGGAGTTTTGAAGAATACCAGCTTCAGTAGTAAAAACAACATAGCCTAAGGCTAATCTTTATATGATGTATCTTACACAGGTTTATTTATGCATGATACACCCTAGATGGTTTCAGAACTGGAATCTAAATATACAGCAACTTAAGTATATGGTTCCATGAATAATTACACCCTCAGTCTTACACAGCACTCCAGGGAAGTGGGCAGGGGGAGGTGCTTTGCCACCTTTTCAGCTTGTCCCTATGAAATGAACATTCAGGCAGAACCCTTCCAGTTCACCAAAGAGACGCCAAGTGCCCCTGAACTGCCGTGAGTGGGTCGGCGGAGCTGAAGCCGCGGGGCTCCCTGGTCGGCGGCGGGAGCGGGAGCGGGAGCTCTCCATGGTGCTCCGGGCGCTGCGCGGCCCTTGTGGCCGCAGGCACCGCCTGCTCCAGCTCTTCCACGCACGCCGCGGGGAGAAGCGAGGTTCACAGGCTAGTAACTCCGACATGCATTTTAAGATCCGACCCGGTCTTCAAGCGTCATGGAAGTTCCCTCTCACCTGAGAGAGATTGCTAGCTCCTAATTCACCGCTGTGACCGAGAGTGCCTGAAACGCAGTGTGCAAACAGAACAGTTTCATGATGCGTGCTTTTCAAATCAGTGGAAGGAAATACTATAGTAGCTTAAATGCTAATTAACAAAGCATGTAGCAGTGCACACTGATGTAGGCTATGTAATTACTCTGAGTATAAAATGAAACGGTATTGTCAGTGTATTGCAAAGTTCACAAGAAGTGCTAGTTTCCATCACTTAGATTTTGTATATGTGAAAAGAACAAACTTGTTACAGATGGGTTTTTAATCTTGTCTGTCACGTTTGTGTTTTGCAAGAGCACTTTTTGCAACTTCAATTCTTTTAAGTTTGAGTAAACTATAAATAATTATATGGCTTGTATTACAGGGTAGAATTTTCATCTTTGGTGAAATTGGTTTTAGTGACTGGTGAAAATAGTTTTATTGCCTTTCAGGTAAAAATTGTGATGGTTCTCTTGCTGGTTTTGTTAAGGTTTTTTTTTCAACTCACTGAGGAAAGTCTGGGTTACATACTTGTAGTGTTGGAAGAAATGTTAGGTAAAAGATTCTCTAGCTGTATTCAGCAGTTACTTGGTTGATATTTTCTTTCTGATATTCATAATATAAGAGATTAGTCTTGCATACTAGTTCAGTGGCTTTGGGGTTTTTTATGTCATTCCAGAATACACATTTCTGGAGGATCATACTTAGCCTCATTCCATTTCATGTTGCCAGAAAACAGCTTATTCATATTTTCTCTTAATTGGTGTTTCTTCTTTATAAAAATAATCAATTGGGAAATCATGTTTCCCCAATGTGAGCACCAGCTTTTGACTCAGCAAATCAAATATTCTGTTTAAGATAGCTGAATATTAAACTTAAGTTCTAAATAGTAGTGCATGATTTATCTTAGTTTCATTTGGATTTCTGGCAGAAGCATAAATGGATTTGGGTCTGATCTGTGAAGTGCTGAATATTCCACGACTGTTACAATACCTACTTTATATGAATGCTCTAACTCTTGGTGTTCACCCTTCATATGATACTTAGTATGTATCTGCATAAGTTTGTTTATTGATGTTTCATGTTTTTAAATGAAGTGTTCGTTCATGTGTTTGAAGTGATTAATTTTGTCAGCATTGCATTTCTTATGTTTGCCTTGCCCCTCAGTACATTGAATATTTGTCTTTGTGACCATCCAGTGTTTTTCTGCAGAATTCCTGGGTTTATTTTCATCTTTTTTGGTATATTATGTTTATTTTAAAGTGTCAGTTCTGTTTTAATTAATAAATGTAAATCGTGGCCTAATGCTAATTTGCCATCTGTTAACATAACAATAAAGTGAATATGCCAATAAAACTTTTTGTGATGCCTGTGGTTTTGTAGCCAAATGTGAAATTGTCGTATATAAAATAGCATAGGGATAAGTAACATCATTTCAGCCTTATGAATATTGCGATGTCTTTGGTCTCATGTACTCCAGACCTGAAAGGACCATCCACTGTCTTCTAGTGGTTGGGAGAAAATGACGTAGTTATTCTTTTCAAAGGGTAGAGGTTTTTTAATTGACTTGCAAGATGACATTTGGATTCCTCAGTCACCTTGAAAAATACACTACTCCAGTTATTTAAATCAGTGTGGTCTGCTTATATAAAGTTAACTCTGTATTTCTTCTTTTTCCTAACTATATGGAGAGTCTACTTTATATAGAGCCTGTCACTGTGACACCTGTACTAAATATTTTTTTTCTTTTTTTTTTTTTTTTTTTTGCAGTAAGGTATAATATATAACTTGACTGATCTTGGTTTGTTCTCCTTTGTGAAGTTAGAACACTGTTTTGTTGGTGAAATAGTTAAGCAGGAAAAAAAGCAGTAGTTATATTTTTACTGTGAAGTTCACTTTATGTGAGCAGAAATTGTAATAAGGGTTTGGATTTCTGATTTTATTGGCTAAATACAGATAAGTAGAGACCAATTCCTCTTTCATTTCCTCTTTTTAGGAAAGTTCCTCCTACTGGGCTCTTGTTTACTTCACCACACCCTCTCCGGAGGAAGGCAGATACATTTTCCCTTCATTCTGGATGAAATTCATTTATGTGCCAAGAGTCTGCAAAATCTCTTTGTCACTGCTGAGACTCCGTGATATTCCTCGTGCTGGTTTCCTCTTTCTTCTAGTTCACCATGAACCACTCCAATCAGATTTCAGGAGAAAAAAAAAAAAAAACAACAAAACAAAACCAAAAGGAAACAGCAAAAACCTAAGTAGCTGCTGAATGAAACCTGTCATAAAGCAAACAGCTCTTTTGCTCAGCACAAAGCTGAAGAGGTAGAACTGGAAGGAAATAGCCAGGAGATGTTTGCTTCTAGATCTTTAGCTAAAGAACTACAGCTGTAAACACCTGTTCGGTGGTGTAAAGTGAGATTTGAACATTCTTGTCCAGTGGCCTTCCTTGATCTGACTTCCTAAACACCAGAAATTCTTCCTTCTTATTATAAACCACAGAGCACCTAATTCTTGCTGTTGGAAGTGTGCAATGTTATCTTGCTCACAGGGGTTAGTCACCTCTTTCTGCTTTCTCATAATCCCGTGCAACAATAGTACTAAAATTATTTTCACTAATTTAAATACCTAAGTTGTTTTCCTTTGACACCCTCACATAAATTCCATGTATTTCTAAATCATGGTTTTGACCTAGTCATATTCCTTTTTTGCTGTGGCCAAATAAACAAATACATAAAGTGGCAGGGAGGTAGGCATGGTGGTGATACCCTGCAAGGTTTTTAATCCTTTTTCTATTCCTGCAGAACAGTTTATTGTTGTCACATTTGTAATTTCAGGAGAGACCAGAGAAGGTTCTCAAATGGAAAGAACAAACCAAAGAGCACAAGTGACAGCGATTAGCAGTTAGTCTTTGCATGTAAGCGGTGACTCAGGAAATTTGGCGACATGAATCAGGCAGGCAGGATATCTATTAAGAGGAGCAATCAGAAAAAAACCCCACAATTTCATAATCACTCAGTTTAAATTTCTGCTCTGGATCTAATCTTGGTCTTTTCCCCAGGATAGTCCTGAAACTGCTTGATTTCCCTCAGGATTTAATTTATGGGCTGCTGCTTAAGTCATTTAAGCTGACTGAATTTCCAGATTTGTAGTAGCTAATATTGCATCTGTGTGTTTTTCTTTTAATTCCCACTGACCTTTCCTTGCCAAGTGGTTATCGGGAAACAAATCTTGGCTTTCAACTGTTCTTGGATTTCTGAAAAAATGCAACTATTATTCTGTCTCAGAGACAAATTTAATCCTCAGACTCCTGGGACTTCTTTCAGTAGAAGGGATTTCCAGAGAAGTCCTTACACAATGGGTTACATTTTTTTATCTGCAGTAGGATATTGGGAAATCTGTTTCCCTTTTCATAAAAAGAGTTACATAGAAGAGTTATGGTTTGGGTTTGTTGTTTTTTTTCCAGTGGTTGGAGTTAAAGTTGCCATCTCTTACATCAAGAGCTAAAGAGAATATGTGTTTCAATCACAGTTTTACAAAGATACTACTCCTACCTCAAGAAGTCTCTTCACTATAAATAGATGGGGGGTTGAACGGGGTCTATTCCAGGAAAGCATAACAGTGTGTTTACTTCGCTGTTAAGCGCTTCCATCCCCATTACCAGTAGGGCATGCTGGGTTTCATGGATTCAGTACAGTGATTTTATTCCAGTCAAAGGAGATCTATACAGTTCTTTGAAGCACATCCCACCATTTTTTCAGGTCTTTGTTCTGAATACCAAATATTTTTCAGAGTAGTTCTATGGAAGATTTCTTTTAGCACAGATAAAACAATATACGGTACTTACTTTGAACCAGGAAACAACAGGCTGACTTAACTAAAAATTTTCCAAAGTATTTAGTCCAAGCCAGATACCTGGTACAGAAATGTTTACCTAAACTAAACAGGTTACAAGCAACTAAGAAATTGGTATTTTATAATGGGAAGTCCCAAGCAGCTGGAGGTCATGTTACCAGCTGTGCTTTTAATGACTAGCTGTGAAAAAAAGCTAAAAAATGAGTAATGACACCCAAAAAGTCAACAGCCCAATTCCATAGACAACAAATGTTTTATTACCAAAGGAGTTATGATATCAAAGTAAGAAACTGCAAAAGATTTATAAACAACTATAAAAATACTTCTATTTATCCAAAATTAAATATGAACATTTTATTAGTTAAATGCCAATATATTAGTCTCTGAAAATATTCACATATTTTAAGTCATGTTTGTCTAACATGTTAAACACATTATATAAAATAATTGCATGTAAGAAATCACAATCTGAAGGCAAGAAATTCTAGCTCCTCCTGCAGCTAGCTCTAGGATGACCGAATATGTAAGGCTAGTGTTGTTTCCAAGCAGCTGAACAAACTGACGTTCAGGCATCTCCTTTGTCACCTTCCACAGGTCTCGCTGTCTTGCCTCTGCTTCAGCCAGTAGAAGTGTGCTACGTCTCTCAAAAATCAGTACCCCTCCTAAGTTTTTCAAAAGTTAACCTTTTCCAAACTTAAATCAGTTTGCAGATCCATTAGATACCCATGCTGAAGACATTAATGTATCATCAGAACAGACCCAAGATCAGCTCCTTGTTAGGTAAATTGTTCCTTTTGGTCCTTGATGCATTTTATATAAAGAAACCAGCTACTTTTCCATACTGTTTTCTTCTCCTGCAGCTTCTAAGATGGTTTTAGAAATTGCAGTAAATATGTAAGGCGATTGCTTTCATATGACAGTGTTATAAAGTTACTTGTAAGATCAGAAAATTCAAAATAGTTTCCAGAGCATGAAGGTGGGACACAGACTTCTGCAGAGTTTTCCGTTTCAAACACTGGTCTTTTATTTCCACTTCTTGGACTTCAGCAGCTTGGTTTAACCATTTCTGTTTATTCCATCTCCAGGAATGAGGTACAGTAGCTTTCCATCAGAATTCTGGCATAAAGTGTTCATATAAGCGAGCAGAGTTACTTGAAGAATGCATGTAAAATGCAAAGATACCAAGTAATGCCACTTCGAAAGAAAAGAGCAGGATTCACCTGGAATCACCTGGAAATCTTTTCAAATTTATTCCAGCAGGATCGAAGGCTAGATATATTTTCCTTCAGTTCACAAAATTCTTGGTTACATTTATTTTTGGACTGTTCACTTCCTGTATCTGTATTGTGTGTATTCACCTGCGTGCAAACCTGAAAAAGAATAGTTTGCATTGTTAATTGAGAAGTGCTTATTCTTTTCATATAGACATATTTTAAAACGAACTGATTCTATTACATCTCAATAAATAATGGATGTACCTTAGCTGGTAATTAAGCCAGAAAGCTGGGCAGCTCACAAGACGTGCTGTGGCGGTGCACAGCCTTCATCCCTGCGATGTTCTCGCTCTGAGCATAGCCCTGATGCCACCCCTGCCCACCGGTCTGGGAGAATGTGGCTTTGACACACAGCAAATATGGACAGATGAAACCAGCACGTGCAACTGAGAACATGTATGTCCTCTGTCAGTGGTTTAAAATTTATCCTCTATTATTTGAAGGACTGGGAAACTGAAGCCAATTAAATTGTGAGCCAACCTTAAAAATATATGGCTACATGTGTGGTACCTTGAGACTGGTGAAACAAGACAGACCTGTTCCCAGGGGTTGGTGCTATGGTTCAGGATCTCACCCAGAGACAAGAGGACCGTGGTTCTTGTCCATATTCAATGACTCTTCATAATTTTTACCAAATTAACTGGTCTTTAAATAAAACCTGGCACCCATGAGGTTAAGCAGGAGTTTCAAGGGTGACACTCTGATTTCTATCTACCTTTTATGGTAAGGCCACATCAGATTCACCGAAGGTGCCTAAGCAAAATACAGACACCAGCATTACATTGAAGATCTCCTCCTAGATTATAAGACTTTCTCCATTTCAAGGAGAAAAAAAATGAGTTAAATGCAGTCTTCAGCCCAACGATTTAAGCCAGTCATAAAGAATTATATCTTTTGGTGCCTATTGGGAGGCTTTTTGACATTTTTGTGTTCAACAGGTAACTGTGAGCCACACTTAAAGGAATGCTCTTCCTTTGCTATGGTAGTCTGTAGATCATTGTGCTAGATTTCAGTGACACATCAAAGAGCAGATTCTGCCGACGACTAAAAATCCAAACGTTTTCATATTTAACTGTTCTCGTTGCATTTGAGATACTGTGGTTAAAATAAAGATCCAAGGAATTATGGAAAGGGGAGAAAAAGTTGAAACAGACCAAATTAAACATGAATCTTGGGTTAGAACCCCAATGAGAAGTAACAGCTATGGCTTTTATACACTAGAGAAGTTAAAGGCCTTCTTTGCACAAGTGTGGTCGTTATCTTTTACTGGAGAATTAACTCAGGTATTTCACTACTGAACCAGAGTATATATCCTCACTACAGATTTCCAGATCATTGTCTTAGTCTTTTCATTTGGCTTAAAGTCTATCACGCTAAAGACTTACGCTATACAGAGCAAAATTTATCATGAGTATAACATGTGCATGATAGCTGTACCTTTGAGAGGTAGATATGATAGTCTGTGTGGAAGAGCTCTAAGGAATAAATCACATACTTTCAATAAACCATTAGACCATCGGTACCACTCACCTTTTCTTTTTTATGTCTTTCACATTTGCACTCTAGAACCTGTAATGTCCCACAAGAGACTAATGCTGCTTTCCGTCTATAGTCTTTGCTGATTTTTTGCTTATGAAAGAATCTAAGCATATTGCATGCCATACTCTGTAGTGATTCTATTTCCTGTAAAGAGAGCAAGAAAAATATGTCCTCAAAAGGCTGTGCACCATTAATACTTTATAATGTTGGTTTGTCTTTAAAAAAAAGCTCCATTGGTTACCATTAATTTCAGTCTTTTCCAATGAAACACATGACTAATCTGACCTACCTGCCATCTCTTCAAAATATTTAAAGTGTCTATTTGTAGTAGTAATAATAGCGTAACAATGTTAGGGAGAAATCATAGCCATAATGAAATCAGCTGATACAGTTAAGAAAAGAGTGAATGAATTTTGTAATCAGTCTTTTATCAAGTCGTGATAAAATCTTCAGCAACAGCTGGCAATTGTACTTTCTGTCTGTCCTGATTTCAGCTGGAATAAAGTTAATTTTCTTCCTAGTAGCTGGTGCAGTGCTGTGTTTTGGATTTAGGATGAGACTAATGTTGATAACACACTGATGTTTTAGTCTTTGCTAAGCAAATGTGTGTACTAAGTCAAGGACTTTTCAGCTTCTCATACTACCCCAGCAGAGGGGGCTGGGGATGCACAAGGAGCTGGGAGGGGACACAGCCAGGACAGCTTACCCCAACCGGCCAAAGGGATAATCCATACCATATGACATCATTCCCAGTATATAAACTGGGGGGAGTTGGTCGGGGGGTAGCACCGTGTCTCAAGGATTGGCTGGGCATCGGTCAGTGGATGGTGAGTTATCGTATTGTGCATCACTTGTTTGGTATGTTCTCATTATTACTGCTATTATTATTTTCTCTTCCTTTTCTGACCTATTAAACTGTCTTTACTTCAGCCCACAAGTTTTACTTTTTTTTTCCCAATTCTGTCCCCAGCACACTGCAAGGAGAGTGAAGTGAGCAAGCAACTGTGTGGTACTTAATTGCTGTCTAGGATTAAACAATGACACTGTCATTTGAGATCTACCCAAACTATTACTTTTAAAGCTTTCAGATCTGAAGTGAAAAGCTTAGCTAGTTGATTTTCTGTAGAAAAATGAAAGCAGATCTTGGGAAGTTTTTATGTTTCCTTCCACTGGCAAAATAAAAGAAATTTTCTGTACTATTTTGTATTAAAAAGATAAAAGGATCTTTATAGTT
>NW_020799095.1:122170539-122177156 GCF_003259725.1 Athene cunicularia
AAGTGCATTTATTGGATATGGAATTGCTTCATATTTTAATTTTTAAAATATCAATTTACTTGAGAAATTGTGTGATTCCAAATTTAAAGAAGGTACAAGTCTGAATGTCATGATTTGACTGTTAAAAGGTAATATTACTCTCTATCATAATATGTTATTCAGGGACTGGACTGTAAAAAGAACCCATTTGAATCTGTATTCTCTAAAATAAATTCTGAGAAGTTAAATTTTACCTGAGTATCATTGCAGAAAAACACTTTGCTATTTTCATGTTTT
This sequence comes from Athene cunicularia, assembly GCF_003259725.1. Classification (NCBI taxonomy): domain Eukaryota; kingdom Metazoa; phylum Chordata; class Aves; order Strigiformes; family Strigidae; genus Athene; species Athene cunicularia. Next base: position 122,170,816 of record NW_020799095.1, read on the forward strand.
TTATTCTTGCAGCACCTGTCACGATACTCTGCAGACATATTTACCTGTAAAATATCATATTTGTTTAAACATGGAAGGAAGTACTTTTAATCAAGTGAGCCAAGTTTCTCACTAACAGCTGGTGATGTCAACATTAAATTGTTCTGTAGCATCTCCTCTGATGTAGCAGGGTCAGTGTAGACTCCTGAGCTTTTCCTTGGCAAGCAGGCAAAGAAAACCCCAACCTACCTACAATTTCTAAAGGTATTCATAGTATCGCATAGAATCACAGAACAGTTGAGGCTGGAAGGGACCTCTGGAGGTCATCTGGTCCAACCTCCCTGCTCAGGCAGGGCCACCTGGAGCTGGCTGCCCAGGACCATGTCCAGATGGGTTCTGATTATTTCCAAGGAGGGAGACTCCACAGTCTCTCTGGGCAACCTGTGCCAGTGCTCTGTTACCCTCAAACTGAAAAACTGTTTTCAGTGTGTACCCATTGCCCCAGGTCCTGTTACTGGGCACTGAGAAGAGCCAGGCTCTGTGTACCCTCCCTTCAGGTGTTGATAAGATCCCCCTGAGCCTTCTCTTTTCCAGGCTGAACAGTCCCAGCTCTCTCAGCCTTTCTTCATGGGAGATATGTTTCAGTCCCTTCATCATCTTCATGGTCCTTTGCTGGACTCCTCCAACAGCTCCATATTTCTCTCATACTGGGGACCCGAGAAATGGACACAATCTATGCATTTTAAACCTTCATATTCTATCAAATTACTTGGTTCTTTGGCATTTTAAAACACACAGGAATATTTAAATGTTACATGGACCTCAAATATGTCTGTCAATGTTTATCTCAATAAATACATGCCCCAGGCATCTAAATAGATTGTGGCACTCACTCTGCATATGCACCAACAGAAGATGTCATAAGCAATATCACTTGCTCCCTTTGCATGACCATAATCTTTTATCAATGGTCTATTCTCTGGGGGTGGGGGTGGGGTTCTTCTACTTTCACACTTGTCATCAAGATGACAGCTGAACCCAACTCAACAGAATTCCTTCACTTTCTTCTTCAGCCTGTATCCAGATAACCTAATACAACCAGAAGAGCTTTTAAAAAGGCAGATCATGACAATTTTGTTAGATCTGCTCACTTAGGCATGCATATGAACACATTAGACACCTGAATTCTTAAAGTTTTTCTGCAAAAGTTTGTGTAACTTTGCCTATATTTCAGAAGTTCACCCAAGATGAATAGAACATCATCCAGGAAGTGTTTTCAAAATCAAGAGACAAAAAAACCCTCAAAAAACCCCCAAAACATTAGGAAGATAATACACATCTCTCTCTCCTTGTACCACAACAGAATGAATTTTTGCTACAGTCACACAGCAACAAGATTTTAAAATAAATAAATAAATAAATAATCACCCTATAACCTATATATCTGTGGCTTCATTTGCTAACTGCTAAGGTATTTACCCATTCTCATAGATTACCTCAGATCATCTTTAGTGTAAGTATAACATAGAGTAACCAATTCTGAAGGCAGTTTATTGGCTGTAACTAAAGCAACCTAAGGGAAACCCTGGCCTCAGAAAGGCATTAGTGAAAACCACATTAACTTGTGAAGGTCTAGTATACAACCCACTAGTCTTCTCCATAACTGCCTCCAAACATCAGGCTGAGGGACTGACAGCTACTGACTTTGGCTCTGCAATTGCAGAAAAGTGCCTAGTGGGCAGTTGCTCTCACCCAAACAGCCCTGTCTGTAAGATTTGCTGTTAAGTTATAGTGACAAGACTACACTGATTTTACACAGAAGACAAATTAATCTCTCTGGGAAAAATAAAGACAGGAAAACGAAGAAATTTGCAGAATAGTTGCTTGTGCATGCCTATCCTAGGACATAAAAGCTTCAGAGTTCAGTACATTCCCAAACATTAATTCATTAAGGCTTTATTTATTTAGTTGAATAACAGTTTTAGTTCTCATACAGTCTCCTAAAAAAACCCTCTATAATATCTATTACAATAAAAAAGATAAAGACTGAAAATGTATCTGGAAGAATGGCATTGCTCCATTCAAATCCTTGATGGCAACCCTAGGGCACCGAGTGCATCAAGCTTCATCCTGCAGTTGGGTAGTGGCAAGGCATTGCCATGTCCAGCCCAGGACACCCACCCAGCTTCCCTGACCCTGCAGCTCCAGCAGAGCTGGGACGCACCTCCTGGCTCTCCACCACAGGACGACAGCAGGATCTTGGAGGTGAGCTATCTTGTGACTGCTCACCAAGAGGGTTTATTGTTGTTCTCTAGGAAACACTTTGTGTCAGAATACGATGACAAACCAAAGGGGCTACTTATCTCTTCTAATATGGCCATGAATATTTTCCCCATCTTTGGTGTCTTGTTCAGAATAAGGTAATTTATCTGTGGAGAATTACCCTTTTCTCTTCATAATCTCAACAAATGCAACATGTTCAGAATGTTTTTGAAGATTAAATGGTCATTCCCTGACCCTAAAGGTATTTTGTTTCCAGATGAAGCCTGATGTGTCTTGGTAGAAAAAAGTTGGAAACCACTGGCATAGTGCTCTGAAACATGGTGGTGAATAGTAAGTGTGAAGAAATATAATTGCTCCTGATTTCATGTTTGGAAAAGCATTGCATATCACTTGTATTTTGTGAAAGTAGATCTTGATTAAGACTGTAACAGATGATAAATTCTTGTTTAGTGACGGACTCAGAAGAATCCCATTTTTGTAGACATGCCTCTGCTAATCCAACTATGGAAAATGCTTTCTCCCATTGAAGTGTTCTTGACAGACTAATTTAATTGTTAATAATTCAAGATGAAGAGTTGGAAGGTAGGTTTTTGGGCATGGATTGGCAAACTGTTACGATACTGTTTTACAAAGCTATAATAAATCTGGCTGCTAAAGACATAATGGAGGAGATTCACAATTGAGAAAGTTAAGTTTTTGTCTGCTGCCATCGAGAAAAGTTGATTGCTTGTTGGCCAAACAAGATGTATTAATAGGTAAAAAATGTATTGTTTTATCAATTTTGTGCCTCTGCATTTGTATTCAATGGACAACATAAACCTTCAGTCAGTAAGTCTGCCAATAGCAGAACAAATTACAGGTTGTGTAATGCTTTATTCTCTTGATAAGAAGATGTAAACATAAGTAGTAAAGAAATTACTTCAGAAAAGAGTACTTTTTAATATAATATATTATACTATTTAGGGCCAAATGGTGCATGTGTCTAACCACATTGTGCATAGGCACAAATACCTGTCTCGCGATATTTGTACTTGCAAATAGGCAGCATCCACGTATTAAAAGAGTCTGAATGTCTTACCAGCTCAAATAAAGCCACCATTCCAGGATAACATGTGATTTTAAATTGGTCTTCTATCATATGTTAACATTAGATCTGCTTTATTACTATTATTTGCTATCACCTAAAAATAATGAACAGTTTTTGAAAGCCCAAGAGCTATTACCTACCAGCTCATTGATGTCATGGATTAGTATATTCTTATACTTCGCATGGATTGTAGTTTTATTTCCCATCGCACAACTGGATGAATTCACTGGAGACAGAACAAGGAGCAGTGGCAGAACCCAAAAGATAGATCTAAAAAAGGCTGGATTACAACAAGAGCAGTTAAGTACATATTAAATGCCATAGATTGTATGCTGTATTAACAAATACATTCTGCAATCTGTTACAATAGTTTAAAAGGGATCTTCAAATAATGAAATAACATGTACTTTGGGGGAAGGATTCAGCTCCAGATTAAGACACTGTTTGGGTGTCTAAACTCCCTCATACTCAAGGATGATTTAGCCATCATAGTTAAGAGCCTACAACTATTGAGCTGGCCAGCTGCTTGGTGTCTACTTGGGCTGAATTCATCTCCACGTTTCACTGCAAGGATTGACAAGATCTCTCCACTGATCACAACTTGACTATAACAACCTAGTCCATATGTAGATAAGTGTCTTAGTCAAATAGGTGTAGACACTCATGTGTCTTAATCTGCAGCTGAATCTCATCTTGATTGTCCATTTTTCATATTATAAATTCTACAAATTCCCACGAACATATCCTTACATCAAAACTGTGTTCAAACACATTTTCAAGCTAATCCAATGTATAAATCCATACTAGTGGCCATAACATGAGATAAGACAGCAACACACCCTTCTCTGCAAGTTTTTTGTAATCTTTTGGAGCAAGTCTCACTGTCCCTAGCTTTTTTTGCCCTTCAGTGGACCACCTTGCTTTGTTCAGACCCCTGGTCTTCTGTCCTTGCATGACATCCAGAAAAGTAGGAGTTCTCTGAGGATTATCAGAGAGAAAAGACTAAAATACCAAAGGAGCCTGAAGGGACTGACAGGGTAACTGGAGGCTGCAAGTGACTGGCCTTAATGCTGTGAATGAACAAGACTGGGTACAGGACGATACTTGGATTAGGAAGCTCATAACTGGACTCTGGCCTACAGCTAGACTGGCTAGGATGATGCTGAAATGAAAAGTTTTGGGGAAAAAAAAAACCAAAACAAAACAGGTAGAAATCTAGATTGGAGGATTAGCACAGATCACAGCAGGTTCCCGAACTAGCATGAGCTCTCTCTACCCATCTCTGCTACTCAATAAGGATGACGGCACCCAAAGTAACTGGGGTTGCAGCCAGGAAAGGCAGAAGGGATGCCCTGACCCCGGCTGCTACGTTCCTTCCTCTCCAGCAAGGATGGGAGCACTGGGTACAGCCAGTCCAGCACTCAGAGATGGGTGTCTCTGGACTTGGGTGTCACCAGTAAATCCCAGCCTCAGACAGAAACTTTGAATAAGTAAGAAGAAAAAAAAGAAACTGGACCGTAATCTTTACTGACCCACCTAACCTCTGTGATGTAAGAGCCACAGTCACACCATGAGCTCACCTGCCATTCAAAGAAATGCAGTCCCTCACAGCCCAGCCAAGCTGAGTCCCACTGCACACTGCTGCTTCAAAGCAGAATGCATACATACCACTTTTCCTGACTACCAAAGCCTTTTCTTTCTGACAGATTACTTGTGAACATGCTGTGATGTACACCTCTGTCCTAGAAACAGGACGAGAATACTTTTACCTGTACAAGCTGAATTCCAAAATTCTTCCTGTGGCAAGCTGCCTGCAAAATTTTGATGGGAAATCTGATGTCCTGAAAACCAAATTTTCTAACCTTTCCATATACATATACTGATCAACCAAGGTCTATCAATATCTCAAAAAATCTAGCCTGAAGAGTTAAATGAGTCCTAAATGGATCCTACATGTAGTAAATAACAAAACCTAGGTAAGGCTAACCTATTGTCATCTTCAAACAAGTAGGCACCTGACTTCCACAGAGCTTTACCTGTGTAAAACTCTATGCTAACTATGTCTGTGCCAAGCGAATTATCCATTTGTAGGACTAAGATCTAATATTTTAAAATAAATTTACAAAAAAATGCAAGAACTCAATTGCAGGCCAACATTTTTCCAACATACCATTGCACCTCTTGATTCCAGTGCAAAAAAGCCCTGCAATCCCTACTTCCAAATAATAGTGATACAAACAACTCATGGATATGATGAGCTTCAAAAGATACAATCTTCTAAATTAAAATCAATCTAACAGAGACTCCATCACTTACAACTTTGTTTCTCCAGTAACAAGTGGAGACAATAGGTGAAAACTGCTTCTTTTATTTTTACTTTTTCTGAGTTGTACAGATTGTGAATATTTTTTTCAGTGAGGAAATTACAGATCAATGCAGATAATTCTGGAAGAGATGTTGCGCACTTACGAAGTCCCTTGACCCACTGCAAGATTGTGATGAAACTTGTTTGGATGTTCCTAAATGAGTCCCCAAGAACCCATTAGATGAGTGCCATAAAAAGTTCCAGGAGCTTTAGACTGAGAAGTGGAAGGATTTTTCTTAAAGTTAGGCAACTTCAAAAGAAGCAGAATTGATAGCACTCCATACGACCAGCACTTTGAAAGAAAGGGAGCGTGTCTTACGGGTAATACCTCATCCTTTCAGTAAACTCCCCAAAACTCGTAAGTTCTATCTGGAAAGTCCCAAAAAATTCTCCCAGAAAAGTCGGGAAGAGTTAGCATTCCCGTATTTCCAAATGTAAAAAAGCCCCTCTGGTTGGGGTTTTTTTGGTTGTTTTTTTAATTAGCATCCCATTCCTGTGCACGCTGCCTGCAAGGGGCGCGCTCCCGGCCGGTCCCCGCGGTAGCAGCCCTCCCGCGGGGTCACCTGGCCACGCCAAAACCCACCCGCACCTCCGCGGACGGCACCCTCTGCCGCACCCCGCAATCCC
>NW_020799095.1:122177206-122224737 GCF_003259725.1 Athene cunicularia
GGGGGAAAAAAAAAAAAAAAAGCAAGCAACAACCAAACCCCAACCGCGTTCAGGAGTCGCTCTTTTGGAGGAGTGATACTTGTTTTCTGAGCGGCCCCGCAGTGCCCTATCGCTCGCCCGGCTGTCCCTGGGTGGGTCGTGGGAGGCGGGACCGCCCGGAGGGCTCCGGCCCCGCGCGAGGGTTACCCCAGGCTGCTGGCACTGTGTCAAAAGCGCAAGGTGGATGAGTTCTGTAGAATTCGCCACCATCCCTCCCCCCGCCAAAGGCTCATTCTGAGAAATCTGAGAGGATTCAGAAAGGACGGTGAATGGCTCAGGAAGGTGGTTTAGTGTAGAGGAAGCTCAGGTTCTAAAAGACAGAGCTGTAGCCAGATGTGTTTTTCTGGGTAGATGCAGAATGCAAAAACTCATGCTTTGGTGCAGGTGAAAAGGCTTGCAATAAAATAAAAATAAAATGTCTTCATAGCATCCCCTTCACATCTCCTGCCCAGGCTGCGTTTTGAGTTCTGCATCACTTTTCCTGCCCTGCATGCGAACAGAGAGCTGATTATATAACCCCTCTCCATTCTCATAAGGGTGTTTATCCACAGGGGGAATAGATACAGGGGTGCGAGTATCAAGGAGCAAATATATGGAGTTGGTTAATCTGTAGACTGTTCCGGATGGTTTCTTCATATTCTCTCGTACTGGAATGCTGCCACTTCATTCATATACGAGGAGACACTTGGCCCTCTTCACTTGTCTCTGGACTACACTCTGCTTTGGATTCGGTATACAGTTCTCACGAGTTTTTCTTTGGAAAAAATTTAATCAGGCCTTCTTCAGAAGTATTCTACCTGATTCAAGAGTGAAGGTGCTTTCCACGCCTTTAGCTTTGAGCAGGTTGGCTTTAGTAATAATTTCACATCACTACCATACTGTTTGGGCAAGGGACGGTGATCAATATCAACATAGCTCCATACAGAGAGCAAGCACCTGTCCTTGCTTGTTCCCTTGATGTATGCCAGGCTGGATGTGATGGATGGCTCAGATCTTTCATTTGGACAGGGATTTTGCCTCATTAATAGCTACATGATCTAGTTCTTAGTGTGTCTTAGGTTGTTCGGGGTTTTTTTTGTGGGTTTTTTTTGTTTGTTTGTTTTTCATTTATTGTCTTCCCTTTCCTGCCAGATATTGTCTGAAAACATCCCTCTGTGCCCATTTGAATTTGCTGGTGTGTGCAGGTCAGAATGCGGCAGGACTCTTCCTTTTAGGGGCAATAGTACCCGGTGTAATGCAAGCAAATTTATGTGCTGCTATTTCTAGGGTCTGGCACTTTTGAGACTAACACTTTGAAAACTCAATTTTTTTACAAAAAGCTGCACTGTAAAGCTCCAGTCATGCAAAACCATATCCACAAAATCAATTTTCCTTCTAGGCAAATATTTCTTCAAATTTCTTGTGACAGTACATGTGTGCTCACACAATGAAGTATTTTCTATAGATGCTAGTAAATTGCCAGGTTGTAAAATATAAAGGAAAACTTCAGCTGCTTTGGTTATGCTAGTTTTCTGGCTGAAATATCAGGAAGACTAATAATTGCTTCAATTTAAATTTTTTTAAAAATGTGATTGATGGAAGTAGTCAGCATAGTAGCTTTACTCGTTAATGGGAACACGGCTCTGAAAGGTGATGGTGGAGTGTTAATAGGAGTTCTGCTCTTTGGTAGTGGCAGGGTCTTGTCTGCTGTTTTTTTTACGAAGATGAGTCTTTGCATTCAATGTATGTGGAACTTTTTCTTTAGTCAAAGTGACAAATAGATAGTGTGACCTGTACTTTGGCCCTAATCATGTATTTAGATCCCAAATAGTCCCTATTATGTGACCTAACCCTGGACTGTGGCATAAACTTATGATACAGATGCCATTTGATGTATTTGTGTGTGAAGGGTGCTCGAATATTCAAGCTTTGATGGTAACTTTTATGTGCTTTAAAAAATATTTTTAATCATTATATTCACTTTGTTTTCAAAGTACTTCTTTTAGTGATTTAGCAATGATTTTTCCTGAAAAGATTGTTTGCAGAAAGATCAAATGCAAGTCTTCAGAAGACTGTGTTCAGCAGATGTAATTGCCTGTTTTTTAAAGAAAGAACAGAAAAAAACCCCAGCTGAAATATTAAAAGAAATAATTTGACTGATTATATGAATCTCATCTTAACATCTGGTTTTATTCAAAAACTCGTGAAAGGAGTCTTGAAGGTATAAAAGTTTATCCCATCTGAGAATTACCTAATCTAAACGATGGATAGCAGTTTGTCCATTTTGTGAAACGCGGTTGGTGCCAAGCTGTAAGTAGAGAGCTTTCCCTCTGGAGTTGAATTAAGCTGCAGCTTGAGTGGGGCTGTGGGTAAAACCTTTGGGGAGAGAGTAAAATAGAAATATTTCTGTAGAATTTCCCAGGAATTAGATGTCCCACTTCTCATTAATACCTTTTCAATTTATAGGGCTATCTGTTTTAATAAGAGATAGATCAGTTTTACCATGTAAATAATTTGCCTAAGTAAAATTCTGGATAAGACACTTCTGGAAAGATGTAGTCTAATGCAGGGCATTAGTGCAAGTGTGTGCAGTTTTCTCTTTCACATTGCTTTCAAAAATAGCTTTTAAAACTATAAAAGAAGGTACTGCAAATTACATAGCTAACATCTGAAGGGCACCAGTAATTTTATCTGTTCATGGATGAACATATTCCACAACCCTGTTCAGTACATTTTCTCATGATAGTTTCTCTAAACAAGTTTAAAGATCCAATTGTCTCCTGACCTGGTCAAATTTATTCTTAGGCAAGCAGTTATTTTGATGTTACATATTGACCTTCACCAGAGTACCCATACTCCTGGGTAGCTACATGATTGCAAAGCACATGATTTCTTGTTAAGATTCAGTTCTCGAAAGACTCAATACTTCTGGGAAGGTTGCTGTCTTCCTGCAGCTGTTGCTTGTCAGCTTGAAAAGATCTTTTGCTCATGACTTTAGATATGACATTAGTCTGCTTGCAGATTTGCAGTGCCACTAGTGAATTACTATTATTGGATAAAATTAGTTGAAAAGGGTTGGTTTTTTTTTGTTTTTTTTTTTTTTTTTTTTTGTTTTGTTTTGTTTTGTTTTTTGTTTTTTTTGTTGTTGTTGTTGTTACTAAAATGTATGTGCTGCAGTTGTCACAGACTGGTGGAACTCAGGAAAGTGTGGCCACTTTATTGATGTTCTTATTTTTAAGAATAAATGTGTCTAGTAGTTAAATTATTCTCATCTAACTATGCTATGGGAGACAGAGAGAAGAATAGATATATTCTCTCCAGCCCCACTCTCCAAAACAAACCAAAACCACAAGAGGATCCCTACTTAACTGGGATTCAGAGGTAAGTTTACTGTGCACCTAAAACTCCTCTTGATACTCAGGTCTGGGAAGCTCTTCTGTCATATTTAAGCAAGACCAAGGGACCTAATTTTGTCATTGCACCGAAACACCCATTTTGTTGAATTCCCATTGCTACTTTTTCTGCACAGATCATTTCCTCTGTCATTAGGGTGTGTACCGAAAAACACATGAACTGACTGATACACTATTTTTTAATACAGAATTATATCCTACATTTACTCAAATGTAATGTATAGATCTAATTTTTTGGTGAGAATTCAAGGTAATTTTCCCAATGGAAGTTTGGAAAGAAAAAAATATTTCTCAAAAACTATTAAGATAAGAATTGTGGAAGCATGGGAAGCTCACAGGAAATTTTTTGTTGTCAAGCAGTGGAAAAGCTCATTCCTTCAATAGAAAGCAATTATTATTTTACCTTCCTGTCTTGCAGTACAGGAAGATGCCAATAAAGATTTTATCATGAACAACATGTCAAATAAAGGGATTTTGATAAACCACCACTGAGAAGGAGGAGTTTCCTAAGAGCAGTACTACTAATGTTGAAGAGATGGTGTGGTGTAAGGCAGTAGTAGTGGGAATCAGGCTTGTCACTCCTGGCTGCCAGGGCGACTACCCATGTTCCCAGACATGAATCCATCCCAGAGCCTGGTGCATAAGTCAGGCTTGCCCCGCACCAGTCTGGCGGTGTGAGGAGGCTTGTACCCCCCTGGGCTTCCAGCCTGCGGGTCAGCACGCTCAACTCCAGGAGCAAGAAACAACCCTCGTCACCACCTTCTGGGCTCTCACTGCTGCTCCTGTTAAAAGCTCTCCTACTTGCTGTTGAATTATTGTAATTGAGGTTTGACTGCAGGTAGGAAGAGGGATGCCAGTTCAGTTTACCGAGGAGAAGGCTCAGTTTCAGAAACGCGCTCTCAAACATCTCTCTTTAAATGAAGCAGAGCAACCTCGATGCTTTCCTCAAGAGCTCCAGCCCCTGCTCACCCCGTGGGGCAGCCGGCAAGCGCTGGGCACTGAGTTCAGGATGTGGCCCTCCACCTCAGCCCAGGCTCTCGAGTGTGGGAGAAATTAATGCTTCAGCCAGGACAAAGTAGGAAAATCCCACTTATGCTTTAGTGAGCCACAGAGGAAAGAAGGGGTTGGGGAGTGTTCTGTCAATGCATTTTCTCTTCCTTTTCCTATTTTCCTAAGTGCAATTTCAGGGAGCAGGGGAGTTTTGGTAGCAGCAATAGTCTTTGCAGCTGTTCACCCATATTGAAATTACAAAAATTTCATTGCATTTCAGGGTCTTGGAGGTTCATTTAGCTTTGGTATTGTGCTTTTAACAGTGTTTTTCCAAAAGTATATTAAATTATATTTTATAATTTGTATGCATTTATGTGTCTTAGTGGTGGCTCTTTTTTACAGTGTTACATACACAAGCACAAGAAGGCCTTTATTGAACTTCTTAATTTTCTCCTCTCCCTCTTCTCTCCCTCTCCTCTCCATCTCCCTCTCCTTCAGTGCACGTTATTTATCTTGAGAAAAATGTGGCTGGTACCCATGGCAAACTGTACCTGAAATATTACTCCATTTCTTTATTTTAATTTTAATTGTTTGGGGTTGGTTTTTTTGTTGTTGTTTGTTTTGGTTTGATTTGGTTTTGGTTTTTTAAGCAGACTGGGAGATTTCCTCCTGGTTTTAAAAGCAGGCAGAGGGTCACCTTGGAAAGTGGCAGCAACTTCGGTAGAGCCACTATGTCAGGGATTAAAATTAAATATCTGCAATTCTGTAGGACCAGAGTCTACCCGAGGAATAAGTATCAGGTTTAAATCTTGGTGATATATCGCAAGGTGCTAATGGTTATTTTCTCTTTGCTTTGAATGTATATTAATAAATGTATGTGTCCCATTACAACCATTCTGATGAATAATTTAGGTGTGTTAATTCACTGAAAGACTTTTTTTTCCATCTGAAAGTTTTGGGGTTTTTTGTAAAATCCCTTCTCTGAATAAATGCTTACTGTATGAAAGGATATTCTGTGACTTTCATACATAACAAAAAGCTAATTTCTCCAAGTGTGAAAACAAGTTTAAATGTGATGGCTTCTGTGACCTTCATGGGAGTTTTTTATTTTGCTAGTCATGCCTTCCCAGTCTTGACAACTTTTACTTGACTTGTTTGGTTCAGCAATGTGTTTAAATCCATGCACTTAAAAAGCTTATGAAATGCACTCTTTACTTTCGAGAAGCTGCATTTATTGCATGGTAGCAAACTATCTTGAAGAGGAATTCTGTTCTTAAAATTGATTTTTTTTTCATTAAATTCAATTGACACAAAGAAATTGTTTAAAACAGAAATCACTTATTGTAAATGTGGACTTTGTAAACCTAATCCTGCAAGCATGTATCTGCTTAGCCCTGGCTTCAGCACACCTAATTTACATGCTTATTTTTAAGCAAAAGATTAGTCTGCACATTTGAAGCTCAGCTTCAAATTGAGCATTTTTTAAATCTTTGAAGCTTTGACTTATTTCTGACATTTATTTTGCTGATGTCTGGAGTTACCCTGAAATAATTCCGAACATATCGCTGCCTTTGAAGATCCCCATTACAAATGTGCCTTTCTCCCTTGTTTACAGTGAGTGTAAGATCCTTGCGCGATTATAGTGGGAGGGGGTGGTTAAGAAGGAAGCAAAATTACTGTTAAAATATGGTGTGCTAATGCAATTTATCCGATAAACATCACTTAGCAAATCAAAACGGTGCATGCTGAAGCTTGTATTTCTTTTTTTTTACAGAGGAAATACATTTAAGTATTACATGAAGAGCTAGCAAATGTATTTCATAAGAACACTGTGCAGGTACTGTGTTTTTGTTTTATCATAACCATTTTAAAGGGCTGACTTTGAAGCAGTGAATGGATACGTGTGTGCTTATTCTATGGTGTTTGAACCTTTCAGTGTCTTTGATTTATATTCTCTCCTTCAGCAGAGGTAACAACACTGGTTCTCAAAGACGTCAAGTGACCTGAAATTAAAATGTGTGAAGAGCTATAAATGGTTCTAACCTATAAAAATGGATCAAATCACAGTGTAAACTCTAAAACTAGAAGGAAGAAATGAGTGAGTGGTCAATAGTAGCTTTTTTCATTTTTTAAATGGCATTCAGAAATTGTTCTCAAAATATTCAACAATCGCATTTTTCAAAATGATTGTAAAGGACCAAAGCTAAACATGGTTGTTCAGACTCTCTTTGCCTTGTGCCACAGTTACTACTGTCTAATTAATCAGTCTTTAATAAGCTGTTGTGATTTCAGAAATGTATTCTATAATGTCCTGCTTTGCATTGAAGATGTGAGTCTCTTTCAAGGTAGATTCTTATAAAAAAAGGCACTTAATTTTGAAGAAACAGTAATAGCAGATGCCGGTAATGAAAGTTAGTAAATGAATAGTAAAGGTTTCCTGACTCAGCAGTTTTTAGCCCCTTCCTCTCTGGCAGTACTGAAGAAATACACCATACATCTCTTATTTCCTATCCCTGGCTTATTTATTTTAGAAAGAAAAATAACTTTCCATTAATTCACAGGCCATTTCACAGGCAGAGTTCCATTTTGCCACGTGTTTTATTTGTTGTGTTTTTATGTGGGTACTGAGAAGCTGTGGCATTTTTAGTGTGTCACACCCAGTGTTGTCTGTTATCTTGTCTGACCCAGATGATACAATTTAGTGCCTTTTTTCTGTGTATGGCTAAGATTAGGGCATGCCTGTGAGCAAGGCAGCTAAAGATGTGTCTAGGTAAGACTGTGTGACTGGGACTTTTAAAGAGAAGGATGGGGTTGGAGTAGGGGGACATGGGCTTCTTTGGGAGTGCTAATTCATTACTGGCAACATGAGCCCCTCAATTAGGAGGGGTTTTATAAGGAGATAGAACTGCCACATCTTCTTCCATGGAGGCAGAGTCTTGCAGACATCATGGAACCATATAGACTGTCTCAAGTTGCCTCTGAGGAACACTGTAGAAAAAGCTCCCTGTGCCATTGTGTTCTCACATTTCTGTTATGATCCCTTAAGCCACTTCTGGTACTGGTGGTGCACCCATATTTGGGGTACTTCTGGGCAAAATACCAGTCTCAAATCCATGTGGCATCCTTCCTGCACTTATTCTGCCTCAACTCAATATTTCTTGTCCCCTGCTCTGCTTATAAGGGTCTTGTTCGAACACAAACATTACCCAGTGGTGGTCCTAACACAGCTTGTGAACATGGGCAAAAATTCTTCCTCAGTGCTTATTGGTGTATATACCAGCAGGTCAAATCCTCAAGCACTTTCTTCCATGGGTTTGGAGTGAGGCTTTCAGGAGCTGTACAGACAGCTTCCTCTAGCTGTGGATCCTGGGGCATGAGCTAAAACTGCTTTCCCCTCTATTTGTCTGGCATGTAAACCTCTTCACTGCTAACAGCCTTCAGGCTATAATCAGAGCTCACCGTTACTCTTAGTTTAGCAAGCAGAAGACATGGGAACTTCCTGGGTTTGTGCATTTTTAGGAAAAGGAGTTCTAGGGAATTGAGTCTTTAGGAGATGAGGTACAAAGAGAGTATCAAATGTTCTAATTCTGGTAAAAGATAAAAAGAATCTTGACTATTGTAGAAACCAAGACACCTCACCTTGGCTTTAGCACTTGGAGATCATAAACAGAGAAAGTACCCATAAAAAGTAGGACTCAAAGTCTCAGTATGGTATGGAAAACTCTGTTGGCCCTATGGCAGCCAGTGACAATGAACCCCTTGACAGCAGGAACCTCTCCTGCTGCCTCACCACAGCTGAGTAAAATAGTAGAAAAACCTGTGCAATGTGAGCAGGTTGCAAAATTGTTAAAAAGCCATGTCTGTCTCAAAAGCAATATTTTAGCTGATACAGCAGCGCATATGTGACCGCTAAGATAACATCAAAAGAGTTTGGACTGAAATATTTGGATTATTTTCCCTTGAAACCGGATTACATAAAGAATATGAAGGTATAATGATGCATGGACCTGCTGTCATGACCACCAGTTAGAATCCCTCTCTCAGGGACTGATATCTCTTGGGCTAGGTTCTCAGTACACTTCAGCATGTGGATATTAGTGTGCATCTAGGTTACCAACAGTTGTCTAGTGTATGGGAAGTGCTAGCGGTTATCAGCTTTTCCACTTTTGCTCTTTGAAAGTTTATCAGCCTCTTCCTATTCTCTCTTTCCTGTTCACACTGGTTGGAGTCCATGTGTGGCACAAAGCTGTGTTTCCCATGTAACAAGTGTCCTCTCTTCATCTAGAAGCCACCTGAGGAAGGATCCTGGAATAACCTTTAACTAGGTGATGGAATCAGGCTTAAGCTGCTGGAAATCTATCTCTCACTGACTCTGTCAAAAGATACCTTCTTATCCGTTGCCCTGCAAAGAAGCCCTCCATTGTTGGTAACTTTTGGTAGGCAAATTACCTAGGAGCTTGCCAAGGAAATTTACATCCTACAGTGACCTTTCAAGCTTCTCTAAATCCAAAATGGAGATCTACCCAGGCAGTCAAGATATTGCTGTGGTCAGAACAAGACGGGACAGCCCTATTAGGAAGGGGGAACCTGCCCAGGAAGTGTTTCCAACATGAACTTTAGAAAGTGATCAAGGTGTTTTCCCCAAGGTACTTCTGTAGAGAATCAAATGGGATGCCTGCTTCCATCCCTTGGCTTTCTAAATTCAGTGAGATACCTATCTCCCAAGTCCTCCTGGTGCCAATTAAATCTATTCTTCCCGCTTTTCTAGAAAATTTAAAAAAGCTTCCAGGTCCAGAAAAGTAAGAAGTGCTCATCATTGTCAAGGTTGGAGTCACTGCTACTAACCCCTGGAGCACAGCTTGGACGAGTGCTTTAGGAGGAACCAGGGGGAGTATGCAAAGACAGGACAGGGCCAGACCAGCTGGTAAACAAACTTATTAATTACTAGGGATTCCTTCCCTCCCTTTTCAGCCCTGCGCCCAGGGTGTGCACTGGGGATGTATGCCCTGGTGTGCCAGCCTGAGAGCGCTGAGGAGGAACCGGCTTCACATGAATGATAAGGTGGCTGGCGTCTGCAGGGAGCTGGGGTGTGACAACCTTCCTTTCCCAGGTTGTCTGCACGACCTGTGAGCAGAGAGGAGTAGAAGGCTACAACATTCTACTTTTTCTCCAGAAATGCTTTGTGGGAATACTTTGTGGTTTCTTGCCCCACCCCAGACAGAATTTAAAGATCATAAATATGGCAGATTGATATTTCTTCTAAAATAGTATTAAAAAAAAATAGCAAGAAGGTTAAGTGGGCATGACTTTCCCTATGTGAAACTGATTATGAAAACGTTGGAGATACTCTTTAAGTAAATTCAGGGGCTAGCCTGTTTCTTTTTCCCTAGTCAGGTCTCTTAGCTGTCCCTAGGAAACCCACCAGAATGAAATCAGCCTGATGCTAAACTCCTCCTACAGAGGTAGCTTGAGACACAGGTGAGATCCTGGCTATTGTGGTCAGAGATGGGCTGATGGCTGGGTGGGACAGAGGTGGGGTCAGTTCATGACTTGCCTGTGCTGACAAGAGCAGGGACCACAGCTTGGACGAAGCTCTGCTCACATCCTGGGTTACATGTGTCTGTCAGGAACCGAGCCACTGAGCAGCACCTTCACTTTCTACAGTGTGTTGGCATCACTGCACTCAGAGCAAACAAGGAAAGTAGTTGTTTAAGAATAAAATGACAAAACCATGCATATGTGTGCAGTGCTAGCTGACACAATGGGTGTCAACCACAGTCAGCTCCCACACAGGTTTTTGCTCCTCAGATTACATCACCACATTTGACTGTTCCCGTTTCAACAGGGGTACCAGAGAAATGAGAGGCGGAGGAGGAGGGGGAAAGAGTGGGTAAGCTGAATATCACCCTCATCTTTCACCCAGGCAGCTCTCTTCATGTTTCTCTGGAAGTGAGACAGGCTTTGATTGTGCTACATTTGAAATGACCACCACATGCTGCATGTCAACCCAACAGTCAACAGCTAAACAAAATGCTATGTCAGGTGTGAGATGTACCTGAAAAAGGGGCAGGCTAGAAAGGTGTTGCTAGCATGTATGACATGAGAAGCAGCTTGTGCTGCACTATTTTATGGACCACGTGGAGATTTCTGGCAAGGCTATAAGCTAGACGGTCTGGAAAAGCTAAAGCTGCAATCAGGAATGCAAGATACTTTGGCCTCAAGAGAAAGAAACTGCTTATATGATGCCTTGCTCACTAGGGGAGATCAAGCTGCTGGTGCTCCCCACAGTCTTTATGCTTTTTAAAAATTAAATTGTCCATTTCTTACAATTTGAAGTACTCCTGGAAGTGAGGACTGGGATTCATATGTAGCTTTTATTTTTCAATATCTCTCGGTAATAAGTGTGGAAGAGTTAGGAGATTAAACAAATTTACACAATACAGGCATGGGGAGTGAGTAAAGTGAGTAAAGAATGCTTCACTAAAGCATCTCTAGCTTCTATTATTATCAGGATATCTTGTAAATCATTATTTACTGAGAATATCTCCACCAAAAAATAGCTAAATGTCTTTGTTTCCTTTCTAAGGCTATTTGGAGGGGAGGAAGTGGGCTAGAGTAGAGTTTTTAAGCCAGGAAAAGCCTCCAGGATGACCGTAATGCTTAGTTTTAATTATACATAAAATTGATGATCCAATAGCATCTTGGTTGCTGATTTATTCTTGTGTCCCTTTAATTTTAAACTGAAGAAAAGCATGTCTGTTCCCAGACTGACAATATTATTGATAGATTATTTTAGAAAAGTTAAGTGAAAACAGGCTGGTTGGCTTTTCAAAGGAGGACAAGTGCTAAGATAAATACTTGTTAAGACGCATATAACTTGTTGTCCCTAGCTGCCCAGAAGCGGGAGAAAATTTGTCATGGCTCACACAAAACATCTTTAATGTTCTGGTTAACACTTGATATGATCTGTCAGCTGTAGCAAATGTTTGTGCTGGCTTTTGCAGGTATCTGTCAGCGTTTGCCGGCTCTGCCTGTGTGTGCAAAAGTTAAAGGGTGCCCTTCCCTCGCTGTTTGAGGGTGCTTGCAGTAGGATGCAAAAGAAGGACCTGTATTCCAGAGCAGCATGGAAAGCACATGACAAAGGCTCGTGGAAATCACTTCATTGCTGCACAAAGGCAGGGCCAGAATAAAAGGTGTTGCATATGATGGAAACCTTTGCATGCTGTTTCTCATGTAATTTATTATTTGTTTTGTCCTTTGTCAAAAAGCAATCTGATTTCCCTTCCTTCTTTTCAATAGCCGATGAAGATTTTGGTTGCTTACCCCTTTCTGTGTCATCTGTGAGACAATCATTTTTTTGCCCTTGTAAGGGCGTGAAGATAGATTGATTTCAGAGATACATACTTCTGGATAAGATATGCAAAAAAAGTATCGGTAGAAGTGCCAAGGCTGAAAGATAGTTTATTTGATTTGTTGACTGACGAACTGGTAAGTGTAATGTTAACAGAATCCAATGACATGCACCACAGTGATTATTATGTAGTTACCTGCTTCAGCTGAGTACCAGTCACTCGGTACTGTCATTTACAATTATCTTGGTGTCTACACACTCAGAATTACCACTAAGTGTCCTGATCATTACTTTGACATGGAAAAAGCAGCATGTAGATATAATTATTTTTTATCCAATAGGCCATTTGCCTCTTGCCCTGAAGAAAATGATCTATTAGGCAGAAGCAATGCTCTGCCTAATAGTAAGCTCTATTAGTAATTAGTAATCTCTAAAGTAATGCTTTACAGTTTCACAAAGTAGAAGATAATTATGGGATACAAAGACCTGTTATAAACCAGAAGAATTATTTATGATATGCATATATTATTTCTGGTGGAGCTCCAAGCCAAACAGGTTGGTAAGCCAAAGACTTCTTAGGTATTGAGTAATACTGATAGTCATAAAGCACCTGATAATTTTTAATAAAAGTAAATAATTGTACATCTCAAGATGTCATGTTATTTCAGATGCTTTTGTAGAACAAGAACTGTTTGAGCTCAGAATAAAAAAGATTTATTCAACAAATATGCTTTTTGCTTTAGCCTGCCCACCTGCTACAGTAGAAGAGAAGAATCCAGTTTTGATCTTACCTGAAACCACATTTGACAATTTTTAGTAGGTCTTTAACAAAGAAAGTTACCTAAATTCAGCAACTTGCAAAAATGAAAATATACCTTCAGTATCATCTCCAAAGCCACAAATGCCAGACAGTCATCTTCTTGTCTTCTGTCTCCTGATTTAGGTGAGTGGAGCCCAACTCAGAGGCTGGGAGAAACATGTTACGCAATGCTCGTTTAGTGTGACAGATTTTGGCCAACACACACCAGCTGAAACCTGGCAGTCTAGGTAGGCTGCGTAGTTAAATTCTGCATAGACATGTTTACCTTTTTGTCAGGTACAAAACATCAAATACTGTTCTCTGATAATGAGAGCTGTAGTCTCACCAATTTGGAAATTTAAGTGGCTGAACACATCAAATTTGTACACTGCAGTGGGAATGAAACTCTCCAGAGCTCATCGCTGGCTTAGGCCATATCCTAAATGGATGCCAGTTTAATAAGGTCAAATATGCTGTGTACTTCTAGTAGTTTTAATAAGTGCTGGTTGTAGTTTTAAGTAGTTTTAATAAGTGCTATTGGTGCTGGTTTATCTGCAATTATAACCCTCTGATCTCTCGTTGTATGTAGTTATCTGAAATTGTATGTGCTTAAGAAATGGGTTAGGTGACTTTTCATAGTAGCTTAACTTCTACTAATTCCTTCCAAGTACACCAAACTTTCCTAATATGCCATATTTTACAGGTGTCTCCTTCTGGATCTAGATTCTGTATTTTTGGAAAGAATGGAATTAGATACAATAAACAAAATAACCTGTGCAGAAGTGGTTCCATTTCTGGAATACCTCTTGTCTTCCTAATCAATCCTGAAGTTCTGGTCTACAAATCTATTCAGGTTACCGCTCTGAGAAGTGGTGCCCTAATGATTTTTTTTTTTTTTTTTTTTTTTTTTTTTTTTTTTTTTTAAGTTTTGATATATGAAGGTATGAAGTGCTGTCAGGGAAGAATGTAAAATCTTCTTTTATAAACTTCAGTGATATAAACATTTATTAAATAATTGACTTCCTTGTAGCATTAGGTCATGATATAATGCAGTAGTTGTTGGATATAGGTCTGGTAAGCTTCTTTCAGAGTTAGACCATAAACAAAACCTGCTGTCTGAATATCACAAAAGTGTCCTTCAGAGTCTTTAAAAAAGCGCGGGGTTTACTTTCTTATTTGATAGAATCCTGTTACGGATTTTTACATGTGTAATGTATTTTAAAGTTATTCTACAGCTGGTTTTAAACCAATTACCCATATGCAAACAAAACTGTCAGAGTACTAGTAATATTTTGTGTGCAGTCTGACTGTAAAACATCTATAATATTTACTTTTTCCTTTAGAGCTTCTTCCTTTTTAGTAAGAGGATTATATAAGAATTAGACAGCTCCCATTATCAACCCTTTTCTCTGCCAAAAATAAAGAAGATATTAGTTCTTGTGGTTAGGAGAAAAAATTCAAGGGCTCAATAGAATAAATAAGATTGTTAAAACCAAAAATTACAAACCTTAGAACTATAATCAAGTTCCCTACAACCAATTTTGGAAATGTTTAATTGGTGTCAGTACTTTACTAAAGAGAGCTTATTTAGAGCTAGTTGGTACTTGGCTTGTAAGCAAATACATTGTGCAAGGAGTCCTTCCCTACCTACTACATCGTCACTGCAGCCTCCTCTTCTTAGGCTAATGCTTACCTTTTCGGCAGTGCTCCCACTGGATTTGTACCTTCTTATCCCAAAATGCTGGTTTTACTGGTTGATGTGAGCAGCAAATTGGCAGTCATGAAGATATGCAATTCCCCTAAGTTCTGTGAAAATTTGCGGCTGGGTGGAAGAAACCCAATGCCTTAACTGAGGGAGTGGCCAAGCGTGGTTTGGTCCCTGTGCATTTGCGGGTGGGTTTTTCTGTACGTGACGTTGTACTACCACCACTCTGTGCAGGAGCCGGACTTGGGGGTATGTCTGAAGTGTCCTAATCGAGCTGTATGATTCTTTGATGAAGCAGGATGAGAAACTGTTTGGCCTTTTCTAAACAGGAAAGGTCAAAAGTAAATGACACTATAGTTTGCTCATAGTTTTGTCCCCAGGTTTGTGTTGTCCTAACAAATTATGATAGATTACATTTGTGAGCATGTACGAGTTTGTATGAGCATGCATGTATGAGTTTTGCAGAGCTTAAAAGGAGTACTGTTGTTGAAATGGTGTTTTCTGGAGCCCTTTTGCCTCCTTTATGTCTCTCTAAAAATTTTTCTGTGGGTTTGAAAAATGTAATAAAACATTTCTGCAGACATGAATGCTCTAAATATTTGTTCATTGAAGGGTTTTGGAATCACTGGTCTGCAGAACACTTGTTGGTGGCCTTAAGACAGCTGGCTGATCATGTTGAGCAGGCACTGCTCCAGACACTAAGTGCTTGCAGGATGGTATCTCATGCAGCTGAGCAGTGTAGATACGGATCTTGTGTGACTGCAAATGGAAATAGAGAGCTCTGTATATCTGTTGAGATACCACCCCATGATAAAAGCATTTGAGAACTCCCATTCTAATACTAAAAAAGAGTAATGCCCCCTGCAATAAAATTACAGCTACCCAAGGCTTCCTCCTCAATAATAAACCCCCCCCCAAACAACAAAAAAAATCCAACAAAGCCTTAAATTTATATTATTTTACTTTCTCTTTTTCATATGCAATTTACTCTCAGGATTATTTTTTTTATTTGTTAGACTTCATCTTCTTCAGAGGTATGACATGGCATTATGGTGGTCTAAAACATGAGATATATTTTAAATAGATTTTTCCCCAGCCTAATTAGAGAGGATTATTTCATGCAAGTAAAACTGCAAAATGCTGGTCTTTGCCTCTATTATCATGATTTTGGGTATAGCCATGTCTGGATGATGTGGAATTTTTTAACAGCTCTTCAGGCTTGAAAACTGATGACAATATAAACCTAGAGTTTCTGAAGTCTAGCCTTTTCTTTCTGAACCCATCACTGGAGAAAGAACGAGAAAAGTAGAACAGCAGAATGACTCCAGGGGACTTTCTCCTGAGAGGTCAAACCTGCTGTTATGAGTAACTAGAGGAAGTAGCATAACCCTCTGAGTTCTGTGTATTGCACCAGCTTTGCAAAACAGGGTTCCAGGTAAGGATGCTTGGGCTGGAGAAGGATGGGTCCTTGTCCTCCTCTGGGTCCTCCTCTGACCCTGAGTTCTAATCATCCAAGTTATTCTCAAACAGGAAAGGATTTCTCTGACAAACTTCCTTTAAAGAAAGGATTTCTTTGACAAGCTTCCTCTTAAAAATAGAGAATTGCACCAAGAAGAATGAGGCATAAATAAAAATGGATTTCAGTACTTCAGCGCAACCTCATGTGCCAAAGTTGTTCATAGATTTTCGCATATTAAGCAAAAAACAAAAGCAGATTCTTTCAATCTTGGATGTACCTCAAGATCAGCATATCTCAGTATGAATTCCTGGGAGGAAGATGACAACCTGTCAGCACTGGATAAAAATTATGTTCTTGTTCAAAACATATACGAGTGAAGGGTGTGTCACTAAGTAGCTAAGACTTCCAGGAAAGAAAGCATCAAGAAATGAATCAGCAAGCATGAAGAAAGAATATTTAAAATATCAAAAGCTAGTCATCTGTTATGAGATGGATTTCTTTCTTGTCTGTGATTTCAGCCAAGACTCTCCTTTCTCAGGCTACTCTGTGGTCTACTTTTGGGAATGTACTGATAAGAAGTATCTGCCTATTTGAGTACTTTCAGTCAGAAATGAGGAGAGAAAACCAAAATATGCCATGAAATAATTTAGATAGTATCCATGTCTCTTTGTATGGTCTTCATTAGCATAAACATAATATTGTGATATATTAATATTTTTCATTTTCTCTTCCCAGTCTTCTCTCATTCCATGTTTTTAAACTAGGGTATCTGATACACCCTTACATAAAAGATAAAGAGAAATTTTACTGATTATTTTAACATATTCCTGTTAACTTGTATCTGAAGTGCAAACTTCTAGACTTCATACCAACAGCCTTAATTTCAACAGAGAATTGATTGTTTGCCTCTGATTCTGAGCTATTTGGAAATAATCTTTGTAGGGAAGCATGTCTGTAATTTATACTGTTAAGATCTAGTGCCTTCTCCAGTAATAGAATTCATAGCAGCAATGAAAAATCAGAGTGTTGTGTCAGCCAACATTTTAGGCATCTTGAAATTAAAGTTGTTCGAAATTGTTTGAAAATCAGAACTACTTGCACTCTGTG
Source organism: Athene cunicularia (assembly GCF_003259725.1). Lineage (NCBI taxonomy): Eukaryota > Metazoa > Chordata > Aves > Strigiformes > Strigidae > Athene > Athene cunicularia. The sequence continues at coordinate 122,194,049 of NW_020799095.1, forward strand.
CAAACTTGGAAGACAGGAAAAGTACTGAGAAAACATGTGGCCCTTATTTTAAGTAGGGAGGAGTAGGGAGGGAAGAAGGAAGAGAAGGGATGGGTGGACAGTTGTAGATCAGTCAACTAACTCCAATTTCCAGATGAATTCTGGCATAAAAATTTGAAATACATATAAGTACTTAAAAGATCAAAATGAGATGAATAATAATCAATAAGTTGTATCGAGCCAATATTATTCCTTTCTTTGATAGGATAACATGTTTTTTGGACAGAGAGGAAGTAGTAAATTTAATCTATCTTGGCATTCTTAGGGCTTTTTGATACTGTTATTTATGACACATTCATGCATAAACTAGAGAAATTTGGCCAAGGCAATGTATAACTAGCTGGGTGCAAGACTTAGAATTCAGATTTCAAACAAACATGCCACTGAGAATACTGTCAAAGAAGTAGAATACATATTGGATGGGGTCTTGCAAGGGTCTGGTTTGTGCTCCATAATAACCCATCTTTTGCCTAGGTGATGGAGAATGTGCTATTGAGTTTCAGATGCCATAGAACTGTAAGGGATAAATATTGAAAATAACCTTGATGAGCTAAGGTAGTTTTGGGAGCAGGAAAAGAGAAAGCAGCATTTCAATAGGAAGATGTGAAAGATCTGCAGCTGGTAAGAGTAAGACAATACAAAAGGAAAATACAAACTCATTAATGTCACTCTAAAGCAGACAACATTGCCTTTTTCTGGACCATCTTTTTCTGTGCTTTTCCCCTTACAATATGTGTGGATATGTTTGGACAGAGTGTTTTTTTTCTGTTCTTCATGACCTTTGCCTGTTGGATCTGCCTTCGTGCCTTGGACAGCCTCATTCTGTCTTTCATGCTTCAAAAAATGTTTTGCTTCTCATTCATTTCCGGTTGTATACTTTCTTCATCTTGAGTTGAGATTATTGAGGACCTATGACTTTGTTAAACTTTTTTTTTTTTTTTTTTTTTTTTTTTAGATGGTGTAATTGCTTTAATTTTTCTCTGTGAGCTACTTTTCTGCCAGCGAAATATAATTAGTTCCTTGAAACTGGTGTCTTCTGTCTTGGTGTCCACAGTTGTTCTTCCTTTTCTCCTAGAAATGCTAATCTAGCGTGTAATTATTCCTCTACTTGACCTGCCTATGTATGCACAGCTGATTCTTCTAGAAGTGCTGCTGACCATTGGAAGTCTCCTTCTTTACTCCTTTCTTCACCTTCCTCTGTCAAACTGCCCTCCCTCTGAAATCATTAACAGAATTTTCTCTTTTTTCCCAACACTAAGAGAAAGCTTTTTGGGCAACTATATGGGTCACTCTTCTAACATGGTGCTGGGTCTCCTTGCCTTTACATGGTCACTTCCAGCATAACATCTTCCACTACCCCTGTTCCAAGGGGGTGCTCCCCTGCCACAAGGTCTCTTCCCCTACCCCAGGGGGATTACTCTGCTGCACATCCAGTCTACATGAATTACCCCATCCATTCTCAGTTATGCTAATTGGCATAGGTATTCACACTTAATATTTAACAGGTTCAGGGTCTTCTAATAGTTTCCTACATTTCTTTTACTGGTACAGATGTCTGAAGTGTTCTGTAGAAGGACTGTTTGTTTTTGTTTCCTTGCCAACTTGTATGACTTATTTTAAGGAATAATCATGCCAGATCTTTCTCACTTCTAGGCAGATATAACTGGCAGATCATCAGGAAAGACATTTCCTGTGAAGAGAAGAAATATTAGCGGTAAGGCATGGTTGAAATACAGATCCGTAAGAAGAGGATGGGAGCATATTCAAGAAAAATAAAAGTTGACAAGAACTAATCCAGATACTTGATATTAAGGGGGCAGAGATCCTCTAGCGCAAAAGGAAGTTAACAGGCTGATCTCTTTTCCCTGTCAAACACAGAGAATGGGATTGTTACTCACAGGTAAATCTAGAGACTGAGGACAATAGGAAAAAGCTAGATAAGCTAATGGGTGATTGATGCCCGAAAAAAATGCATGTAAATAGATTACAAATAAGTTCAGGTTAGACACTGGAGGATGACTGCTAACCAAAGGAGAAAACACATTTCTGGAGCAGTTTCCACTAGAAGCATTTAGGCTATGTTGTAGCAAAGATAAAAAGAGGGAAAAAAAAAAAAATAAGAACAAGAAAAAATATAGTAACACTATGAAAATACTCTTGCTAGGATGTTGTTAGGAGACATGGTAAAATGACCCAATAGTAGCTTTCAGTCCGGAGCTTTAGGAAAGATTTACAATGCACTAAAGTCTGTCTCTCATGCTTACTTTCATTTTCTTTTTTGACAGAAACATTTTTATATCCCCTACATAATTAAAAGTGCGGATTGATTTAGCAAAACCACACAAATGTACTTGCTATGATTCTTTGAAGCTCTGAGTTAAAAAGAGAATTTTTCCGGCTAGAGAAAAGAACAATTCTTTGGTTTTAATTATTATTTAAAAGGCTAACTGGTAACTCCTGGTTATGTTTAGCTTATTCTTTGACCTCAAGAATTGATCATTCACCTTAAAATCAATGGTTGCCTAGTGACAAAAAATTAAGATATAATTTGATTATTTGTGTCCAAATAAAATATTGTCTTGGCCAGTAATGATGGCAACATGCTTAAAGTTATGGTTTTATCAGAGTTGTGGAGGTTTCAACAAGACACATAGGTTTGTTTTTGGCATTCCTGTAAGCCTCTTGCAAATTTCAGTTCATGTGTGGAACAATTTTCAGGATGTACTTGGTGTTTATGTTCAAAGGTAGAATGAGAAGGCACACTTGGGATTTTGTTTTGCGTTTTTATCCTGTAATATCATGTTTCAAAAATTAGTTTTTTTACCAGAAAAAAAAAAAAAAAAAAAAAGTGCAAGTCTTCCTTGCTGGGAGCTCTGACTGGCTGAGCACCACTGACACAGGCAGAATCAGTTTGCCACTTATTTCTTTCAGTTCATCTGAGTAGGAGGGTAAATTCCTGGTGGATGTGAATTCGCTGATTGTGAGTTGCCTCAAAATACTGAAATAAGACATTGCGAAGACCAGTCACAAGAACAGTAATGAAAGTATGTTGTTCTTATTTACTAAGCTTCATTTTGTGCTTCCATAGATTCATGTTATTGCAAATTGGATTCTTTACAAGGGGTAATTGTTTTTCTGAAAATTAAAGTGAAAATAAGACACATAACAAATGAAAGAGACGATATATTACCATTGTATCATCTTCAATTTATGAGGAGCATGAATTTTCAAAATATGTTTATTGTTTCTGTCAGATTTCACTAGGACAAATGTTTCAAATCAAAATGATTCATTTCTCTTAAGGGACATTGTACTCAGCATTATTATTATTTACTTTATTGCTGGCATATGGCTGTTCATACAGTAACAAAGATTGGGCTATCCAAACAGTTGAACCTGGGATAATCAAGTAGCCTGCTATGGATTGGATTGGGACTACACAGACATTTTCAAACCTAGAGTACATATAGAAGGTATAGAAGCTGTCCACTGTTTCTCCACGAGCACTCATATTACTTATTTTGGCTGCACTTTCCTGGGAAGCAGCTGTTGTATTTGTTCTTTTTGCAGCCATGGAGGTGAAATTCAACATTTTGCTGTGCTGGAACCTTTCCACTGTTTCAGTGGAGGCCAGCAGAGGCTGGGAAAAATGCAAGTAACTCTTCTCTAATGGGTGCTTCTGTGTAAAATCATCCACCTCTCTTATGGCAATCTTGTGGGTGATTTTATTTATTTATGTATTTATCAGTTGCAATATCTATTACCACTATATACACAAAAATGAAATACATCATAAAAAAATGACTTGGTTTAGTTTGTTAATGAGCATCAGGAGTAGTGAATGGCATTTTAAGTGCTACAGAACACTGATATATAATCACTTTCATTTTTGTACCTTTAAGACTGCACAACTTCCTTTTTAAAAAAAATGGTTTTGTACCAAAAAATTTACTTCTTGCATGTGGTCTGTACTTTAAGTGCAGTGATGAGCATGACACATAGTGGGATTCTGACCTTAACACAATACTACTTATTTTGATATGCAATACCAATTAATATCTCACATAAATAGCACATAGAAAACTTAATGTAAAAATGAAACAGCAGGATACTTTCTCACCAGTCAGATGCAATGTGGGAGCATCTTGTAGGGATTTATGTCTGGATGATGCTTTCTTTTTCTTCCTCTGGTTCTTGGTTCACTTTTCTTTTTCTTCCGTTTAATGAAGGAAAGAAAGGACTTCAGACCATGAAGGACCATCAAATAAACATGAGCACCTAGTAAGATAATGTAATCTTTGTATTTTATGCTTCCGTGTAGAGCTGAATGGAAATAGGAAAGAACAGGGAAATGGGTATTACTTCTGTACATGGCATCAGCTATTCTCTTACCATATTGCAGTGTCACCTTTTATATCACTGATGTGAAAGAGATACTATTAAAGAAAAATATTGAAACAGCTCAGAAAACATCCCCGAGAATGAAGTATTAATATTGTCTTCAAAAAGAGCTCATTTGTTTCAGTTTATCCTAGAGGTAGTCATCATCTGATGTGATGCTGAGTGCCGAGGGAGAGCTCTGGCAAGAAGAGCATCTTCCATCTTCAGGTACAGTGTGAACAGGAGCTAGAGGTCGGCTGGCAAGGTGAGTATCACACAGACAGAGCCAGAGAAGCGCTGAGGAGAGAAAGGAGCCTCGTGAAGCTTTGCCGAAGCCTGATGAAGAAATGGAGTATTGTGCTGATGAACAGGGTGGTTTAGCGTAGGAAAATAATGCAGATAAAAGAACTATTTTTTTTTCGAAATTACAGTGTGATGTTCTTTTAATCTGTTTAATAAAAGAGTTTATCTTCTTAGTATATAAACTTTGGGGCCAGGAATATATGAATGTGTAACCATTATGTCCTCTTAGTAGGGAAAACTGCCTGTGGCTAATCCTCCACGAGAGGGAGCTAGAACTGTCTTTGAAACGTTAGCAATAAAACCTGTCAAAAATAATACAGCCTAAACTCGACCTGAAGCGCTTACGTTGTCTTCTGACAAAGCCGGTGGTTTAGGCTCAAAGACCATACGCAGCGACCTGCTCCTGTACAGGCTTTGCCACCTTCGCATCAGAGCAGCTGAACCTCCCCGGGCTGGGCACAGTACCACAGCGAGGAGACTGCTCCAAGCCCCTCACACTGCAATCGCCACCTTTTTTTTTTTTTTTTTTTTTTTTTTTTTCCTATATACCTGCTGCGTACTGTGCCAAGGAATTATTACAATTGCAAAGAAATTCTGCTATGGCCATGCAAAGGTGCAAGTGTCTCTCTGCTATTAGCTCCTTTTGGGTAATTAGCAAAAAAAACAGTTCCTTATCTGCAAGCATAGTTTATAGTGCTCCATATCTGAGGCAATAAATGCAGGAGGCAAACTGGGGGTGCAAAATGGCAAATAAAATATGCAGTGCCTCACTGGGAATAAGAATAGTTTTTGGATCACTGAGCTGGATGTGTAAAGCTGTACTTCCTACTGACTTAAACACAAGCAAAACAACAAAGCCGCTAATTGGAATCTTCTTCTAGGAATACATGTGCTACATGGAAAAAAAACAGACTTATAAAATCACTTAGTGGGTGATAATGGATTTTAGAATGACTCGGAGTTTTGAAATTGACTGCAATAAAAAATAACTGGCCTGAAGGAGGAGTCGAGGATACTAAAGAATACTACTGCTAAAAAAACTTCCTCTGGCATGTAAGTAACCTTAAGAAGGTCAGCTGGAACTGCTGTTGGAATCTGTGAAGCTTCAGCTGAATCCTGCACCTGAAACATGGAGCTAAGGAAGCAAGGATGGAGCCGAGGGAGGCCTGGGAAGAAGCCTTTCCAGGGAGATACCTGGGTCCGAGAAGTGTCCAACATCAAAGGCAGAGGTCTGCAAGTATGAAAACCTGTAGGTACATAACGAAAATGAGAAATTATGGAAAACTTTTAAATGGGCCAAGTATAGAAATACCTTTGTTTTCAAGTCAACAATATTAAGCAAGAACAGTCTCATTTTTGCAGTGATACAAACTAAAAAACAGTCTTCGGGCATGAGGTGGAAGGATTTCAGGATTTGGCATGTATGCATGTGTGAAAGAGAGAAAGTACCACACTTACAGTTCACTCAAGAGGCAAAATGCCTCCATTACTACGCACCTTAACTTGTGACTACCTAGGCTACTGTGCAAAGAAAGCTGCCTCGCCACAAGGATCCGTGGTGGGTTTGTCTGTGTGAAGTCAGTCTTGTTGGCCTGAGCCTGGTGTCTGACGGACCCGATGGCCAGCATTCAGGGGCAGTAAAGGCTGGTTAAAAGCATGAATGAAAACATTTGGCTAAGGCAGGGTATATGTTCTGGCTTGTAAAGTACTATATTTATTTATCTGGAGTGTGTGTATGTACAAACACTGGCTGTATCACACCCTAGGATGGAATTGTTAGCATGTCTTCCTCTTACTTGTGCTGAGAGTAATGGGGGCTGCAGGAGGACGGTGAAAGACCAGGCAATATCTTGTTTGGTTGACTTCTGAAAACTTCACTTGACATATGTAAAACTGGCCTGCTCATAACCAGAGACTAAATTTGGTAACTGGTTCTGCTGAGGCCAAAAAGCTTTTTTTGTTCAAAGGCTTCTCATAGTATATATTAATGCTGGTCTTCCCACCACTTTGCCCTTTGGTCTGCTAGAAGCAGACAAATACTGAAACACGATACTCCTGAGGATTATGCAAACAAAGGGAATATTTGCATATAGAGAATAATATTGACATTTGCATGTGGCTCACAGTGCCCCTTCAAATTACACTGAGCAAGGTAGCAATTCAGGCTTCTTTGTTAGCTTTGCATGCTGTATAAATTATGACTGATTCTTAAAACTATGAAGTATATCACTAGTGTAGCTCAGACAAAGTAATGTGTGGCTAAAACTTATAATCAAGGCTAACATTAATAGCTAATGCAAACAAATGGAACACTGTGTAGCATCAAAATGTGCTTAAAATATCTAGTGCCCAACAATTGAAACTGCACTTAGATTTTTCATTAGCCAGCTTGTTTTATTGAAAACATCCCTTAAGGGTCAGTGCAGTAAAATTATCCTCTTTTTGATGTTAGCAGGCATATGACAAAACAGTTGTGTGGGAAGAAATATCTTTGAGGAAGCATCTTAGCAAGTGCATTAATTGTTAAGTAAAAATAACTTTCTGTCTGGCAAGGGAAGACATACTTGCCAAATACCAATATGTTTTGGTTTTTTTTAAAGATTGCTTTTATATAAATATTACAAAATCATAAATGAAACATTTTCAATGAGAAATATCTTTCTCTCATTTGTCTTAAAACCCCCTAGGAACTCAAGGGTTAGAGAATATACCAGCATACTTACTTCTTCTCTGTTTTAAGTGACAGAGGCTGTGCTAACCTTTATGAAAGAACAGATCCATGGGTAAAGAAAGGGCTTTTTATGCCAGACAGGAAGCTATCCTACTCAACAGTTAAGGATAGTGAAGGAGGATGTTTGTAATCTGTTATCCCAGTGAGTGAAATGCAACCTCAGGGCTGCTGTTCTCTAAGGTTGAAGGCGTACTTACACAGAACACCTCATTTACAGAAGCTATAAAATACTCTACTGCAATTAGTTTAATCCAATAAGCTAGATATCTGTTGGTGTTTCAGAGTAATATTTTAGTTTAAAATATTTATTGTTTTTCTTTCAATATTTGTTTTTTCCCTTTGCACAAAATCCCAAATTTCCTACTCTCATTATTATATTACATAAATCTCCATGTCTGCTCTATACTGCAAGGCTCTCTGTTAATCATTGTATTGCATTTCAGAAATCCTAAGTAAACTTTTTGGCTGCTTATACAGAAAGATTTTCTTGTTCCCAGCTGATATGTGGATATCAAAACCAGTTACAGATAATGAATATTTGCTAAACCAAAGAGTGAAAATTAGGAATGTCTGATGGATATAGGTGAAATCACAGTACAGACCATAGTACTATAGCAACTCACTATGTAAATGCAAATGATTGTACTGTATGATAGATGATTATCCTATGAAATTTAGGAACTCCAAACTCATCATTATACATATTGATATAAAGAAAAAGAAAATATGTATCATATAAAAAAGGCATCCTGACTATACGATGAGAGAGAAAACTTCCAAAGTAGTAGGTACCTGTGGCATCTTGTCTCTCTTCCTTGGTTTTCCTTACAATAGATTGTGTGGCTACAGATTTTTTCTTTTGTTTGTTAAAACTTCTGTTATAAAGCTAGCCAAAACAGCGTGGTTGCAAAAAGTTATTATTTTAAAAAGTATTAATATTTCTGTGGCTCCATTTGGCTTATGAAGTGCTCTCATTCAGAAAAATTCAAATGAAACTCATGTAAAACTGAAGAATATTGATAGATAAGAAGATGCAAACTTCCAATAAAATAGCTGAATCAATATAATAAAAATGATTTGCACAACACGCCAGGGATCACACCAGATCAAATGGTACTGAAAGTTCGGGCTGAATGGAAACATGATTGCCTGTGCCAGTTCTGCCCAGGCTCACTAAGCAGGTTGCTGGTTGTTCAGAAAGCTCAAGAGCATCATCTGGTTATGTGTCTGCTGAATTTACAGAACCAGACTTACTTAATTTACAGAATGTTTAAATTACACTTGGTCATAATGGACTTCAGTTGAGATTGTGACAGGGACTGTCAGCTAATACAAATCTGATGGAGAGTTAACTGTAGGTTTTAATCCAGATCAGGCCAAGAGCATATACGAAATAATATATATAATTCTCCTTATTCTTGAATTAGTATTATTTGACCTCCATTATAATATCTGCTGTAATATATTGGCATCTAGTGGAAGTACAGTGTAACTGCATTGTAAATTTTGAGCAAAGTCTTCATGGTATGACTGTATGGACCCTTATACCATAGCAACCAGTGTATCCCATTGCTAGAATGTGTTTCTGTGCATAATCCTGTGGCGATATGGATTTGCAAAGAGCATACATAGCTGAAGCTCTGTATTTCCTAAAGAAAATATATGCTGTTGTAAATAGATGTCATGGTGGTGCCTGGGGATGGTGTAAATAAAATGCCTTTTAGTAATTAGAATTTAGGAACAGGCAGTTTGGAGCCCGTATGGTTAGCTTACCACAAGCAAATTATTTGACAGGGAAAAGATGATTACTGTATAAACATAGATGAATTATTACAAAATATTTATCTCAGTTTACCTTCCAGGGAAACAGACCTACTAACAAACAGCTGTGTTGCAGTACAGAGATGTACGGTTATATGAAATAAGAGAAATTCAGGATTTGAAGTAAAATAATCTATCTTTATATGAGCAGTATATTTGGTATAACTAAATACTAAGAAATGCCTGCATATATTATTTATGAACATGTATATGTATATACATATCAACATAAAATCAGATGCTAACTCACAGAACCACAGAAAGTAAGGCTGCAAGAGAGTTGAAGAGAATATCTTGTCTGTACACTGAAACTGGTGAACTCTTCAAAAACTACCCTCAATCTACAGCAGAAAAGCCCCTCTATTTTCTCTGAATAGGAACAAAAGAATCTGGGCTCCTTCTAGGAATTTTCACAGTAACAGTACAAACTAAAAATTATCATTGTTATAACAAATGGGACTTGGATACCTGCCAATGGTGTCAATACAATCAGAAACTTTCCGAACCCAATGGGTTTGACTATGTGGCGTTAAAGAATCTGAAAGCTGAATACAGGTAATAATGCTGAATACAAGTCATCTAAATTTTTTTAAACAATTTCTGTTGAATATGAAAAGGGTAAAGAAGACAAGCATTTATCCAAAAGGAGATAAGGGAATACAAGCTGTTCTGGAATGTGTAAACAATGACTCAATAGATTCCTTTAATATATTCAGGAATAAAAGAGGACCACAAGGCAAAAGTTTAAAAAGATAATGAAAAGCAAAGCTGAATATTCTTTGTTAGTCTTGAACCTGTTGATGTACAGATTATTAAGTGTTATTGAAAAGCATGTTTTAAAATAGATTTCCCAATAAACATTCCCTAGAAAACTAAAGTACATATTTAGTGAATAACATTTTGGGTAGGACGACATTTGCTAATGATTACTGAAAAACAACATTGTTGTTTTTTCAACAAGAAGTTGAAAAGCTGTCTTTACTGATGCATATAACAAAAGGACATAGCTGGCGAAGATGTATAAAATCACGTCATGTGTTTGGAAAAACATCTCTTCAGTTTGGATGCTTATTGCAAATAAAGAAAAATATTCTATTGAAGTGAAAATAAATGATGGGTGAACTGAATACCTCATACAAAGCTCTCCCATGAGTTCTTGATTGTGGGGCTGATGTTTTGCAGGCTGAAATTACTTTTGCAAACTATTGGAGGTTAGATGAATTCCTGCTTTTTCATGCAAAATTCAGCCCAGTTTTAATTACAGAGCTATGACTAATGCCACCATAATGTATATACATGCATTTGTATGCACTTTTTAAAAATAATGTGTCGTATACTTTGTTTCAAGTGAGTATTGGCTTAACTGTAGTAAGAGAATATGTAGTAACATGTGAGTATGACATGCTGATTTGTCTGGCAGCATGAAGTTAATTTTATACTGCACTATTTTCTATCCATTAAATCAGAGAAAATATGGGTATTTTCCTGTTTGTTTATTTAAATATTAATGTCACATTTTAATTAAATGTTGTATGAGATATTTTTTTCCACTCTTTTAGAGAGTAATTGAAAGATGAAAGTTGAAACATGAAAGATAGTTTCATGTTATTTCAGAGTATTCAAGATTTCTGACATACTTTCTTAAAAAAGGAAATTATGAAAGTCAATTTATATGAAGAAGATTGAAATATAAATGCAGAATTTATAGAATTTGCAGTAATAATTTCTTCAAAACCTTCTGTGATTGCCTGAGAAAGGATTTGCATAATTACTGAAAAATACCCTATTAGATCTGTGATTGTAACCTTACAATTCTGAATAAAGAAAAGTAATAGACCATTTAAATGTTCTCTCTGCTAAACCAGACTCATTGCTATAGTTTGCAAAATTCCTTTTTCAGAATTCCTTTTGAATTTTGTGACATCAGGTGGATCAGCAATAAGGGCTTCTTTCACTTTTCGGAGGAGCATGTCCGCAACTGTATGCTATGGATTTGGCATCAATTACAGCAACTTCTAAAACTTGCTAGAAAGCTACTGACTTGAAAAAAAATGCGGAAGCATGTAATTACATCCCCCAGACCAAAATTATGATTCAGTGCCTTCTCCTTTCTGGTGTAAGGCAACAGAAATGTCAATTACTGGCAACACTAGATACTGACTGCTCCCTATAGCATGGAGGATATGTATGTGCATATCTGTGCACACATCCATAGTCATTTACCTTGGATCACAATTTCTGGCAGCAACTAGGAATTGAAATGTAATTGCTTTCAGTTTCTTGTTTGTCTTATCCGTCATGCATTGGAAAAGACTTTGGGTCACTGTCCCAAAGGACTCTCACAGTCCTTGTCACACAGGGAGATAGGAAGCAGTTGCACAGCATAAGCCAGGCTGTTTACTCAGTAGCGTATAGAGTGCTTTACCTGAAATTATGCCTTATTCACGTGGAATAGCTTTTGCCCCTTGCACACCTCCTGGAGGTGACACCCTGCTAGCTGCCCCCAGAAAAACATTTGAAAGTCTTCCAGCAGTGGTGGGAACTGATGTGGTGGCACAGTGTGGCCCTTCAGAGGGGTTGCCAGCTGGGACAGCCATCCCTCAGGAGGAGATGAGGGCTTGCCCGTGCTAAGGCAGCCCCACTGGATCCCGAGCTGTGTTACCATGACTGTCACCCCTGCTGTGGAGTAGAGGGAAAAGCAAGGGCTTGCTGCGTTAGCATCCCTTGCAAAGCTGGAAAGGTCACCACTGGTACAGAAACTCGGGCACCAGGAATCAGCCCTTTGGTGTAGAGGAGAGGTTATTTCCACTTTTCCCCAGAATTTTGTGCAACTGAATGTTCCATAATTGTTTTCTGTGGTTTTTTTTTTTTTTTTTTTTTTTTTTTTGTTGTTGGTTCTTTTGTTGTTTTTGTTGTTGTTTGTTTGTTTTTGTTGGTTTTTTTTTTAATTTTCCCAGCTGCTCCATGTTTTGAACCCATGATGTTTGTGAAGTCAAAATAACAAGTGTGAAATAAAATAGGTTTGCTTATTCTAGAATATATTCAAAGTGATTAAAAGTTTGGGTTGGTTTTTTTTTTCCAGATGTTCAATACAGAAGTTGATTCTTGCATTAGAGAGCTATGTAATTTCAGGGTTTTCAGTCTCCAGAGCTAGAGAAAAACAGTTTTTTGGTTTTTAGTTCTCATCATGAGCACTGACATTCAATCACATCCTCCAAAATTGCAAATGGCAGAAGATGATAGCTGGCAATGGAGTACTCATTTAAGAGACACATCCTAAAAATCTTTCAGCCCTCATGAAAATTCATGTTTCATATGAACACTTTTCAAATTTTAGGATGCTGTATTTGACAAAGCTGACCAGAATGGAACATCTTTTTTATCAGAGCATTACAAAATGTAAATATGAATTGTTTAAAAATCAGCTTATCTGTAGAAGGTGAAAAAATAAAAGGCCCTTTACTGTGACTATGGGAGATACTCTTAGCTCCTGAATGGTAGAGAAAGCATATACGTGTCCCCTCTGAATCTTTCCCACCATCTTTCCTAGCTTTGTCTAGGCTTTTGCTTTGTAAACCCTGAGATTTCTAGGTTTTAAGGTAGGTCTGCTTGCCAGGAACATGCCTCATAGAGCATGCTCTTCTCCCTGTACAGTTAAAAATGAGTGTCTGGTCAGAAGAGTGTTGGCAGCAGAGGTCTGTCAGACAAAACCCAAGGGGTCTTGTCCACAGGTTGCTCCCAGCTTTTTGGTTTGGTTTGGTTCTGTTAAAGAGGCTCCCACCAGCAGCACTATTGGTCTATACAATTATATTTTGAAGCTGTATAAGATACTGTCCCATGCTCTACAACACTTGTTTTACTCAGTTTCCAGTACATTTTAGTCTTACAAAGTCGGAGATATATACTTTACACTGCTGCACACTGCAGAAGAAGACAAGAACATGAATTTTTGCATATTCATTTCTACAGTATTGTTTGCATATGGCTTTAATTCATACAAGACAGCCTCTGCCTTATCATTTTCACACTAATTCTAGCTCTTGTGAAGTAAAGGGCACTTTAAACACAGAATATACAGAGGTTATAGACCACCGCTGGCAGGGCAGTCATTTCAGAAATTGTAACCATAGTTGGGAATATGTTGCCTTTTATACTTTCCAGCAGCAAATGTACTGACTGTTCCAGGAGCCCTCCTGGGAAATGAACTGCAGAGTGATTTAGCTCAAGTCTGCAGAAAAACAACTTTTTACTTCTTTTCTATTGTGCCATAAAAGTAAACTTTAACCAGAAGTATTTCAGAAGTGATGCCCTATCCGGCATTCCTCTGACCTTGCCGCAGGTGATGTTCTTCCTTGAGTGCTTGCTAGAACCAAGGAACAGTGATTCCAGCACATGCCCTACTAAAACCTGTAGCTGTTTGAGGAATGGGCAGCTTCATTGTGGTACTTGACCATGTAGCTGCATCTCTGATGAGGTCAGCTTTGCCTGTGTTAGGAGGCTGCTAGTGCCCTGGCTGGTCAGGCAGGGGTTTTTCCTCAGAGCTACCTCCTGGCTGGGTTGCAGCATTACTGGTATTGCCGTGAAGCCATGATCAGTGCTACTGGTGTCAGTGAGCATCTCCTCTTCACTCAGATACCCCCTGGTCTTGTTTTAGACTGGACACAGCTCAGTGTCTCATGCTTCTGAAGCTGGAGTCTTACCTCTGACAGACCACAGAGGGACAGGGGGTTGTTGTGAGGAGAGGGCTGGCAAACTGTAACCTCCGAAGTGGAGATGGGTTTGTTATCAGGTGATAAAATTTTTTCTCATAATTGCTGCCAGAGAGTCGGTGATTTGGAGAAATTAGTTATTTCTATCAATCCCTTAAAGGCTATTGGAAAAACCCAAACAGGATAGGAAACATATACTGGCAAGATTTCTGGTGTATCTGGGGCCATGACTCAGCATTTCATAAATGTATATTATTTGTCTGGTATTTCCTCTGTAAGGAATACTAGCAAAGTGTTGTCTTTTTTCTGTTGACATCCAGTTGGGGCCAAGCAATTTGCATAAGTCTTGCTATTATTGGCACTCCTAGAGACTTTTCTGATCTTGTCAAAAACAAAGCACTATAAAGAAACACACAGCCAAAGGTGATTGAAGATGTGATATGATGTGTGATAAATTTGTCAGCAATTAACTTCTTAATAAAAGTCACAGTAAATAGATGAATCTCTTTAAGATATGCTATGGGAAATCCCATAGATTTTCAAGAATTTCTTGAACACTCTGTTCTGTGAGCAGTATTTTCATTAAAATGCATGTCTCTTTGTGCCAGTAATTCAGTCTGAAAAGCAACCTGTTGGGTTTTTTAATCCATTCACACATGCCCTTGAAGTATTTTTGGCAGCAATACCAGGAAGACAGTCACTCCAGCAGTAGTTGATTCTTTGCACTGCATGTGGGGGGAGTTATGGTGGCTTAATGACAGCGTTGGAGCCAGACGCTCTAGCATCTCCCGGCTGAGGGAACAAGTAATTCCTGCCTCTCACATGGCACCTCTTGTTAAGTGCCTCTTGCTCCTTTTAGGAAACTTTTGTTGCCGTGCAGTGATCTCTGATTCGCCCCCACTGGTGTGCATCTCCATTTAATCTGTCTCTCCCCCATTCAGCCTGCCATGTACCATAATATGGAAGAGCATACTCAACCCCACAGTGATCTGTTATAACACAGTGTTTTGTGGGCAGAGACCAAGACTGCTGCTGACTCTAGTAACTTTCGTTACAAAATACTAAGGAAACATTACCTAATTTTTCAGCTTCAGATTGATTTCAATTAGAAAAAAAAAAAAAGCATGTTGACTAGAGTAGTCGTCAGCCTCTTTTAGCACAAACAGGGTTAAATATTGAAGTGAAGGGACATTTTCTACCATGGAAGTACAACTGGTAACTGTGATGACTGTGTATCTCAGGAGGTGAAAAATGACCAACCAGTGATGAGCAAACACTGGCAGAAAACATAAAAGCAGACACATCATTCACAGGCCAGACAACAAGAGATAAGACACTGCATACGAATAAGAGTATGTGGGTGTGAGAGCAAGTGAGTGCTGAAGGAGAGATTTAACTGCTTCACTGAAAGTGCAATTACACAAACAGCTCTTCTGACTGCATTTCATCAGTAGATACTATCCAGTGGCATAAAACTGTTTAAAACCCCCTGACAAATGGTATGAAAATGGCAGGTTTGCTTCCAGGCAAAATAAATAACAGTCAAAAATAGCAGTATATAACATCTGCCTTTTAAATAATCAGCTTGGTTTCTGTTTCTTTCTCAGAATCTGTATTTTTGGCTCACATTTAGAGGTTTTGTTCTGCTTTCAGCAAACCATTTGAAAAAGATTACATATTCTGGATAACTATCACCTAGATATGCTGGTTAGCTGAAAGTACCTTAGATTGGGCAAAAATAGTTCTTCCATTAATTAATATTTTCTTCCATTGATATATTTTAAAAAAGATTACTGAAAAATAGAATACTGATATTTTGTGATTTCCACAAATACCTTGTGCTCTAATAGAATATAAGCCCTGCTTAGCCATTTGGTAAAAGATCTTTATGGGCTGTCACTGCAGATAGACCTGAAAGAAGAATGGAATTCCAGGTTCTGAGAACAGTTCTGGTGGCTGCAGAGAAAAAAAGGAAGACATTCCCTCCAAAGTTGGATGAGAAGAGAATGGGGCCCAAAATGAATTTGAGGGGAGTTTGTTCCACCAAGAAGCAGCTTCAAAATTTTAAGTTGATGCAAACTTTCTATTTTTTTGTAAACTTTTCGTTTGTTTTTTTTTTACTGAGCTCTAACTTCAGCTTTTCAGGTTGATCTCTGTGACTGTGGCTGACTCCCAGGATCAGTCTGTAAAGGCTGGTTTGTACCTTAGCTCTCCTAAGAAAGCTTTGCATGCAGGATTAGCATTTGAAGCCTTAGAGAGCTCCAGACTGTCTGAGGACCCAGACATGGGGAGGACCTCCTTCCTCTGCTCTGGAAATTCTGGCTCTTCCCAGCTGTGGCAGGTTCAAGCTGCAGTCTATTTTCTTGTGGGGAAGGCAGGACTGGATTTTCAGAAGTGACAAGCTTTTTGCATGATCCCCTTACAAGAAGTTTAGATCCAGACAAGTGAGAGTTCGGTTTTCACCTCACTCAGTACTTCTGCTGTTCTTTTACTATTGCATGTTCATACTGCCCTATTTGTTTCAGTAATGGTGCCTATTTCTTTGTTAATGTATTTAGATTTTTAAAGAACAGACTTGAAAGTATGTATTTATTATGCAGTAAGAATATTTCTTCTCCCAGAATCACAGACCTACAAGCAAACCCTTTTATTCCTGTGTCCCAAGCATTCTGTGAAGGACAATGTATGAGTGAAATGCATAAACATTTTTCATAACTGATTGTTGAGCTCTGGGACACTTATACCGGCTCTGCGGAAGAAGCTGATTGCACTTTAGATTTGTAAAACCAGTCTAGATTTCCTGCTTATCTGTTTAATTTAACTGCCTTTAACAATACAGCACATATGGCCCGATGCCGTAATACTGGATTACAAGCCATCTCACTTTTATGCTGGAGAAAGATTCGGTTACTGTGACTGTTTCACACAGCCATTATAAAACTTGGCTGGAGTTTTCCACACTGTCTTTCAAAAGAAATTGCACTCCTTCAGTGAAGGCTTCTCCACGCTCTGGCAAATTTTAGGATAACCCGATATGGATATTTAGTTCCACAGGTTTCATTTGATTATTTAAGTAGTGATATAGGCCAGTTCATACTCAAATATACTTCTCTTGAGTTCTTTTTAAAATTTATTTTTATTATAGCAATACTTTCCAGCTGGTGATAGTTACATTGTCTGGGTCTGATTCAGCCAAATGACAAACAAACACATTCTTAAGTGACTAGCTCTCCATTCAGAAGTCTCATAGCTTAGTTTTATAAATTATGCATCTGAACTATCCAATTTTTAGTAGCATGACTAACATGAGATTTTACAAATTATTTGTAAAACAAACAAAAGTGGCTAGATAAAACATAATATATAGACAAAGGAGTCTCAGTCACATTTTACTCATGAGTCGAATGAGACCACACAGGGCATAGCAAAACATTGTAAATCTTCCAGGATATGCAAAAAGACTAAGACACTTTTCATCAAAACTCCCAACTCAAGAAAACAATATTTAACCTGGAGCTAAACAGACCCAAGATGAGAGGCCCCAAAGAGCACGTTTAAGTGATTAAAGTAATTCTTTAAAAAGTCAGTTCTACATCTGATCATATGGAAGTACTTAGCTTTGATTTTCCTTCCCATTACTGTTACTTGTCACCCTCTTTTATAATGAACACTTGTTTAATGATAAATTCAGGTGTATCTGCACAGATCCTGCCTCCCCTTACTGTTCCAACTATGCAGTCGCTTCAGTCTCTGTAATTCATTATACCTTGCCAATGCTGTTGGAGGTAATCTTTTGTATAAGATGAAAACTATAAGAATTGTCTAGCAAACATCCATATACCTGCACGAATATTAGTGTGCCCACAGAATATCTTCCATGAATCTGTAGATGATGGACATAATAACTTTAAAATTTAATATCAATGTATACATGTTTATGCTATATTGGCTAGTTTCTTTTCCAGGTTCCATACTAAGATTTCAGAGGCTTTGAATGTTTAGATGAGGTACATGATCTAACAAAAGGTGCCTTTCAGAGTAGGTAACAGTACAAATAGTTGTTATGAAGGCTCTTTAACAGTAGCTGCTAATCTAAGTACCATGTGTTAAATAAAGTGGTGATATAGTATTGACTCATTACAGACACATCAGTTAATCAAACTTGTTTGAATGAAAACAATAGGCCAGCTTGTACTGGAAGAGAAACAGGAGGATAAACAAGATGATTTCCTCATTGGTTCTATATCCCTATAGCAAAATGATTTTGAAAAATATTTTAAGAATAGAACAGAACCACATTCAGCTGAATGGTCTATAATATGTGACAGTGAGAGATGCTGAGGTCAAAATAAATTCAGACTGTTTACATTCAGAAACCTCAGGAACTGAAAGAGCTGACATATTAGGCATTATCAATGAAGATCTTGTAATATTAAAGAGAATTAAAGTTCTCAATTTACCTAAATTCAGTTATGTGAAACTTAGGGCAGTTGTCTAACATCCACCACCATCAGAGGCTGATTCATCTCAGCCCAAGAGAACTGTATAAAACAACCAGAGACAAATCACTTCTCTGGAGGTGTCTAGCTTCTGCATTGACTCCAGATGACTGTCTTTAACTGCAGGGCTAACTTCTGTGGTTGGCAGCAGTAGTGGTACTTAAATGACAGTTAGAAGTAGTTAAAATTAGGTGAGATAAATCCACCCATTCTTTTCCCAGTGTAACTATGAAAGGGTGTCTATCCATAAGTACATAAAATATAACTTTCAAAGTCATGATTTCAAAGGTAGGCAGGTTCCTAAAGACTGAGTGTGGCACAAAGTAGGATTTCAAAAAGCTGGAAGGTTTACATCCTTTGACTTAAAACTTGGTGGAATTTGTGCTCTGGGACAATTAAGAGGACAGGGTTTCAGTGAGCTCATGAGTTCGCACTGAATTTGCATAGGAGATGCTTAAGACACATATGCTAAATATGCAGGAGGTAGGCGTTCCTTTGTGTGTTTCCAATAATTTGTGTTCTTTGATATGAATGCTACTTTCTTATATAAAAAATTGTATGTTTTTCAGGAAAGATCGTGCTCGGTTTTGTGTTAAGTGATAAGGCTTTGTATTTGCAATGAGCCCACTTGAAAATTATTTTTAACAGTTTAATCCAGGATAAAACTAAATTTGCAAAACTGAGATTTTCATATATGTTTTCTGTTATAAAAAGAAAATTAGTAAGATCCAGTCTGTACCCAGAAGTTATTTAGAGAGAGAAGTTTATAGGGTGAAGTAATGTCTTTTATTGAAACAACTCACAGAGTGGGAGGGGAAGAAATGGATGAATTTTCCAGGCTTGAGGTAACTCAGAAGTCACCAGTGTTAGAACCCTAACTTGGTATGACCATTTGAGATACAGTAGCATAGACTGTATTTCTTTTCAACAGAATGAAACCATTGTAAAAATACTTAACCTTTGGGATTGTTCTTCCTTATAAAACACGTTAGCTGCTAGAGGTGCTGGATGAATAGTCAAAAAGTATTAAGGGCACCTATACATAGCAGATTGTGTAACATTCATAAATAATTAGCAGACAGACAATAATAATCAAACTCCTATCCTAATTTATTCTGCTCCAGTGGATCCATTTTAATATCAGGACTGAAATATTTGTCAATACTTCCACCTAATTTTTAGTAATCTGTCCAATTTTGCTTATGTTTGAAAGATGGGGTTTCATAAAATATCCTTAATATTTTGATTTTGCATGATATTTGTATGAAAAATATATTATCTCTTAAAGTAACAGAGTTGTACTTCATACTGAGGTGGGAAAATAGATGGGAACTGCATATCATGTCCAAACTACTGGGGTAAGGGACATTTATAGCTGCATTTTCATACTTGCATAGGCAATGCGAGAAGTCTAAGTAGATTTAGACCTCTGTGATTAGAGATAAGCAACTGCAGATGTACGTAGGAAGTGTACTTGTGCGTGGAACTGGTTATTCATTTAAATTTCTCTTTCTGCATATGGAATATCCAGGCTGTATGTGAGCAGGCATGTTTTGCATCTGTAGGACTGTTTGAGAATCCAGTTCAGAATAAGTAACTGAAGTCCATATTGACAAAAAAATATAAAGTAAGTGATACTGTATTCCCTGTCCTCAGTTTTTCTTCCAGAACACTTGGTTCAATCAACCCCAAATAATTAAAAACTTCCTTGGAAAGGATTATCAGCATTGTAATCATAATGATATCATGAAGTTATAGTCTTCAGATTAGGAAACCTAAACATTCTTTAAAATTAAGAGGATACTTGATATGATGGATTAAACAAAAGCTATTAAACTAATTACAAACAAATATTTTTTTGACAATATAAAAATTACAAGTGAAATACAAGTAATGATTGGAACAGTAACAATTAAATTTTATTCGCTATGTCGTTTAATTTTGTGTCTTGTAAATCACACACAAACCTCATGAACAAGCCAACTGCTAGATTGATGTGATTAATCAGTTTCTATAAACATGCTGGTGCTGAGTGATCAATTTTAAACAATGAACATAGAAAATCTGGAGAAATGAAAAGGCTTCATCTTATTCAACATGAATAAAGAGTGTTTTGGGTTTTTTTCCCAAGTAGAGTAAAATAGCCTTGTGGAGGACCTGCATTACAGTCAGCTCCTGCAATACTCCTGTGGCCAGTGTCGTGATCTCTAATATTTCATCTGCAAAGGCTCTGATGCTGCTTCTTCAGCTGTGCACCGTTTTAGCAGGGACTTCCAACTTGCCTCTGCACCCCATCAGCAGGACTGCTGTACCACAGTACAGAGTGATCATCCTGTGATCCATAGGTGTCCTTCTGCTCTGACCTCACAAGCAAAAATTCTTCCACATGGAACGAATCCAAAGAGAAAAATGTTTGGGTTTGTTTTGCTTTAGTTTGATTTTGGTTGGTGGTTTGTTTTTTTTGTTTGTTTGTTTGTTTTTTACCTGAACCAAATAATCCCAATAGGGGACTCTTGTCAGAGTGAAATTCAAAAAAGGAACATTTAGAACAATTGCCTTCGCAAAGCCATGATGGCAATGGAATCGTAGAATCATTTAGGTTGGAAAAGACCCTTAAGATCATGGAGTCCAACCATTAACCTAACCCTTCAAGTCCACCAATAAACCATATCCCTAAGCACTCCATCTACATGTCTTTTAAATACCTCCAGGGGTAATATAATTGCATGGCAAATTGAAATACCACCTGAAAAATTATCTCATGAAGTGTTAACTCTACATATATTTGTGAAAAATTAGATGACAGCAATTAGTCTCATATAAAAGTATAAATCACCAATATGGAATCAGTACTGGTGAATATGCAATAAATGTTTTGTTGATGTGAGGCTTATTTTCACACAGTGAAACACGGTACTTAGAAGCATTGCCAAAATATTAATTATACTTTTTCTTTGAAGCAAACAAGGGTCATTTTGTTGTCTGGCTAATCGTTAATGTGTAGTATGAAGAATATGGCTTTTTATGATTATCTTTAAATTGATTTTTACACTTAAGTTTTCTGCAGCATTTCTGAAGAGTCATATTTATTCCTAAGTATGTCTTTGATAAAATGGTGTGGTTTTTACTCCACAGTTGGGACTTCTGATGTACTTTAAGTCCAGCATCCATGCTGAGCCTTGAAGGACAAAGTGCGATTATGGTCTTAGCAGAACAGATACAAGGGATGTTGTTTTCCACAGACTCCTAGAAGTCTTTTTAACAAAACATACTGTCATTGAACTAGCAAATGCCTGGCCCTAGCTTTTCTGACAGCTCTCCTTCTAGAATGCCATTATAAACTTAAGATGTTATAGTGCAAGTTTTTAACCTAAAAGCAAAAAAGTTTTGCAATAAAGCTGCAAGCCCACCAAACAGAAAAGCTCCATAAAGACGATGCCTTTCAGTATCAGGGAAAGCTGAATTTCATGTGAGTCCTTAATTAATAATTCCAGTCACCTTTGAGCATTTTTAATCATACTGTTTCATCAGTTCTGTTCCCAAACCCTGAACCTGATCAGTCACCTGTGTGAATTCCAGTCCAAGCCATCTTCACCAAAGTGCCACTTAACAATTTTATTCTATTAAATGTCTCTTCAACAAAGTGACACACTCCCTATCATGGACTTCCATGTAAACAAAGCCCACATAAATTGAGGGACAGCTAGCAAGGTTAAGGGAGCAGACTTGATCTGCTTTCTATTGCCTAAGGGTCTGACTGGACTCTTGTATAACTGGTGTTACCAACTACTGGGATAAATGTAGGACCTGCCTATATCAAATGAATCTTAAAGTATACTCAAAAAGACAAATCTGATATGTCTGCAAAAGATTTTTTCTTCTTTCGAGGTCTTTGAGGACTCCTTTGGAATCTTTGAAGTCTTCTCCATCTTGATAAAAATCAGTGTTTGTATTCAACAGTGTTTCTTATATAATGTCTGACACTGAAACTGTGTTCCAATCTGACACTGAAACCATAAGAGTTTGAGTAATCACCCTATGGTTATTTTTCCCTTTGATCAGCTCACTGAGGAAAAAGGCAGCAATATTCCAAAGATGCTAGCACAGGTTAGTTTAACTTAATCTCTTACTTCAACCTACAGTATTTGTCAGAAAAATACATTAATGTGGGACTTCTGTTCACAAAAGTAGTCTTTGTCAGGAGTATGAAGCGTCTGAAACAGGATAATTAAAGAATCCTTAAAAGTGTACTTCAGTGTTCTGATCTTTCTTCAGATTTTAAAATTTGTCTGAAATAATTTCAGGATATCCTTCTGAAAAAGAGCTGAGAAACCAGCCACATTAAACCATATTTCTTCTATTCTAAACTATCCCCCTGGTTATACTCAACACCATATACTTTGCTGAGTTTTGCAGCTCTGGCTCTGGAACAGTGATCCACACTTCACTCTACTAGCATGGTAGAGACCTATTTATAGATCTATTTTACAAAATTAATTTCTGCAAGGAAAAATACATCTTATTTGGATTAAAAAAAGATCTATTACACTCTTTCCTGTTTCACATCCTACAAATGCAAGTTCATTTCTACAGCAATACTAACTGCTTGCTCCATAATTTGTTGCATAAAAATCTAGGGCTTTATATCTCCGAGAAAACTCTGCAGCAGAGCAACAGTTTTTCCTCCCACTCTTGAGACATTTTCCTGACTTAAAATTTCTTCCTAATGAGCTGTGCACATTGATATGCTGTCATACCATTCTGTCCTCCATCTCTGTTCTTCACAAGGAGCAATAGTCTCTTTACTAAACTCTTTTCATTTGTAACTATTTTTAGCTCTTACATGTGTGCTTCCCAAAGACAGTGAAAAACGTGGACTCCATTTTTACATACTTTTTTTTTTTTTTTTTTTTTTTTTTTACGACCAGCACAACTATACTTTCTTATTCACAAAAATGTTTGGAATATAACATTAAACTGTCATGACCTCAGCTTTTGAAACAACTCACACATTCATCTTCCATTTCTTTTGTACACAGAGATGCTTGTTTATGCCAAACTCCGCTTTTACATAATGAGACACTGCTGCTTTCATAGAATAATTCATCCAACTTTCCCTGATCATTCTCATGTGTTCATAAACATACACTTGTCCCAAATGCTGTTCTTGAGGTGCCTCATGTCTGGGTTCACACGTATTGGCAACAAACAAGGATTTTACTGCTTCTGGATATTTAGATCAGGTTTTGCGGTAACTTGCTGTCATTTTTCCTTTATGGGCATATGGATGAACTGTGAACAGAGCTCTGCAAATAGTCTTTTTGATCAAATAGGTTGTTGATTCATCAATTTGCAATTGTAAATTGTTGCAAGTATGCAAATATGCCAATATAACAACAGTGAAAATTATTACAAAGATGACATCTTTTGAAAATCTCAGCACAGTAATTTCTATTAGACATATCCTCATACACAAATAAAATAAAGGTCTTAAAATTTTGATTTTAAGAGATTAAAAAAATCCCCAAGTTTCTGCCTTTATCAGTCTCAGATATAGTGTCTGTGTCATATTGCTTTGAAATACTGACCTGCAGCATTTGGAGAGTGAATTTCAGAGAAAGAGCACTCACTGAACTTGCTTTCTCAGAATAGCCGTAGGCAAAAGTCTTTCTAATTTGCACAAATAGATTTCATGACTGTGTGCACAAATTGTATCCTAATGTGGCCATAGATGCAAGGTTTGTAGTGGCAATCAGTATGGCACGATAGAAGCATTTGGAGAGCAAATGAATGTGTGTTAAGGATCTGACATTCATACCATATGCATTATAGGGGAAGTTTACTTTACTGTACAGCTTTACAGGCTGTAGACTAAATATTTTAGGGTTTGGAGGAGCATGCTTTGGGAGCACATCTTCTAGTTTTATTTCTTCTGAAAGGAATTGAGGCTGAGCACTCAGAGCCCACTCCCTCTGTGAATCTAACTGGTAAGGGGGGTGATCAGAAGATTCATCTCACAACTACACTGTTGAACTGAAATAAAACATTCATTCAGGACATCGACACCTAGCAAGCATCTAATTGCTCTCTTCAACATACTTGTCTTAACCAATTTAGGAATATAATTATTTTCAAAAGCAAAATATTCCAATGTCTATTTGCTTTTCTTTGCCACAGGTAGAGTTTGGGGGCTTTGGGGTTTTGGTGGGTTTTGGTTTGTTTGGGGGTTTTTTTTGTTTTGTTTTTTTTTTTAAGCTAAATATTCTCTAGTGCCTTGTCTTTGCTAAAACAAGAAGGAGGTGTCTTAAGAGACCTAGAGTACCATTGTGATCGTGTCTTTCTCAGCCAAGTTTCACGACGAGTGCTTTGAAAATAACTTTTCCAGTCGGAAAACAATGGCTAGACTCCTGAGCAAAATTGTGCAATCCATCAACTCAGATTGAAAGGAAGGTTAGAGAGAGGGATCAACCAGAAGTAGAGGACTCTAAATAGGTGATAAACACTATTAAATCCCTTTGGTTCTCACAGTTTGAAATTTCCAAGTGTAACATGTCATTTAGTCACATACTCACACTGCTCTCAAGGAGCATTAGTTTGGCATTGAAAGTTACCTAAGTGATTCCGCTCTGAGATAGGAAAAAAAGGCTAAACCAAATGGGGAATTAATTGCCAAATCATCACCAACCCCAAAGGACATTTTCCTGGTAGTTTTTAACGAACTCCTAACTGAAACATTGTATGTAGAAGCAAAAAGGAGAGGAAAGAAAGGGAGAACAAGATACTTGTAGATGTTTCTCTTTGTATGTTTTAGAATAGATTATGTAGCATAAATTAATCTTCATGTATGGTTTAGATGAACTAGGAAAATCCTAGCTTCTACCTGCTTTTTCCTCCATTTAACTAAAGGAAAAGCACAAAAATTTCACAGCACAGGTCCTGAATTTGAAATAAAAGCAGGGCTACACTTTTCCTCAAATTTAATGAAGTGCCAATCAGCAAAGCATTCAAGCTTTGTACTAGTGGGTATGTGCTTCAGCCTTATCCAGAATCAAGACCAGTAAATTATGGTGGTCAGAACTGCTGCATATCATTGCGTGTGCTTCTTTTGCAACAATAACAGTCCTCTCTAATGACACAGTGTCTTTTCTATCGTAGAACTGAATATTATGTGGGAAGTTCACTGAATATTATTATGTGGAAAGTTCATAAGATTATAATTTAATGTTAATATTAACAGCATAAAACACTTTAAGTTCCCTAGTATTTTTTTAAACCCAGACACATATCTGCTGCATGCAGAGTTATTACTATTATTTTTTCTTATCTTTAGAATTTCTTAGAAATACAAGACAATCTAGCTCAAAAAGCCCTAAAAAAACCAAAACAAAACAAAACAAAAAAAAACAGTCTTGCTGAAGATATGACAAATTTGGGCTCATTCATGAGCTATCTTTTTGAGTGCTCACCTTTGCAAAGAGCAGATAGTGTCCAAGGGAATTATTGTTGAGTTTCTCAGCTTTTCTATGGTTGGTCCCTACAACAGAAATCAAAGTTTCTGAAAATGTCCTGATTTTTTTTCCCTATGAATATTGGAGTATAAAATAGAATGTTAGTTTTATGGAGATATGTATCTGAGCCTGTGCATTCTGAATGTTTGGCAGATAATACTTGAACTTCAAAGTCTACAGTGATTTGGAATCTAGAAATGAAGGAATCTGTCTTTATTAAAGGAAATGTAATCTGTAAAGCTTCACTGCTCTTGTAATTATCTTCTGTGATACAACTGTTGATGAGGAATTACTGTGTTAAGAAATAAAGAGTATATTCTGCTTTTCCTGTGGCCTGAGTCCTCTGAACTACTTTTCTGTCAGTTCTGTACCATTTGTGGTTTGTATCTGTTTTGCTAGCATTTAGTGCAATTATAACACTGAGTCCTCCAAACACCAAGAAGTGATGTCTTATGCCCAGAAAAAAAGGCAGATTATAGAAGATTGATAGAATTGTTTCTGGGACTAGATTTACAGAGGATGAGAGACACTGAGATTTCACCTAAAGTCCCTTTTAAGGCCATGCAACCCTTGATGACCTTCTACAATACAGTTTATCTCTAAGGTACTGTTAGGTCTTGATACAAGCGTGTCACAGCTTGAACATAGACTCACTGTGTCTCTCTAAAACTTTCACAATAAGTTGTACAGGAAACAAATGTACATAAAACCAAACCAACTCTACTTTTGCATCTCTCCAGAATGACAGAGGATGTACGTTGGATTGTTCATGACATTTTACATGAAGTAAATTGTGTCTAGAAACATCTTATCTGGAACTCTGCTGATCATCGTCATTCGTCATTCACATTAAAAATGTAATGCAGAATTAAGATTTCGTCATGTGTATTCTGCAGTTCTTCTTGAGATGCTAATTTTACTTCTGCATTTCTCTTATAATTTGCATAAACATTTCTAGAAATTATCTTAGATAAACTCTAGAAATCATAACCTTGATATTTTATGTCACCGCAGTGCATGAACCTGCATGTTCAGTAAGATCAGAATCAGGAAGCAAGTAAAATCTTGTTGCAAATAACACAAAGACATAAAATTAAAAGATATATAAATATGTATGTATATACACCCTAGTGTATATATACTGCACTAGTGTCTTTTGCCAGTCCTAAGTCATGAAGGCTTCTTGCTTTCAGGTTAAGCTACCATCAGGAATAAAATCAGTTTCTATGACAACTTTATCATAGTTGTTACAAATGTTAGGAGTGAAGACACATCTTACTCTAATATAGGTAATCATCTTTGCTAAGTTGTGACTTGTAAATAAACTACAATTCTGAGCGCAACATAAGTCACTGAAAATGTTGTGTGAAGGAAATGTATCCCTGCAGAGAAATGTGGTGTAAGTCAGAAACTTTACCAAGGGTGATCTCTGGTTTGGGCTATGCTCATACTCAGAACAGGGCAGACTTAGCATGGCCCATGCTTGGGTTTATGTGATACCCAGAATTGTTCGTTCTCTTAAATTGTTAACATACTCCAAGGAACAGTCTTAGTCCATATCGATGCCAAAAAGGTTTCTGCTCGGGTATGGAAAGGAATAGCACAGGGTATAGGAAGGAAAAAAAATAGTTCAGCCATTTGGATGTATGCCATGGTGTTGCTTGCAATTCATTTTATTTACTGGTGCAGGTGTAGCCCAGACTTTACATTCAGCCTTCTGAGTATTGTGTGGTACTGAGGAGGAGTCAGATATGATGAGGGGTTGACAGATATGATTGCTTTTAATCACAGATTTGATTGGGAAGGAGCTACAAAAAACAAGATATCAAGGTTCATAAATAGCATTTTGTAAAATACATTAATTGCTGCTAGTTGCACTAAGGAAATATATACCAGAGCCCTCCTGGGGAATGGAAATGCCTTCAGCTTTGAACGTGAGATCAGAAGACAAATATAATGATCTTTTTTTCATAATTTTACTATACTTTTAGGTAAGCATAAGCAACTATGCTAGCTCCACCAGGATAGACACTGACTACCTTTTTCTTTAGGCAAATTGATTTACACACATTTTCCAAATAGTTTGTGAATATGGAATTGCTTCCATGGAAAAGACAAAAAGAAAGATTGTTCATTTTATATTACAAGGCTGTGGGTTATCTTGACCTTCTTAACATATACTGTAGTCACTAACATACCACTCTAGCAACATGTTTTGGATCTTCCTAATTTTTGATAATTAGCAAGGTGTATGCACTTCTTTTGTCGATAACCAGAAGATACATAACTTATTTTACCTGGTTAAATTCTCTAACAGTAATAATATATATTGAACAAGCACATACAAAAATATTTGCAATGCACATAAGTTTCATCAAAATATTTCCAAATATTTCTTAGCAGAACTATCTTTGATTTGTGTTTTTGATCATGATAAAGGGCATGATGTTCCCTTTTAAGTTGAAACCCCCCAAACAGTATTTTCATATGAAACCAAAGAGCAGGGTTTTTTCTCCTAATATCTTTCTCAGAAATGGCTGAAATATTCAGAGAGAAATGTTAGGGAGAGAAAACGTGGTCCAATTCAGTTAATAGGTAGAACAGAAAGCTTCCATTTAAAGCTGTTAACAGTTATAAAATTTCTAAGCAATTGGAAATAAAGCCTTTTCAGATAAAACAGAGTTCTATTTAAGTTTGCCATGGACAGCTTTGTCTATAGTTAGCAACACATGAAGCCTTTTTACTTCTGTCAAGTATTTCATACAGAATGCTTGCTGAATCATTTGTATGAATAATTCCCACCTGCAGGTTGTTTAGAAACTGCCTAGTGATATTTGTTTTCTCGGGTTATGTGACTAATTTAATCATTCATTGCTTACAATAAAAACAGTTGAGCCCCAAGCCAGGATCAGAGTCCTGTAGGTATGGCCAAGTACACATACACTTAGCCCATAGCAACTTGTATTCTAATACAAAACAGATCCCAACAGGCCGTGGGAACAATAGTAGACAGTGGAGAACACACTGCATGTGTCAATGAGCAGAACGCTGCTAGGAACATGCTTTCATGCAGGCCTGATTCTGTGCCTCTGCCAGTAACCAATTTCAGTGATGCAAGGGTATGTAACTTGGAAGTACTAAACCATTAAACGTTGTTTTACGGGCAAGTAAATCCAACATGTGTGTCCACCAATAGATACACATGCACGTGAATATCTCAGTCCCTTTCCCACTCTCCTATTTGGCGTTTCAGTCTGGGTCTCATTTTGCTGCCCTGGTCATGGCAGCGTTGGAAAGAGGCAAGGCAGCAGTCCTCGCTCCTTGGCTGCAGGCAGAGGAGGGTGAGTCTGCAAATACTCTGCTATCAGCAGTTCCTGGGGTTTGGACATAATAACAGAGACTTGTTTGTAGTTAAGACTTCAGAGCATTTATATAGGCTGTCTGAAGTTGCTGAGGATTCACAAACTGCCCTGCAAATAGCTGTTGTCATAATTACTGCAAGGAAAAATCATCCCATGGGTAGTAGCCAGGCCAGCCAGGCCCTTGTTCCTGAAAATGTTTGAATCTATGTATTCAGCTACCCTAAAATAACTTGTGCAATGAGTAACTTATTAACTTTTATATGAAGAAATTAATCAGCTATATGTGTTCCTTTAGTGATGTTGCAATCTACTTGCCCTGTAATTAAGATTAATCACAAGCAGTGATAACTATTGAGGGAAGTCAGTTTGCTGAGTAGTAGATGCAAGAACAAAACTGTCGTTTTGGCTTGTGGCTCTGATGTTACACAGGAACTTTGTCCTCTTGGAAGGCTTAATCTCTCTTTCTGACAATACCCACGCTGCTTGATCAAAGGTGGCATTCGAATCCAGTGAAAATCATCTGCTGTGCTGGTTCATGATTTGTAATGTTGGGCATGGTCTTGCTCTGATAGGATCAGTATTCCTGAAATAAATAGAGTCAACAGAGATTTTAAATTACATTTGTCCTCTAATTCTCTTAAGGAAGCAATTTTGGGGGTAGATCAGCGTACTGAATAGAATATCTTTAAAGCTTACTTTAGTTCCTGCAGTGGACAGCAATAGTCATCCCTCCATAGTCTTGTTTAGACTGACTCCCAGATACGTGCAACTGTAAGTAACTGACAAGCAGACCCATTGACTGACATAAATAATTTCAGGATTGGAGCTATAGGTAGCATAGATCTGTAGCTCAGCTCAGTGCTAAGGGGAATGTTGCTGCTGGATATTCTTTCTTAAATGAGAAGTAAACCAGAGCCACTTCTGCTCATTGTCAGTAATGTAAACCAGAGAGCCCCAACCTACAGCTTCTGAAACTGGTATTTTTCTTTCTGCAGATGCATTTTCTTCCCCAGGTCTATAAGGAAAGCAAAGAAAAGCGTTCTTTATTTGTTTTTATTACTTGAGGACCAAAAAGTTTGGGGAAAACCATCATAGGCACAGAGTATGCTTTAGGGTCAGTTATAGCTATAGAATAGATTTTATTGAAGCAGGTGTACTGATCACTAGTGATTGCCAAATACTAGATCAGACAGTAATATGAATTTGTTTTACTTCCGAGTGATGCCTCCCATTAGCTACTGCATTCCCCATGTTCCACACCAAAATAGCGTGCATTTTGTCATATGTAATTTACCTATATAAATATACACACTCAACCCCATTTATATATATATATA
>NW_020799095.1:122224787-122423890 GCF_003259725.1 Athene cunicularia
GCATGTCCCGTATGCTGAACCACCTCCAACTCTCCTCTGTGTGTTCCTAAAATACCCAGAAAAGCCTTATGTTTGTCCCAGGACATGATAGGAGAGCTTTTGAAATGTGAAATAATTTTGCAGCAAGGGGAAATTGTTTCCTACCCATCTCTAGCTCCAGTCTTATCAGGTGTCTGAGACATTTATATGTGAAAGGAAAACCTCTCTATGGGTTGATGAGAAAAACAATGAGATCCCAACCATTTTCTTAGATAAACAAATGGTGTCTTACCAGGATTAACAAAGTAAATCTCAAGAGAGCAAACTGACCTTCCTACTCTGCAAATAGCACAAAGAATGCCAAGAATAAAGACAAGAGCAGCAGTCACCTAAAATTAATGAAGAAAGAAGAGTATGTCAGGGTGGAGAAGCATCAGTGTGAAAGCACAGCAGCAGTGACCATACCTGATGAAGATGTAGTGAAAGATGAGGAGAAGTGAAAGGAATTCATCCTCTCATCACTGAAGGTTCCCTGGAAATAGATGGACTCAATATACAAATACATATCTCTCTGTCTGTTCTGGAGACTCCTCTCACATTTTTGTGTCTGATTACAGAAAAACACTTCCATAATCTTGTCACAAACTGAAAAGAAGTCAATATGCTGGTTTATGCCAAGGGCAACTATCTTTTGACATACATTTTTTGGCATTCGAAAGTGTGTTTAATAAGAGAAGCAGGAAGAAAAAACCCCACAGCTACGTACATGTATGTAAAAGGCATTAAAAAGATTCCAAAATTAACCAGGATTCTGTCAACTTAATATCAGTTTTAGTAGATATAACAAAAAAAAAGCAGATATGGGACTTCATTATTAAGCAAATGGAAGCAGAGACATATAATCAATATCAATAAGAAAAATAAGAAAAACAGATTTTTCCCAAAGGAACTCGGTACCTTTTTGGTCATGTCACAGATTTGGTTGATAAACACATAAATGCCAATCCAATATATGAAATATATATATATATATATATATATATGAAATTTACATGTTAGTTTGGGTTTGTGAAGCATGAAAAGTGCTACAAAGTATTAATTGTCATTGTAGCAGGTGGCCCTGAGTCTGTCAGATCTGTTGAGACACTGCTTCATTTGATGGAATGGTAGGAAGAACCGAGCCACGGTAGGAGATGAGAAGGCAATGAGGAGAACTGATATGCAAGTAATGGTAAAACTATGCTTAACCAAAATGTTCAAGATCAGGAATGAGTGATAGAGGCAGAGGAAGACAAAGGGCCCTGCTTGCTTACATGCAAGAAAATAAAACTCATAATCTAGAAACTGCAGTGAATGGGCTCTAGAAATTTTAATAGCACGTGTTCGGGGATTCTGTGAAAAATATGAAATTCTTCATGTCTGCAGGTGGGTATGCTTGAACATCATTGGTCTAGACTTTCTGTCAACTTAATTGGGAGTCCCTGTTATCTTCCATAAGCTTGTCTAGGTTTGTAAAACAAACTCCACCACCTGCCATTCCTCCATTCCTTTTCTGGAGTTGATGGAGGAGATACGCATTCCTAAGAAATGTACCTATAAAGTTACTAGTAAGAGTTGCTGAACCAGAAGGTTGGAATAGTAAGTCACCACTGGTGTTTTTGTCAGAAGGTTTTTGCTCAAAGAAGAAAATGGATATTGTGAAAAATCTGATTCAAGGGCATCATCTCTGAGCTGCGTCATAATCTGGGACTAAACTGTTGCAGTTTTCATACAAATATCTGAACTCTTTGACCTCTTTATAAATAAAATGTAGGTAGAAGGAAGTAGACCTCAGGAAGCTGGTAAAATTTAAAACTGTCTGCATTTGTATTCTGCTTTTGAAAAGCAGAATTGTTTCAAAGGAGTATCAAAAGGAGTTCAGAATCTTATGACTATCGTTTTTCTCCAGCAAAAAAATTATTTATAAGAACATCTATTTTTATTGATCCAAATCAGTCTCTGCTTTGGTCCTGGTTTAAAGATGTGATAGACTACTATGAAACTGAACAAGAAAATAATTTTTGTTTTACCAAAAAAATTTAAAAAGCTTTAATATTAAAGTGTGATTTCCCATTCAACCTCTGTGGTGTTGTTTGTTTGTTTTTACAAAACCCCTGTAATAATTTGAGAAACACATAATACACCAGTTTTTCTGCTGCCTCTTGTTAACAGAAGCACTTACATTGTATCTGGACAATCCATCAATTTGGAACATGCTATTGGATGACATCTCCCCAGGCACACAATGAATGAAGGTATCTTTGCCCTGTCACTCTGCAAGGTATGTGGTTCATGTGTTGTGGCAGTGATTACATTGCTTTCTCTCTGTCTGATTTACCAAGGAACAGTCTTATAACACCACCACCACTTTTTTTTTTTTTTTTTTTTTTTTTTTTTTTTTTTTTTTTTTTTTTTTTTTAGTAAGATGAGGGCATTTCTTTCCTCTCATATTTCTTTCATCTCCATCCCCCTTTGCTATACTAGTTCACTGGAGATAGCAAGCTGACAAGCTTATCCATGAGAGTATTTCTGTAAATCATGCTGCAATGCTGCAAGGTAGCCTTCATCAGCATTTGTATCTAGAGGTTTGGGTGTCATGAGAGGCTTGCTCCACCTTCTCAGTGTATACTGGTGCTATTAGACGAAAATACTCAGGATGTGTCTAGTTGCCTTAAAGACATTTGCACTGTGATGAAAGACCCTCAGGAACAGGCAGGTAGACGCTGTCTGTAGTGGGAGACAGAATTAGTACTTTGTCAGAGCTGGTCATGAATTTATTTCCCTTTCTCATGACCTTTTCTAGCTGTTGCTTTGTTACTCGTCACAGTTCCCAGTTATGACTCAGACATCTTGTTGAAACATATCAAAGAATATTGTATCACAGCCACCAGCCACATAATCTCGTTCATGTGGTGTGTTTTAACCTATTCCACCACCTCTTACTATGAAGGGGTTTGTTCTTTTGTTACAGAAATTGTTCATTTCCCTAGTACTCAGGACAGTAAAAAACTGAAAATGGAGCTACCTGTCTCCAACCTTTGTTCTGGCTGGCTCCGGTATATCAGTTTTCTGCTTGAAGGAGGAGACAATATTTTCTGAAGGGATTCCTTTTCAGCTCAATAAGGCTTGAAAATTGGACAGCCTTGCATCTGTCATCTTCTTCTCACAGTGTGTGGTGGAAAAATGCCTTCACACCCTGTGCAGATCACTTGCTTTGTTTGGCTGCACAGCGTTGCTCATGACATATGTTAGCCAAACAAGGCAAGCATGGTTAGGTGTTCCAATTGTTGTCTAAAAGCTTTATAAATATTGAATAACCAAATTCACAGGACTGTCATAAGGAAGTAGTGCTATTAGATATATATTAGAAAGAATTTATATGCAAGTGCATGGTATTGTCACTTGGTCAAAATCACCAAGACAGGCAGTGATGAAAGCCCAGACAAAGCACAGACAGGGCTGGACTTTATTTCATCTACAAGTCTCTTTTATCGTATTATCAAAGTAAGGCAAACAAAATTTCCAAGAAACAAGTAAGGAATTAACTAATTCATTCCATGTTTTTCTAGTGAACTTTTGTTATGATTCAAAATGTGTCTTTGTAACCATTAATGATCTCTGCATTGATCTGGTTTACATCTAATCACAAGTACTGAATATCAGTTATTTAAATAATAGTTCCTCTTTCTCAGGTTAAAAAAAAAAAAAAAGTCTCCTGTGGATAATAGCCTAGATGAACAATAATGGAATTATAAGGGAAAATATCATTATATTACAATGAGAAACTGAAAATAGATTGCCAGTATTATTCAGCCTGGAGCACAGAAGAATTAGAGAGCTCTTGACTGAGACACTGCAAGTGATGAAGGACTCAGAAATTTTTTTTATCTTTTTACTTTGCCATATTTTAGTGAAACTCAGTAATATATTAAATTAAAGGGCACTCAATTGAAGAATTGAAGTAAGAGGAGTTTTATAAACTATGCATGTGTGTGGCTGTGGCTGGGTGTTTGTGTGCATGCAGAGAGAAAGACATAAAGCCTGCCACATTTTCTGCCACACAAATAAACAGGCTGTGAGTGGATTAAGGACCAAATATTTCATGAATGTATACTATTTTCTGATGTGTTTTCTCTTTTCTCTGACATTCGTTTTTTAGCAATCTTAGTGTATTAAATTACATGGTATTATGGCAGACTCTCTTTCCATGAAGTACAGAAATGCAGGATATCTTCAGACTCCCTCTTTAATTAACACTAATGCCCATCATTAGTTTATAATGTAAATCAGGTCAATTCAACATGCCAGAGTGAGTGAAGGGAGGAACAACAGACCTCACTTTAATTCACATTACTAATCTGTCTCATGACGGTTATAAATCATGTAATTGCTAATCTGGCATCTAGCCATATAGAAGGAGAAGTTCTGACAGCCAAATATTTTTGTTTTTCTCTTGTAAATAGAAGATGAAAAGAAATGCTTGGACTGCTAAGAAAAGCTACTCCTAGTTGAGCTACTCATCACCTAGGAATTTGGGCTCAGATCTTCAGAGAACTTATGCATCATTTTGGGTTTTTTTGTTGCAATATCTATCCCTTAAAAATTGTTTTAGTCATTGTTGGTTTACCACTAAAGTGTTTCCTGCTTGTGAAAATTATTTCAGCATTGACACAAAGAATCTTTGATCTAGAAAAGAAGATATTTCAATTACTGTTAGGTAGCAGTTGCTTTGAAGAGTCTATTTTTTTTAATAACAATCATAGACTATTTTAACTGTCTTAAAAAGTCTGCAATATCATTAGGTGATAAATATGCATAAGAGAGTATGCTGTCTAATAATGGAAAAATAATATGAAAACTCCAAATGAATGTTCAGAGCTCTTTTTTTTTGTGCCGTATTTTTAGGATGTTAATTTCAGAGGGAAATCTGAAGATAATTTCTTTCATTCTGCATCATACAAGACCATGTTTTGTAATGTTGGACTTTCCCCTGTAAGGAAAACTCATTCTGCTCCAGAGTAAGAATTCAGAGCAGGCAGTGAATTATGAGGCAACATGAGCCATTCTCTTAGTTTGGTACTGCCAACCACAGAAAGGCAGTTCTGAGAGCATCAGCAATGCACAGATGATGACAGTGGGTATCTTAGGACTTCTGAAGCTCTTACCTTTCCTAGGAATAGAATATAGTTTGTAAGCTACATCTCTAATTAGGTTTCTTATTTTCCATTTTCATCCTACTGTTGCTTTTGCTGGTCTTGCTCTGAACATTTGGTATTCATTACCTATGAATGTGTTGAGGGCTGAAATGCTGTATGGAATCAGTAAACTGGCAGACCAGTCCACTAATTCAGCTAAAAACCGCCTGCTGAAGGCTAAAGCCAAATAGCCTTGCTAGCCTACTCAGTAATTTCAAACATGTTTCGTAAAACCTGCTATTCACAGAACAGTTACAGTCACAGATGGCTTGCAGTCAGAAATAGTTTTCTTATGAATTTGCTTAGCTTGAGGGATTCATTTCATCTTGCCCTGTGTCAGCTGGGTGCAGCAAAGAACAGCTAGTAACCCACTGCTCTTTATCCTTCTAACCTCTGAGTATGGGACACTCCTTTTGTTAGCAGTGATGGGGAGTAAGCAGTGGTCATTTGGACCCCATCTGCATGTTCATCTTTTTATACTGAATAATGGATTGAGCTAGTCCCTGCTTGTTTGCTAATGTAGCTCTTTGCACTTGCACTCACTCTGCCAGTTTTGTGGTGCCTGTAGCTGAGCACTTATAACCCTATAATACTCAAAGACAGCTTTAGCTTGCACTGGCCGTAAATCCCATTACTCTGGCAGCTTGCAGAATTGGGCAACTCTGGAAAAGTTTACATGACCAAATGGCTGTCCATCACCATCAACACAACAAGGGCAGATGAGATCGACGCCATTCTCCCCCTGCCCCAATTATATGTGCATGCATGCACTGAGTAGCAAGGATCTGTATTTTCTCCTTCATTATCTCCAATTATCAGCTAAAGATTACGTCATGGAGAGAAAGAGACACATTTGGCTTCAAGAACAGGTTGATGATTGCTTAAATCACAGCATAGATATATTTGCTTGAGAGCTTTAACTTACCTCCTACCTCTGTCCAGTACTGAGTAGTCATGCTACACAACTATCTACACCTACCTGCCTTGTTTGGTGCAAGGATATCCTCCTAATCCAGGCAGGCAATATGCACTCTGTTGCCTTGTTTTCCTATGGCCTGCAAACAGGTTGGAAATACAATTTAAAGCTCAAAGAATGCAAAAGTGCATTAGCTGTGTTCCTGATGTTTACTGGGGGATAATGTAAGTTAGCATAAAGCTGTTACAGCTGAAAGTATATGGAAAAATGTTAACTACAATTTTATCAGATGCTTTTTTAAGACACTTAAAAAATTTGGTGATACAACCATAAATCATGCGATGATTTTTCTGTTCCTTGACTCAGTATGTATTATAGGAGACTATTGATGAGTTAAAGAGTAGGTAGTTTGCATACTTTTTCATTAAAACACACAGACATAAATTGTGAATAACAAATAACAAGATTTTGGAAGCCATGGCAAATTGAAATAGACGTTTTTATTGCAATAATGCATTTTAAAACATAAATTGGTTACAATTTGACCCACTTCCATTAGAAATTCTTTTTTCCAGAATATAATACACAACAACAAGGAATATAACAGGTTTTAAATTAAATGAAACACTGAAAAATAGTTGCTATTGTAAGCCTATGCTATCTCATAACTGTACTAATTCAAAATCTAACCAATATTTCTTTGACAATTGGTTCTTTTTAAAATAGAATTTATTTGTAAATGCAAAACTAGCACTATCTTAAAATTCAAAGAAATCACAATAGCTACAGCTCAATCAAATTTATCTTGCTGTAGAAAGTTTGGGTATGGAGCTGACCTATACAGTGAAGTCCAGGTAATGTGGCACTAGGTGGGCTTAACAACTCAGATCCAAGACAGTGTAGTTGTGCTTGTACTGCAGTATCTGTGAGCTCTGCAACATGTGTCTGTGGGCACTTCCATGTGGTGAGCTTGAGTGCCTCTGCACTACTTCCAGTTCTGGAGTTATCTCAGTTTGACCTTGGCTGTAAGTTGTTCTTAAAATGACTGTTGCTAACACCCCTTTTCTCTGAGGTCCACTCAGGCAATCTCTTGTATCTCGTGAGCCCCCTCTTCTACTGATAGCAAATCATGCTGGGGAAAGACTATTGCAACATTTCCGACTTTAATGGCTAAGATTTAGGTCAAATTGTGTGTATTACAATGATGCTTTTCAATATAGCATGAAGAGAAGACTAAGTAATTTAATGAACAAACCAAGGAAGAGTTTTTGGAGGCACAGAAGCTAGAAGTTGTGTTTTTCCAGTGATGTCCCATAATGACTCTCCAAAAATTTTTTCCCTACAATTTGCACTTACATGCTCTTTGCCTTAAGGTGGTATCTCAATGGGAATGGGCTGCTTCTTGAAACAGTAAATATGTTACATATATGCCTCGATTCTATTTATTGTGCTTAACCACTACCAGCATATGAATGCAAGGCAGTGACATTTAAGTGTTTCAAAGGAAAATACACAGAAGTTCAAATGAAAATACTATCAGAAAGTGAATACACAGAGTGAATGTACACAGAGTCTTGAAGAGCTCCTTTCCAACTTGTTCATGGAGATTTTAAACTATGACTTAATAAAGGTGAGAGTAAAAACCCCAAGTGGTCATATTTACAATGAAATATCTTACAAAGGTACCCAAAGCCTAAGGTGAGACAGTTCATGGCATATCTGAAGTGGCTGGAGTAAAGCAGGCATTTACCATTGATTTCCAAGGGATTTTCCATAGAAAGTCAAAGCAAATCAGATTCATGACTTAACCTAGGCACTTTTCTAAAAAGTCAGGCATTTATCTGCACCTTTATGCAATGTTTAGAACTCTGATCACACAGCTGACATCTATAGAATTCCTTTGCTTATGTAATAATCAGTTGTGTAAGGTAATTTTTTAGGCACTATTGGCATCTTTAAAACACCATGCAGCTTTTGTTCAGCCCCTTGTGTGCTTCATGTCCAAGCTAAATATGTCTTAAGCCCATGACTGATGGAGACAAATGTGGTGGCAGTATATTTGGCCTGTTCTCTGCAGTATTTCCTATTGCATAAGTTGTTTATTGATACTTACATAAATCTCTCCGTAAATTGCATCATGCCTGGGCGCTTGACATGGGACTGATGTTTCTTTCAAGAGACAAGGTCCCTTTTAGACTCTCAAAGTCATCAACAAACCTCAGGGTTTGGTGTCTAAGGATCACACCTTATGAACTCAGACCTGAAAAACTGCAGCAATTTAAGCTGTTACAGGATCTTCCTTTCTTTCCTTTTTCTTTCTTCAACGATGTGGCTGCATCCCAATTGTCACAACTTGGGGTGTGAATAACTGAGATGGGTTAAACCCAGAGCATGGACTAGGGGAAAAAGGCTGTGTGCCTGCTGACCCCTGTCCTATAGAGGTGGTTGCATCAGAGGAGGTAGAGAGTTGAGGATGGTAACATCTCACCTGAGGGCCTGTAACAAAGGCTCATCAAGCCTATTTGTCACAGTCCTAAGTCAATGAGCCTCATGTATGCATTCTGCCACAAATACTCCAATATTTACCAATTATTGTCAAATGCTGCATATTTCTATTTTTTTTTGTTTTTTGTTTTTTTTTTTTTTTTTTTGTTTTGTTTGTTTTGTTTTTGTGGCTTTAAAGCTACACCATTTCATGTAGCCACCTTTGGGACTTATAGTGGAAGGAAGCCAGAAGCAGAATAGTCAAAGATCCCTCAGCTCTGTTCTAACTCATGTAATTTCATAGAGAAAAATGGACTTGAGAAAAGTCTTGTTGATAGTTTTTAGGTGCTCTTTGCCTCTTTTGCCCACCTGAATAGGAGACATATTGAAAATTGAAATTGAGACAACCTTGTCCTTTCAAAAATAAATTATTCTTGAATACTTCTCTGAACCTGGACTTGAACAGTCTTTCTGCTGAATATCAGAGGTGCCAGTTTTCCTTTTACTTCACACCTTTAAATACTGTAGAGCTATTTTTGTCAGAGCTCTGTTTTTGCTGTGAAATGCTGTGCAGTGCAAGATTCGTCACTGCACTTGTAATATCCTTCTGTCTTGGACTATCTGTAAACTCCCCTGACAACTAAGGATCAGAAGGAAATTACAAGTTTCAGGTATTAGTAGCTGTCTTTTTGTTTGTGTGAATGCTAATAGCTTTCTACCCCAGGAGTCTGAATGAATCTGTCTTCATAAAATTGGTAAAGATTTTCAAACACAAAGCACAGAAACAGAACATTGTTTCCTGCCCCCCCCCTCCCCCCCCTCCTTCACAAGGGGAATTGTTCATGTGAATCATCTATGTATTATTTTCTCCAAGACATGATATGGGTATGTTGATCATTAAGTATCATTTTACGTATCCAGTTTTTCCAATAAGATTTTCTTTGCTTATTTATATTCTGTGAAGGGGTTGGTTCTCATTACTGATGGATTAGTGTGCATTCCAGCTCGATGTGGAATAGCTGGGTAGAGAGAACAGCTGTTGATACTTCCATAATAATTTAGAAAGCCAGTGGGTTGTAGCTACAAAACAAATGAGCCAGATTGTACACCTTAACCATGTTGAGTTTGAATTTACATGGAACCAGTTTTGTTCCATTACATAAAGAACATTACTGCATGAATAGTCACATTGATCAATGAAAGTAATTACAGAGCACAAGGCTGTCGATAGGAAGCTGGCAGAACCTGATTCTTTTCTTTGAAATTTCCACCTGCCTCTACTGAACTA
The DNA here is from genome assembly GCF_003259725.1 of Athene cunicularia. Taxonomy (NCBI): domain Eukaryota; kingdom Metazoa; phylum Chordata; class Aves; order Strigiformes; family Strigidae; genus Athene; species Athene cunicularia. The sequence continues at coordinate 122,234,689 of NW_020799095.1, forward strand.
GTTTTTCTCCCTTCAGGAAAGCTACTCTGAACAGTTAGAGCTGTGCTCCAGTTCAGCTGATAACAGTAGGCATTTGTTTGCAAATGAAGTGTTATATAGCAGAGATTACATTCTTGGTCTGTAGACACGATATTAGTCCATAACACTGCCCTGTCAGTAAATTAGTCATGCAAGGCCAATTATTTAGGAAAGGTACATTAAATTTATAAGTTACTGTGTCCATCACTGAAACTGCTAATAATTGCAGAAGTGTGTAGGTGGAATTCTTGCTATTATACTTCCTGACATTTAAAAAAGTTAACATTTTCGCTTGTCTGCCTGTGCCCCCTGCCAGATCAGTGCAGTCTGTTCTATCTTACTAAATTCCTTTCTATCTCTTTCCTGGGCATTTCTATTCTGTGTGCATGTGTGTGCCTGAGTGCAGCAACAAGAACCAGACTATCAGTTGGAGGGCAGGTGTGTTCAAGTGGCAGCAACTGCGGTGAATGTGGGTGTACAAGTGATCACTAGCAAAGCAGACCAAGCGAGGCCGATTGTTCCCAGGATCCACCTTTTACATATGTGTATATATGGTATCACTAGTAGACCTCCATCCTGATGAGACAGAGAGGGGAGCAGGGTGAGGCTGTTGGTGCTCTCTGTGTTCATGTGGGTGCTCTGTCTGTGACCTGTGGGGCCAGCTGTGTATATCTGTGATGTATATGTGTGCTCTTTGTGCAGGTACCTGCTGGGAATACATCTTCAGCCTCACTACTGATCAAACCTGGGGACATGGAGCTGCAGTAGCCTTACCTCTCTTCAGCTGTTAGATGTGGTATGATATATTTTCCTCTAAAAAAAAATCACTTATATCGACTATTTTCTCCTGTCAGCTTAATTTATGAGCAAATTTTTTTGACAGATCTGTACATATGCTTTTACCTCCATAAACTTCTTTATATGACACACTGATTCATAACTCTAGAGGTAATTTATGATTTATTTGGATAACACAACAGTACCGTTTGAGTGGAGGGCAGTAGTTTGTTTTCTGAATGCCTCTAGGAAATCAGTGGGAATGGCTGCTGCTTATTGAGTCAGAGATGGTGTCTCCAGGGAAAAAGGGGCTCCAACCTCCACTGAGTTCCTATGGGTGTTGTGGAGGAGACTGGCGTGAGCTGGCACCTTGGGCAGGGGCAAGACTAGGGCACTGTTCCATGCCTACTCGGTGGTAGCCTTCACACTACCTCCTTTGCCTTCCTCATTTCCAGTACTAGATACAACAGAGAACTCCCGATGCCCTAACAGCATGATTCACAACAGGGCACATATGTCTTTTGTACGTGTTCACTTTTTCCCTCTGTTAAAGGTGACTGCGTTTTTCCCTAAGCCCTAATGAAACAACTACTTTGATGAGCTAACCAGAGGTCTTCCCAAATAGCTAAATTTACTGATCCATGGAAGCCCAGAAATCAATAACAGAGGGGCAGCATTAAGGAATCCTATTCATCAGCAGGGATAAAGAATTGGGTTTTAGCCTGAGCTTGCTTTTTTAATTTTTATTTTATTTTATTTTAAACCCTGTATGGGAAAAAACATCTTGTGGGGCTTTAATGAGTTCTTGGACAGAGCATCCCACAGTGCAACACTCCTCAATGTTCATGACAAGTGGCTTTCATTGCCTTGCAAAATTTTAATGCCACTGGTTAACCTACCTGCAAGCCCACTTGATCTCTATTAAATTTTCCATTCTTACTTCTCTACACATTCCCATATTTCTGAAGTGTGAAAGGAAGAAGTAAAAGCTTGTGAGCATCAGAATAAAACACTGTTTATTTTTCAGCCTCATAAATGGTTCATCTATTTGTTATCAGGCTCTATCTGGACCAAAATGCACACATAGTAACAAACTCCCATTCCAGAAATAACATGGAATTGAATAAAAAAATAAATAAAGTTTTGACAGCAATACAAGATTTCTGGGCTTGTGTTGTTAATCTCATGTGATCAATTTCTTTGAAATTATGTTTTAGTAAGAATCTCATTTTTATAGAAACAAGTTTACTAGAATAGGTATTAATGGCATTTAAGAACATTTCCTAAACTGTCAGCTACTGGAATAGCAGAAATTCCCACAATGACACGTATTTACAGGCCCCATTGCCTTAGAACAACAGCTTCCTACTGATGAAATGTCATGACCTTTCCACATACCTATTCCACATCAGTTTGTCATTTTTCACTCTCTGATAAACTGAAACTAGCCCTTAAGAACAAGAGGTTACAGTGTAGTTTTTTTACCTTGTAGTTTTAAAACTTTTACTCTTGCCTACAAAAGCTTAAATGATCACAAGGATACTTTGATTACAAATATAAGAAAAAAAAATCTTAATGCCATAATCTCTGCTCTGTAATTACAAACCAATGTCTAAAATGAAGCAGAAAAGATTGAGAATTAAACTTTCTGAAATTCTCCTTTATTTCCCTCAACTCCTGGTCACTGTTTTATCTGGAGTTACTTCAGTAAAAAATTCCTTTTCTATCAGATCTTACTCTCTAGTCTGAGATGATGTATGATACCATTCAAACTTGAAACCTGAATGGTAGTGGCAGTGCAAATGATAATATGTTAACTTTATTCCATTATTTTCATTGCTATCGATTCAGTTATTTTTTCTGCTGGGTTGGCATAAAGATGGCTTATTTCAATATGTGGCAATCAAGCACCCATAGGAATTTACTTCATGCATTTTTCTTTTGATGAAAGCTTTCTAACATTTTCAGAAGCAATATCCTTTAATAAAACAAAAAGCCTCCTAACTTTTTTTTACAGGGAAATGCAATTCAGACTGGCTCAGTCTATTATCAGCTGGTGTATGACCACTTTCTAAACATAAGTTTCTGCAGTTTTTATCATGTTTGATTCATAAATGTATTGCCTCACATTAGGCTACAGTAAGTTATCATCAGCGCATTTTACTTGTCTAGAAAGTACAGCTTCTTAAATGTCACTTATGTGCCTGATAACAAAGGTAAGCATTTCTAGAACCCCGAAGCACTACCCCTTAATCCAGTTTTCTGTTATCTTGAACCTGTTCCTTAATTCATATCTGTAGCTCTCTTACCTTGCTTGTCACCTTGGTAGACCCATCTTTTTGCATGTCAGAGTGTTTCTTACAAATGTGTACACTTTGGTCTTTCTTTTGCCTCCTGATTTCAAATAAATGCAAAAAGAACTCTAGCAATACATTGCTTTGTTTTTCAGAAATTCATACTTACCTGTTATTCTGAGTATTTCTAAACAGTGCGTTCTCTTTCTACTTTACATACATTCACCTGTTTTGCCTTCAGAAAAGTCAGAACATTACATATATATGCAATAGTGTACATGATTTCCTTTGATTCATTCTCCAGTTTCCTTGATATTTCCTTGTCCCTTGACAGCAATTAAAAAGCTATCAATGCCAAAGGCTTCTGCTGCACCTTTGATTTTTTTTTGCCTTTTAAAAAAATATTTTTCAAAAATGTCCCAATATGTCTTTCATTTGGTTCTGGAGCTGCATCTGTTTTAGGCATTACTTCTAACTGGATTTCCAGGTAGGCAAATACCAGTAGTGTGAGATGAGATCTGGCAGAAACTCCCCTGAACCTAGTGAAACCTAGCCCTTTTTAGAAAGTAATAATTAGCTCCAAAATTACATAAATGTCTTCTGTCAGTGCTTAATAATAATTAAAGACAGAAGTATCAGACTGCATACCTATACATAGGACTAGAAAACTTGTAATACAAGACTCTAGAATTTTGAGCCTAAGTTACTGTGGAAGTGACACTTGTCTTGAACTTCCTGAATATTGTCTGCTCCATGTGAAAATTTAAGTTATATTTAAATAACCTATTTGGTTGTGATTCTGCTTTCCTTTTGCAACTTTTTCTTTACAAAGAGATTTAGGAAAGAAAAAACTAAAAAAGCCCTCCACAAAATGTGAGGTGAACTTTGTAGACCTCTTAGGGTTTGCTTCTAATGCTGATAATCTATAATCCTCATTTGTTTCCCTGTGAAGCTTTCCTGCTCCTAGTCATCAGAAGAAAGTATTCATAATTAAAATTATCCTACAGTGTAGCTCTTGAGAAAATGGATATAAAAGGTGTAAAAACCTTTTCAAGTGGACGAAAAATAAATTTTAGGATGTGGATCCTTCCTTCAGAACTTCACAGTAAAAGTCTGAGAGGAAGTTTTGAGAGGAAGAGTTAGAAAAAAACTTTAAAAATAACTCATGTGGACTCTCACCTGTGATGCACAATATTTTAATTTCAGGACAGCCAATAAAGAGTTGTCAGTACTTAGAATGTTAGAAACTGGTTATCTGTGGTTACAGCGCCTTTATTTTTTTTCCCCTTCCTATGTCTAAGCCTGTGGCACTTGTAATTACATTATGCTAGGTGAAAACAGTACAAGTGGCTTTGTTTCACCACTTAGTTGGTAATCAGATGGTCATCAGGAGGTACCATTTCAACATTAACTGATCAGAAGGCTGCACCCATTTGTTCAGATTGCTTCTGTTATTCATCTCACTCTCACCTTGAATTTAAATTGCTGCAAGATCCAAAAGATACATAGACTGAGGAGCTTAAATCTATTCAGAAGCTGAAGCCAATCAAAACCTGACAGATTATTAGTTGTCCCTTAAACAGCTCTAAATGTTGTTTAACCACAGAAGTTGTCAGAACTAGGGATAAATTTTTCATTCCAGTGAACAATGTATGGCAGCAGTTGTGGCATGTATGGAGATATCGTTGTTTCTTTAGAAATCAGGGTGTTGGAGATGAATGCAAAACAAAGCACTTGTTAATATAATATGTTATCAAGAGTGAAGTAAAAAAAAAAAAAAAAGAAGAGAGGCAAACTCTTTCAGTAACAGGAGGATATTGTCTAGGCATGATCTGATGAGAACATCATCTGTGACATGATATGGGAATGACTGAGAGAAATTCTCTGCTGGGGAACACTGGCATGGATCCATGACTTCAACACGGTTATAGATGGAGCTTTGCTCTGGGAGGATGTTAGGGAATCTTGTGCATAGCACTAGGTGCTTATGGGCAGAAATGTTGTTTGCTGCTATTAAATAAAGTTAGGACTTGAAGGAAGATTACAAAAGATGCCAAAACTAAATGTCAACAAAGAAATTACTTCATCTACAAAATCTTGCATCTTGTATGTCTGAACAAAGTACCATTTTATATTTTTTTCCCTAAAAAATATATCACTGGTAATTTCATATGGCTACAAACACAGACTTTCGCACATTTAACAGAAAAAAAAAAAAAAAACCTACAGAAATTGAACTATATTAGAGGAAAAGAGTAGTATATCAAATTACAGTCGATACATTAAAAAAGAGCATGAGTGCATTAGAATGCAACTTACTTTGCATTCTATAATCAATGTCATGTGAGTCCTACTTCCTCTGTTATTTATTATAGATATTTGCTGTTCTTTAAATTTCTGTTGCACTGGAAAATGAAGTGAAATAAAACCAAAACCGGCTTCTTTATCTTCCCCAAATCTACTCTTTAAGCATGAGGATATTTTATAACATTTGACATGAGTCTTACAGCAATGTTTTATTTAATGCTGAGAGGTTGTATTTCATACAACCAACAGGGTATCCTTGGTGCAAGTGCAGTGATAAAGCCTGTGCCTTCTTGTTCGCTTTCTTTGGGAGCTTTACTCAGAGAACTGCAGAATCATAGAATGGTTTGGGTTGGAAGCTATCTTAAAGATCATCTAGTTCCCACCCCTCTGCCACAGACAAAGATGCCTTCCACTAGATCAGGTTGCTCAAAGCCCCGTCTAACCTGGCCTTGAACACTTCCAGGGAGGGGCATTCATAACATCTCTGACCAACCTGTTCCAGTGTCTCAACGCCCTCACAGTAAAGGATTTCTTCCTGGTATCTAATCCAAATCTACCCTCTTTCAGTTTGAAGCCATTACCCCTCGTCCTATCACTACACTCCCCAATAAAGAGTCCCTCCCCATCTTTCCTGCAGGCCTCCTTTAAAGTACTGGAAGGCTACTACAAGGTCTCCCCAGAGCCCTCTCTCCTCTAGGGTGAACACCACCAACACCTTCAGCCTGTCCTCCTATAGGAGATGCCCCCAGATCATCTTCATGGCCTTTCTCTGGGCCTGGTCAAGCAGGCCCCTGTCTTTCTTACACTGTGACACCCAGCACTCCAGGTGGGGTCTCATGAGAGTGGAGTAGAGGGAAAGAATCATCTCCCTCGACCAGCTGGACACACTTCTCTTGATGCAGCCCAGGATAAGGTTGGCTTTCTGGGCTGCAAATACACATTACTGACTCATATTATCTTCTAAGTAATAATCTTACAACTGCACCTCATGTGTTGTTTACAAAGTAAATGACACTGAAATTCCAGCAATTAATACTCTTTACAGAGTCAGAAATGCAAACAGCAAGATGGAAATTTCGATCAAGCAGCATAAAATCCATCAGTGCTGCCAGACTTTTTTTTGCTGCATTTCTGAACAAAGGTGATTCTTACTTTCCAGCAGACTGTGAAAATATTCCAATAAAATATTTTTTTAAAAAATGTGAAGCCTTCAGGAATATAGCATTAAAAGGTGCCATCTGAATCTTTGTGTTTAATCTCCCACAGTTACAAGCACCTTGAGAACAGAAGGCATGTGAGAAGCCACAGGACACTTCTCAGGGTCTTCTAGGAATTATCTGATCTCCAGCATACAAGACTTTAAAATGGTGCACTGTGAGTCAAACTCTGAAATACAGATACAAATAAAATTACTATTAGTCCTCTTAGGACTCTGCTCTTTAAGACTGTTGCATTATTTTTCTTATGTTAGATGGAAACTGTAGGGGAAAAGAGTCTTTTTTATGCTTTTTTTTTTTTTTTTTTTTTTTTAATAATGGTAAGCATTGTAGAAAGTAATGGAATCTTGTATTATGGAGCTGTGGGAATCTGTGTTCTTCAAGTTTTTTATTTTAAAGCAGCATCATGTCAAAGATATTGAACTAAAACTATGGAAGGCAAAGAATTTTGCAGCCTGATAGTTAGCCAATTGTACGTATGACTCATGATCCATTCCTTGTCCCAGGGGAAATTTGCAGTAAATAGATAAGCTTTAACGAGAGTAACTGAGGGTGGTCCAGAACAGGACACCCTGCTAGCCCAGAGCTTAATGCACTGTTCTGGTAAGTGGGAGATTTTGGCTTTGTTTAGTGCTATCTTAGCAAATGCAGGGGAAAAGTTGGATTCCTCTACTTGTGAATGTACATCTGAGTTGCTGAACTGTAGGTATAAAGACTGGCATCATTCTTTATTTGGAGCTTTGGGCAAAAGGAGGAAGTGATTATCTCAATGAGGAGGTCCATGCCTTCAAATCCTCAACAGAAGTACATGTCTCCTTCCTGTACAGAGATTTGCATTCAAAACCTGGAGAAAAGCAAGGTTCTCCAAATCCCCCATCTCCTACAAGAAGAATCCATCCATGCACAATGCGCTAACCTTTGTGGATCACATGCTTCAGGCACCAGTTTAATGTTAGAATTTTCTGTGTGTTAATGCCAGTTAAAAAAAAAATTATCATCTTTGCTTACTTCCAGCTAGTCATTATTCTTCACTTTACTCATTCATTTTTCAGTACTCTTCAGTTATGTTTATGTCAAGTCTCTGTATGAATGAGTAAATGATTAAAAGAACAGGAAACGCTTAGATGGGTTTTGCCTCTAACGACATTACCGTGAACAGGGCCCATAGGCACCTGGTTCTTCCTCGGTCACACAGAAAGCTATGAATGTTATGAGAAAGCAGGCCTGACATCATGAAGCTGAGCCTACATCTCATTAGATTCCTGCACGAAGAGCAAGAATCACAAGTAACAATAACCATCCTGGGAGAGGGAATTTCTATCACTGTACTCACTTTTGCAGCAGTGTCACCATCTAGCTTAGCACATTTTGTAGTGAGTATGTAAAGCAGCCTGGCATATCTTCCATTGTACAAAAAGCAAAAATACTCAATATGAAGAGCTTGCTTCTGCATTCAGTTCCATGCAAACTGAAATTTCTATTGCATCCCACACTTCAGGTGATGTGAATCATGTGACTCTCATGTGACTTCTGGTCTGAGTACATACGTTGTCACCTAAGGTCTTGTATTATAGCATTATGTTAATTTACACAGGAGAAAAGAATTATGTTGTTCAAGCCAAAGAAAAACATTTTATTTTTAATCTGTATAGAACTATAAATAACCTAAATAAAGTTACGTCTCTTATGTGGTATCTTGTTGATGCAGGATCCATGTAACTTTAATGACTCTAACTAAAGCAAAAAGAAACATGAGTCATGTTTTAAACAATTATAATTTCTAACTTATTTTGGAACTTGACATCTAAACAGTGGGATTTAGCAATCCCAGTTCTGTCCTCCAGTCTTTTAAATTCTTACTAATTAGAGCAAGCAAAGAAAATTTTTATCTTGTTTTTGGTTTTATTTTCTTTATAGATTATATGTTTTATAGACCAAACTTTTAAAAGTTGCAGATATTTCATCATTTTACATTTCAAATTCTAAATGCTGACAGGTATGAGAGAATTATACTAGAACCTGACTGTAGTGAAATACTCCCATATGATAAATGACTACTTTTGTTTAATCCTTTAATTCTCAGTAAAGAAAAGGTGCTGCATTAAATGTCTGACACTCTGAATGCCAATCTGCAGTATTTCATGTACATGTCAAATTAAGCTGCATGGATAAACTCTAAGGATTAGAGACACAAAAGGGATTTTTTACAGATTCCATTTTGCAATCCCTAATCCAGACCATTTGATCTCATCTCCTACTGTTTGTGATCTTCTTTAAAACTATCATAATATGTTTTTGCATTGCCTTTTCATTAGAAAATGACCTACAGTATGTAAATAAGGCATTTATGCTTTGTGAGAGGAATAATGCTTCCACACTTATTACATAGGCACTAGTAAATTTAACAATATTCCTTGCTCAAGTAAGGACTTGAATTAAGCCTTCCAAAACTGAATGAAGTACCCAAGCTTCTGTCAGAGTAATTCATAAATCAACAATGAAATGACATATTTATACTGTGTTTTATATTTGTTTTATCTGTATTTCCAGTCATATACAAGCAAAAAAGGAGGAGGAGGGAGCAAGACAATAGTTGTTTGCCTTGTTATTAAAAATTTGGGAGCATGGTTGCAAGACAATAATATATCATTGTGGGAATTGGTTAAACACTAAACTGGTTAAAAAGCGAGGTGAAAAACAAAGTTTCAGATTGAAAAACCTTCAGGCTTTTTTTCTTGATTTCTAAAATGAAGACAGAAAAATATTACAAAAACAACTTTCCATACTCCCGTTGTCATGTCTGGTCTTGATGACTTACTTTGTGAAAAAAAAAAAATGAAGACCAGAATGACTTGCCAGAATGCTCTGCCAAGTGAAATCCATGGCAGACTTCTGGCATGGTATCCAGGTTAAATCTATTTGTGCATAGCAGGAACACATGATTCTGCAGCCTAAGTTGTAACCACGCTTCACAGTGTCTGAGTAGCAGACTGTTGTGAAGAGTAGTGACCATCCATGAGGAAAAATGATAAACCTCTGTCCAGAAAGTTTGCCCTCTGTAAGTTCTAGGATGGGCTGTGTTCTGACAATACCCACTTCCACTCTTGATAAGGGGTGAAGGAGCATTTCTAATGAGCAGTCAGCAGCAGTCCAATTACTTATGCTTAGCGTAGACATTTGCGTAACTGGATAGCCATATGTTCAATGGCCACTGTTTTAATACAGTTCTTTTTTTAATGGGACATTCAAAAATCTCCAGAAACACTGCTGTCATTCAGGAAGTGTGGAAGTAAAGAAAAAGTTGGACCAGGCAATAAAATTCTGTCTTGACTCTGAGAAACAGGTGTAAATGAGCATATAAACGGAATGCATTCTTGAAGATTTATTTACTTTCTAAAATTTTAAGTAGACAAACCATAACCTGAAAATAAATCCAAAGCAGGAGCTGAACAGCAGGTGAGGGTTATTCAGTCAAATCTGTATTAAAAAACTAATTCTTGTTATTTGATATTATCTTTTTCCCTGGGGGTTTTCTCTTCTGAAGAAAAATCCTCCAAAAATCTGAAGAAATAGTAAGATGCAGTAGCAGCCAACAAGGTCTCCACTGAGAATCTTTCCTTCAGTCTCAGTTTGATATTGAGAAAATTATTCTTCATTTATGATTATAATCTTTGCCTTCTGTTGTTTGCAGTCACTCATCATTCCTCGTAATAGAGACAGACAGGTAACTAATGTTTCTTCCCTTGATATTACTCCATTACTAATGTTCATCACAACGTTTTTTTTAATATTCATGTGCTTGTTTAATATAAGAAATTGAAAATGCTGAATATTATCTCCACATCTAGATTGTCTGGAGGAAGTTTAGGCTACTTGCTCTATAGGATAGACTCTAACTGGAATTCTGCCATATGGATTTGAATGGAGAAATGGCCATTGTGGGTCCAGATTGAAATACAATTTGCATGAATTTGTCAAGTGCCTCTCCTAATTTTTATTCATAAGCTTCTACAAAAGCAGTATTAGAAATGTACTGATTTCCTGAAAGACCTCTGCCTTTTCACCTCACCCCAAAACTTCTACTGGCAGTGGACTAAGTGCAACAGAAACAAGTATCAGGATGTTCATCCAAGAGTCTGCATGCATGGCGAGGGAATTGGAGTACTTGTGAGTGGAAGAATAATGATAACGTTTGTTATTTGTAAAAATGAAAATAATTTCAGTCTGAGAAAGAGACATCAGATGTTACCTTTAACACATATAAGTTAGGAATGGTTATTTGGAAAAAACACTCACCTTTGACAAAGATATATTTCAAAGGAAACACTGTCTCTGAAAGCACCCAGAAGGGAGGACATATAGTCCCAGCTAAGCTCTATTTCAAACAACCACCAGAACTATTGACCAAAGAAAATTGTTAATATCAAGGTCTGAGAATGGCTTTGAGAGCTAAGATGCAGCCAGAAGTGACTCCGTATATGCACTATTAAAAGTAACATTACAGCAAAGGACAACTGTATAAACCACGAGTATGTTAAGTCAGCGTAGGACTAGGTGACCTAATAGCACAGCAGATGTTGACATGTCATATTTCTTTGCAGAGAAAACATTGGATTTGTCAGTAAACATTCCCAATTTAGAATGGGCAATAAAAGTAGTATTAATAAAAGCTGTATTTGTTTCACAAAGAACAAAATGTGTCTCCCAAAAGACTTAGGAGCTGCTTTCACAAAGGCTTGACCTTCTTAGGAGCAGCATCATTCAGGTCCTTTGCAATCTAGACTCTGAGTTATCCGTTTAAAGTGGAAGGGAAGAAATGTATTGCCAGGTGATTTCAGGTTTGTGGTAATACCCTGTTCTTGCTCTGAGACATGCCATATTCTGAAAGCAAAATCTCTATGTTAAAAAGAATTCCTCTCTGAAAGAATTTAGAACACAGCTAAAGTGAATTGGGTTTACTCATAAAGAGCATGAAGAAGGAATCAAGAGGAAATATTAAGAAATTAATCTGTTGCTATACCAGCATGATTCATTTTGCTGTTGCTATTCTATCCTAATTTTTAGAGTTAATTTAAAACATGAGTGGTTGGTTGCATTCTAGATATATTAGAGCATAATTCGTAGGAGTGAAAACACCAAAATTCTTTTGCTGTTACTACCAACAAAAGTTACAGTGCTTGTCTAGCTGGTACAGTTAAAATCCAGAGAAATCAAGACACTTAAAAGCTATGTTTGATGTTAATATGAATAAAATAGGGCACAATTATCATAAATATTTCCTGCTGAGGTATACAGGAAAAAAGGAATAAGTAAACTGTGGTTATTGTTTGCTACTTTGAACTTTCATTTATAGCATAAACATTTTTGGTTTATCTAGTCTGTCTCTATCCAGGAAATATTCCCTGAAAAAAAAAAACGGCTTGGTTTCTGCTTCTTATTTATAAAGCTTAAAAAAAAATGAACAAGAACGAATCTTGGCTTCTAGCTTTAATTAGCAATTGAACATATGAGAAATGTAGCCCTAGGTGACAGATTGTATTTAGGTATTCCAGAAACACATATATAGTCGTCTCAATTAGTTGAAGTAACATGAAAAGAGTTGCATGAATAAACAGACTGCATTTAAACTAAGATATATATTCCATCAATGAGGCTGTCAGAGAGAAAAAAATAAAAGGGAAAGAGCCAACATTAGCTTCAATAGCTGGGAATACTGACCTGCAAAGATGATTGTAGTTTTTTCTGGTACAAGCTGACTCATCTGAAGTCAATGTAAATGCTTGTTTATAGACAGTGCAGTTACACCATGATTTGCCCCTGGGCAACTGCCTTACCTTATGGGCAGGCTGCTTTGGAAGGATTTTAAAGAATTGAAGGACACTAATAAATATTCTTCAGGAGAACAACTATAATTTCCATCCAAAGTCCAACAAAATTCTGTGACTACTGTGTATAAAAATAGCTTCGACCTCCCATTGCACTCAATGCAAATGAAGCCAGAAGCTTACCTTGTCTAAGATGGCCACTGCTTCCATCCAGCACCTTCACACTAGACTAGTCATCACCTCAAAGGGTGTGAGCTTTTCTGTGGAGTAGCTGCTTTGAAAACAGCAGCAAAAGTTACTATTGCCCTTAGACATTTATTTTCCTACTGTGCACGTATAATTTACTTGCATGCTTAAACAAGCATTCCTTAGTGTAACAGGAAGGCAAAGAATGGGAATGTATACAGGGCAATCCTTGTTGCAAAAGATAAAAGTGGTGCATGACCTAGCTGCTTGGTGAACTCTAGTATTGCTTGCTAGCCTGCTCTGGGTATGGGTAACTACTCCTATGTGACTATGAATTATGCAAGTCAAAGATAAAATAAAAATAATGTGGCAACATTGTCCTTAGATTTCTTAATAATTTTGTTATTATTATTATTATAAAATTTTAATAGAAAGAAATTCCTAGCCAGTGCAAAGTTTAAAATGGAATTAAGAAAGATGGTACCTTTCCATAGGTCAGAGTAAATGTCATCGTCAGCATGAAAACATTTAAAGTGTGGAAGTGCATCGTTAGATAACTTCTGGCATGTAGCTTCAAAAGCCTGGAATTAAAAGTTTAAAATACCTTAACCTTCTAGTCTTTATCGTGTGGTTCTTCATAGTACAGTGATCTGGGCATTCCATTTACAGTTGTTGTGCAAGCTGTGATAAAAATGATTCATTGGAGAAAGTGTATTCATTCAGCAGAGAATAGGTCAATGAAAACATCTTGTAGTGAGCAGACTTCTGCTGAAGCTGTGGGATGCACCGGGGGAACTCTCTGTGGTTTCTTTTCCCAGGGCAGAGGCCCCACTGCTCTTGGGGCTGGCAGCTCTGTAAGATGGTGTCTCTGGATGATCTCCTCACAGCTGTGAAGATGAAAACATCTCAATTTCCAGCTGATGGGGAAATGTTAATTGTTTGGTTTCAATTATACAGATCTAAAGGGCTTCTGTTTCTTCTCCTCTGTGTGAATGGGCAGAGAAAGAGAATTTGTGGGTGGAGGACATTACAGTTATCCTGGAAAGGAAAGAAATGCAAACCGTCACAGGGCTACTGTGGAAATCTGTGAAATTCACTATGCATTTATGAATCAAAATGTGTATTTCTTGGCCTGTGATTTTACCAAAGTTGTAAAATCATGGGCTTTCCCTCTCCAGGACTACTTGCAAAGTACAGATGAATCAAAAAGTAAATTACAATTTCTTTTGTGAAGGAATTTAGCTAAGAATTAAGCAAATTACCTGGATAATCTTATTAAGTAGAAATAGATATATTTAGTGGCAGCTGGAGATATTTTAGGGAACACAGGGTCTCAAACCCAAGTTTCCATTTGTATGTATGTATTGGTGTTTGTGTAACTAAAGGCCTAATTATGCTGCTAGCAATTAATTTGCAGGCACAGAGACAGAATGAATTGTTGCACTCATACTGGACATGCCTAGTTTTGAAAATCAAGCATTCTGCTGGATTGCAGAACTGCAAAAGTTTCTAGGTCTTCAACTGATTTTAGAAAATTTGCCCTGAAATGCAGTTCGATTCCTCATCTCGCTTCCCCAAATTAGTAACAAATTTTCAGTTTTTAATGTCTAGAAAATAAATTATGTGAAGTCTTCTCACAACCACACTCTGATACCATTTAAGACCAAAATCCCATAGGAGAATTCTACTGCTGCTAAGTTTATATAATTGACTCAATTGCTGGGCCAAGTGATTGGCTCCATACTTACTATCTCCTATATATACAAGGGGACAAAACCAAAATTACTAGAATGTGATGGTTGCACATCTGTTTAGAAAGCTGTATACTATGTCACTCTAATTGTTGGCATTTTAAAAAGCATTCTTCCTTGTATTCCATCACACTTAACTGAAGAATATAAAACACTGACCAGACTTTCTTACGATCAAGGAATTCAACACAGTAAAAAGCTGGTAGGATTTAAATTGTACTGTAGGTTCAAGAGAGAGATTTAAAATTTAGCATACCACATCAGCTTTTAAGGCTTGGGTAATCATGCTTTAGCATTTATTTATATTCCAGTTCCTAATTTTCACTTCTCTTGTTGGCTCTGAAAATAGAAGGCCAGTGCTAACAGACCATTAAAATACTGTGACAGAGATGCTGGAAGCTTAATCTCAAATGATGCATAAAGACAGGGAGTTGAAAGATATTTTTATTATTTACTATTAGAAATCACATTAGCTGAAACTCTTAAAATAAAATATAAAAATATTTGACAGTTCCCCAAAGCTACCTTACTTAAAAGAATACTATTTCTGGGAATTCCTAGGATAGGCTGAAATAGTTATATTTTTGGCTTCAGAGGCTCGGACTACTCTCTTAGTAACCTATCTGTTGCTGTGCCACTAGAGCATGTAATAAAAAAGAAAGATAGTTTTATATAACACGTCTCTTGCTCATCTTCTGAGACAATAGACAATGAGGTCATAGGTGATAGTTCTGTTAGTGTTTCCTTGTTTAGGTCACAAATCCATTTTTTTCTATTGATTTCATGTAAAACCACTGATTAAAAACATCAAACCCAAGCAATTTAGCTTACATTAAAGTGACTGTAATAAAACCCACAGTCTTTTGCTTTCTTTAGGATTGGTCAGCTCTAACCTGAACTGAGCAAAACATTTATATACCTGCTTCTTATAAGATCTACTTATTTTAGAGAAAATCTGAAGTATCCATCTGGTCCATTCCTTTACTCTTCATTGCACAGATGGAAATAAACTTAGGTACATAAAAAGTACATGGGCAAACTGTTCTACTGGAGGTTTTGTATGCCTTTGAGTCTTTGAGAACCCTTTGACCTGTTCTTGAAGGAAACAGATGTAATAGCTCTCATAGCACTCTAACTGTACTCAAATTTGCCAGTCTTATTTTGCTTCAGCAGGGGAGTGACAGAAAATACTGACTCCAAAAGCAATGAGATCTTACTTTTCCAGAATAAGGGGACAATGTAGATATGTATGAGATGGTTTCTTAGCAGTTCCAATAGTAGAAATGCCTTCTTTGTAGTGGAATTTTTAACACTCCAGTCTAGAAAATCAAGTACAGTGGAGAGTAAAATACCAATTTATTTGTGAATTTTACCAGGAAATTGCTCTCTTTTTTAAACAAAAATTTGTTACCTGTCTGTAGCACTGTTGTTTCTTTATAAAGAAGAGATTTGATGAGAATCATGGTTAGATGAAGGCAATTCTCCAGTATAATTTTATATCTTGCATAGCCAGGGCAAGCCAGATATTCTCAAACAATACTTGGATGACTGCCACATCCAGAGGAAATAGACTGTTATCTGTGATCCTGAGACATCATCCCATGAGTTATTACTTATCTGACCCTGTTCCCTCAACCTCAGATATAAATAAAAAGTTTAATAAGGGCAACTGAACAATCAGAGGCAGCTTTGGCTGAAGGTGACACTATTCTCCTCTACTATCTGTATGACCTCCCTCCCTTCCTTACTATGCTCTCCTGGTACAAGAGTAATGCTCACACTGAGATTGAGTACCCCACTCAGCTTCTGGAAAGCAAGGAGAGCCGTTTTCTGTTCCTGGCACCCAAGTGAAAATGCCAAGTGACACATAACCAGAAAGAAAATTAATTTCTTTTGAAAAGAGAGATATTTCTGACACTTTTTACGCTGGATGCCTGCTCTGCTCTTTTAAGTAGCATGTATGCTTGCCAAAAAAACCAACTTAATATGTCAGAAGCAATGGAGGAGAAAAACGAGGTAACCTCAAACCCTGTGGAAGTGATCCACTGTTTGACTTAAAGGGATAACATTGGAGTCCTCTCTATTTTTCACTGTGGACTGAAGAGACCTCTGTAACATGATAGAAAACACTGCATAGGATCACAGTAAAAATTTTAGTATGGCAGGATTTAAACAAAGGGACTATGGGGAAACTCAAGTCCTCAGAACAAACCTGCTGCAGAGAAGTACTTCTCACCATGGTGCAGTACAGCTCACCACCGATTGCTTTCTTGCTTTGTGTGCCCTTCTCATATTGTTTCCTGAGCCTTTTTTCCAGTCAGTGTCTGAACAAATTCTTATACGATCCTTGGTAAGAGTTTCAATTCATATTTTGTGTCAAGCGGAATTATTAAATCTGGAAAGTGTCTCTAAAGCCGCATACGTATCAGGTCTTCCTTGTCTCACAGGTGGCTGTTTGAACCACTTCATTCCAATTTTACCCTTTTCTGATGTTTTTGGTGAATCTTTGATTCTTCCTGTAGTCGTGCTAAATTCTTCTTGTCTCAAATATTAGTCCCAAAATTGTCTTGCAGAGTACTTTTCTAGTTCACAGAAAAATTACATGGATTCAAATAAACATGAAACTTGATTCAAATAAATATGAAGCAAGACTAGTTCAGTGTTTTCCTACAGCAAAAAGATTTCTTCATGTTATTATTTTCACATTCCAATTTTACTTTGTTTATTTTTTTTTTTAATAGTGGAGCCATACACTAAGATTGGAATACTCCTTTTAATGCGTGAAATATTTTATTTTATTTTATTTTATTTTATTTTATTTTATTTTATTTTATTTTATTTTATTTTATTTTATTTTATTTATTTTATTTTTGGGGACATATTTATTGAGAAAGTTACGCTCCTTATGCCAGTTAGTGACACAGTCATCTTTTAACCTGTTGATATCTCTCCACTCTAATTAATAATATATTCTATTGCTTGAGCTGAATCGTCATGATAGCCAACTGTCCACTCCACCCACAGTCTCTGCAGATACATTATTCAGTTGACTGCAGTAAAGGGCAAACATGCACCACTCACTGGACTGTTCTTAGAAAGGCAAATCTACAATGCCCTAAGAGATTGCCATAGTTATTTCTACCATATCATCATGTCAATGTAGAAACTTAGTAAAAATAGTAAAAAAAATTAGAGGAAAAATCTACTCCACTTTTTCCCTAAAGCTTACTACAGTTTAATGTTATTTGTATGGTTATGTGTTGTAACTCACGGTCCCTAGGGGCACCTCAACCATGAACAACACTAACTAACACTGCAGAGGAAACAGGCTAATAATTTTCTGGTTTTCTATGAAATGTGACTTCCAGCTTTGGGCCAAAGGAGGAAAAAGCTAGGGAAAACACCTCAGGCGACCCACTGAATTATACTGATGCTGATTTGGCTCAAAATGTCAGAACAGAGAAATAATGGATCAGAGGGCTACACTCTTAGTCTAAAAGGAAGGAGCAGTGGGTGCATAGTGAAAAATGTTAGCATAGACTAAGATACCATTTACCACTGAAAGACTCAGAACAAAATCAGTTTATACATCTTTCACAATTGTGAGTTCGAGCATGAGGGAAACCAACTTCTCCCTCACCTTTCCTGTAGTCAACTAAACCTGCCACTTGGCTTTAACTTCTCATTACACTGAAGTCCAAAGTGAGACATGGAAAGGCAGAGGAGGATTTTTCCAAATGTTTTTTGTGTTAGGACATATCACATACTGCTGGCCCAAAATATGGAGGGGAATTTCCAAACTGGGAGCAGTAAAAATCTGCTAAAAGCCCTATGGACCCTGTACAGGCCTTATTTACCACCTTCTTGTTTTTGATACTATGCTGCCAGGTTTTTGGGAGCTATTCTACACAGCACCAATACCGAAAAAACCCACCCAAACCCCCATAAATTTTAGAGTCTCCTGTATAAGGACAAAGTCACCTTACACAATGCTAGCTGTTGACAGTGCACCAGGGGGAATTGGATTTTTTTCATTTGTATTGAAAAAGCTGTAAACCAGACATAAAATATAATGTATTACATTCATTTATATATTCTAAAATGCCCTTTGCTCATGGTGTATCAAATGCTTCAGAGAAAGAGATTCAGATGTAAACAAACAAACAAACAAAAAAGGTAATCTTAAGGTTACTTTTGAAAAAAAATAAATGAATAATTTTCTTCCAGCAGAGAGTTCTAGAAGCTAGACTTTTCCCTGTAAAACAATGATCCTGATAGTTGTGCAAATCCTTCAGTTGCTCGGCTGCCTTCAGCAGAGATGAATCCTCCCTTGCAGCACTCAGAACACCAGGCCATCATCACCAGCCAGGACACTGTTATAACTCTGAGTTTCTGTAAATCTTTGCAATACTATCATTTTCATGGTAGGGAATGGTCTATGAGAGGGAGCACATCCTTACAAACTCTGGCCCTTTGGCAAGCACACCTGCCACCATGCAAATAGAACTGATGCATTTAGATGTATGGTCTAATTTGGTGTTGGTTTGTGAAGGGTTTTGCTTTAACATGGTTCATTCTATATCTGTTTGCCTGGAGTGAATAACATATCTGTCCTTTCTACTTTCAACTGCAAACTAAAACACATTTGCTGTGTTTCTATTGCATTTCATTTACAATTTCTGATTAAATTCTTTGAGGTCCTGGCCTGCAGAAATCAGCACCTGTGTCACTAAACCCTAACACTGAAGTTTCAACAGCTGTGGCAAGAAGAACTTTCAGAATATCTCCTTTGAGGCTACAGCTACAGCCACTCAAACATCAGAAAGTAACCCAAAGAAATGGCTTTAGCAAAAGATATAGATGGAGATTTAAAAGTGGATTGGGGTTTATGTGAAAAATATCTGGGTTTTATCTGTTATATCCAACAAAAGTTTGCGAATGGGCCTCAAAATGGATGCAAAAGTAACATTTCTACTTAAAGCCCTTATATACTGCTGGAGCTGGGTAAAAAGACTCCTATAAACAAGAACCCTTGGATACCTACCAGGGCATCCATAATCCTCTATTACAGGAAGGCATGTGTCCTTTGAAGTCACTGATGTGGCATTCGCTTGTGTTGTGATCTCTTTCAGAAATTCACTTTTGCAGCTGAATCAAATGTTTGGTAAATGTATTTAGACTGTAAGCATACTGTGTTGACAAAGATAACATAAATTTGCATCAAAGCAGCTCAGTCACGAGCTGTGTGTAAAACCAGAGTCTAAAAACAACTCTTTTCAAAAGTTTTGGTTTCTGGACAATGTTGTTTACAACTTTTAACAGCTGCTCTTTGTTGTTGGTTGTTGGTTGGTTTTTTTTTTTTTAATTCTGAAGTTTATCACACTACATGCTGTAAAACACCATAATCACATTTTTCTCAGAATTTTCTCATGTGTCGCCTTCAGCATCTCATATAAATGAACAATGTTTTTCAAGTCTTCTTCCTCTGAACAATCCTATTTAATACATGTGTTTATTGATGCATTTCTGTCTTTTGAAGACAAATGGCATATAATAATAATTGTGCACCATCTGGGAAGTGTACAGCCTGAGTAAAATGCCAATGGGTTGCTTTTGCTCGCAGCTGCACAACCTAGAGAATTTTAGGCTCCCTCCTTGCAGCCAAGCTCCTTCCAATGCTTGTCTGAGACTGGACATGCAAAAGATGGGCAAGTGAAGGCAGCCTGCCCACAGAGACATGGGCATGACACACATCTGTTTTCAGAAAGCCTGCAGGGTACCTGTGTGGTCTCTCTGTGTGTGAAAATTTAGGAATGAGACAGTGGCCTAGTAAAATATAGGTGTATACTTCTCATAGCAGATAACCTGTGGAAAACTCTGGACCTCCAACGATTTAAAAATATGCACTGGGATCCTGAACACATAGGAAACCAAAATGCAATAGCTTCTTTTAAAGGTAGCTGTGAAGCAGAAGGTCATATCAGGGGGATGTGAACACCAGAGGAATCAGCTTAAGTTCTAAGTCATCATTTGCATGGGACCTCAGAGGAGTGTGGAGATTGTCCAGGAAGAAGCAGGGATCATGGGCTGTCTCACGAAGCCTTGCCAAGGAGCCCCCTGAGGACTGGATGGAGGATGGGGTGCAGTGCAGCAGCACAAGACTTGTCACTGCAGCCACAAGGGCACCTTATGCTTTTGTCTTGCCTGTTACTCTTTCTCAATCCACATGCATGTTACCAAAGATGTGTTTTCATCAGACAGTGAACAGACAGTATTTATTCCTCTGCTGAAATATTCCCACACACATTAACATGTCTAATGTTCCTTTTTTGACCTGAAGGTCTTCTAATTATGCCTGACTTCTGTGGAAGTAAAAGATTGTAATACCTGCATTTACAATGATCCCAACCATGTCTTGGGAGAACAAAATAGCGTTGACTGTATGCAAATTGTTGGAAAAAGGGAACAGTGTCATGAGTAGCAAGCCTCATCTCCAGTAACATAGATATATGATCCAGAAAAAAAGTCAGTTCTTGCATCACCAGCTATCCCACGTGCCCTGGAAAAAAAATAGCTGGATCCTTGCACTTCCTAAAAAACTGTATGACATCATGTGCTGTAAAGAAAGAGCAACCTTGTAAGCAACCTTGCCAGACATCTCAGAAATAGGTCTCAGTCGGCCCTGGTCCCAGATCCTGGCAGCATATTTGGATTAAGGGTGTTGCCACAGGATGCAGAACTGTTGCCTGAGAGCCTTAATATTCATCTGCAGGTGTTATGTACTACAGTCATGGGCCTATAGTTCATGAGGATGCAGAGACTCTTTCTAATACAAACAAACACCCCAGGAGTTGAGAAAAACAGAAAATAAGATTTAATTAATGAAACCAGCTGGTTACTTCTAGTGTGGTCAGGGAGGAGATGGAAGGATCTTGTTCTGCCTCTGGGGGCAGCTCTAAGAAGAACCTACAGAGCTTCTGACTCAGAAATGCTGAACTCAAACATGTATCTTGTTCTGACACTCATTTGTGGGGAAAAAAAAAAAAAAGTAGTTAAACCCTTCAAAACAATGACAATCCACAGCAGTGCTTCATGCACTGCAACTCATATGAGTGTTGCTGCCTTTCATCTGGGAAGGGCTGGACCTCATTCAGTGAGCTCAGACTATAAACCCTGCTGTTTTTAAGTCTGGCTCTTTGCAAGAGCAGCCTACCTGTCAGTGATGTGTGATGCCACTGAGCTTTTCACATACTGCAAATAGCACACCTGCCACTGATCAGCTGAGGAGTCTACTCAGCCTGAAGGGGTTAGAGAAATTTTGTAAGACTGCTCATGAGGGTCTCAGTTGTTCCTTTTTCCCCCTTATGCCTAGTGACTCTCCACACCAGTCTGGTCTCAGGACCTGCCTCCGGTGATGCCACTTGGCTCCCTGGTGGGGGCTGTGCTGTGGTGGAGGTTGTGCTGTGAAGTTCTTCAGCAGTGCACTGACACACCATTTTCTCTTTTGCATGTGTAAAGCCTTGCTTACCAGCACACTTTAAGCAGCTATGCCCCTCTCCAACACTTCAAAGAGAAGAGCAAGCAGAAGTACCACTGGATGCAGAAAAGAGGAAAGAGCATGTAGCCCATCTAGAGCCTTTCCAGTTCCTCACAGCTGGGACAGGGCCAGGAGAGCAGTGGGGGCTATGAGGTTGCAGCTGATAATGTTGGTATCAGTGGGTGTTGAGGACACCTGGATAAATATACTGTTGATACTATTGGTACTAACAAGACATTATTGGAGTAGAAATACGTTGCCATCACTATTTAGTCTTGAGCAAGTCCTGGCAACTGATGCCAGGAATGAAGGAAGGAACATGTGACTATGGACAGCGCTGTTAATTCTTTATCTGAACTGGGAACTGGTTTCCTTTGGTAAAAAACTGCACTAGCTCACATGCTTCTTGAAAATGGTGTGAGGGAAGAGCTTAAACCGTGCAGTTCGCTTTGTCATTTTTCATGAAGACAGACAGTATAGTTGATTTATAAGTTACTGATCAGGTTTTGAGCTCACCTCTGGTACCCCAGAACCCCAATTCACAGAAACAAAAAAGTTTGATCTCCTGTCTTCTGGGCATACATTTCTCTAGAGACAGTAGTCCCTACAGAATCAATACAGTTATTTTTTTCTATTTGACAGTTTTACAGCCATCATAAATAACATGAAATTACCTTAATATGAACTATTCTGGAACCCTGCCCTCTCCTGCCTCCGCTCAAACTGAAGATGGCATGACGTTCAGCATTGCGTAAGAAAACAGACATAGCTTAAGAAAGCATTCATGTGAACATGCTCAAAGCTTAAAAGCAGTCAAGATTAAGGGCCCTCTTTTGTTGGGGACTCTTTAAAAACATGTTTTCTAATAGTGATTGTAAGTGACATCTACTTCTACAACTCAAAAAAAAAAAAAAAAAAAAAAACATGTTTTGAAATCAAATCTTCATATATGGACAGCTTTTAAAGAATGAATTTATCTTTCCTTCTCTGGAATTACTTTTTCTTTAGAAATTTAAGCTGACTACAGTAAAACTACACCAAGTGGCTCAAATACTGCAAAATATTTTTTTCTTTGGTTTTGTTGATTTATGGAATATTTTTAAGTTATCTTCATATTGTTTGGCAGTAAGACATCTTCACACTTTGGATGTTTTTAAGCTAGAGAACTGAAGTGCAGAATCACATAACAGTTGAAGTTGGAAGGCACTTCTGGAAGTTTCCCTCATCCAAACCCTCTGCTTGAAGCAGGGTCAAATCAAGCAGGTGGCTTAGAATTTTTTTCTTATCTATGGTAAATAACTTGTCTTAGAACATGTCCTTTTTATATATAAAGGTAATTGGGGAAAACAAAAAAGAAATCAAGTCAGAATAGACTCATAACAGTGAAGTAGAAAGCCAGCCAATACCCAGCTGTCATATACATGACTTCTCCTTCCAGCACAAAGTAAGCAGAGCCTGGCATTTTTTCTTGTAGAGTGCTGTTGCAGTTACAGAAAGATTTCTTTTCTTTGGAGTAAAGACTTAAATACCCTGTAACACCAATGTTCACTGCTCATCTCCCTTAGACATATGGGCCAAAATTTCAGTAATTTTCTGTTCTGCTCATGTTGCATAAAAAACGCTACTAGGCTGTGCATTGCATACACATGGCATGTTGAAGGACTGACTCCAGTCAGACACGCAGGGAACCAGAGAGCAGATTTCCACAATCTCTCTGGCCAATGCATCATTCTACAGGCCACTGTAGATTCACACAATCCCTGTGATCTGAGGCAATTCAGATCTGCTCTAAATTCTGTGGTGTAACCTAGAACCAGAAGTTTCACAGCATCAGAGTGTTGGATTTAAATAGATCTGCTGAAAGCTGCTATGCTTATACTCCATTTGTGTCCTGAAAACACTG
Source organism: Athene cunicularia (assembly GCF_003259725.1). Lineage (NCBI taxonomy): Eukaryota > Metazoa > Chordata > Aves > Strigiformes > Strigidae > Athene > Athene cunicularia. The sequence continues at coordinate 122,258,504 of NW_020799095.1, forward strand.
AAATTCTGCCACCAGCATTGCTATGAACAGAAACTGTCACTTTAGAGGTGATATTAGAGCCTCCTTGTTTCACTACTGCCATCATGAATATTGCAAGAGGGGTCATTTCTATAAAATCTATTGAAAATTTCATTAAATGAGAGAGAAGGGATTGTTTGGATATCTATAAGGGTTTTAATTTGTCCAAATGGTAACGCAGGGGGCATCCAGAGTGTTAGCTGCAGCTTGGGATCTATCCCTGAAATCTCACATGCTGAGATCATACTTCCAATTCTGTTTAAGTCAACCATGCATTATAAAATAGCATTAATTTGTTGTTATGCCGTATCTCATCTTCTGGGACTTTTGAGCTTTCTTCATTTGATTGTCAGATAAGTTCCAAAAATACTGAAATAAGCTGAAACAAAAAGTTTCCCAATGTTATTCACTTTCATATGATTTATTTTAGTATTTATTCTGTAGTCATTATTCTAAGATAACACACTTAAAAGGGCAACTAAAATTTGTCAACATTTGTCTCTGGAAATATCTAGAAAGAAGTTGAAATTGTGAAGGTTTTGCTTCCTTTTAGCCTGTAGCCTCTGACATCTGTATCATTGGTTTTGTATACATTTTTCATAGTGTATTTATCTTCAGGAAGACAAGAAATGGGTTTCTGACATAATCATAATATAGCAACAGACCACAGTAGGGTCACACTGATATAGCACCTTTTTGTAAATGTAAAATAAATACATTCCCTATGTTCAGAACATGGAGAGAGAGGCCTACAGGGAATAAAATCCACAGAAGTCAGAAGTTTTCTTTCCATAATTATTTTAGGGGGACAGGTTTGGCAGTGCCCTAGTCCCTGAAGAAGAGGAACAACCTGAGCTTCTCACAGTTGGCCCCAAATCTGCCTTCAACCCACAGAAAGGAGAAGCCCATCCTACCTGATCTAGTGCCCTTGAACTTCACTAGGACTGTAAGTGTGAAACATCACCTCTGGGAAGAAGTTGTATCCACCTGTTGGCTAACAGAAGATGCTCATACAAAAGGGTTATTGTCTCTGATGTTTAAGCATGCATAAAATGTATTACAGAAAAGTATGACAGTGAGGTGACAGGTGAGGAAAACTTTGAGGTCCAGGCCACTGATAAAAAGCCAGGAGGAACAAGCTACACATAGATTAAAAGAGGGAAAAAATCCTGTTCTTGTTAGTGAGATCAGTGAACAAATTGCATACCATCTGCAATGCAGAGATACAAATAACTCACAGAAAATAGCCTGGTCTAAGGAATAAGCTTCTGAACAGATTCTGGAAGTACAGTTTTACCAGCTGTAAACAGGATTTTGCAGGACTGAAATAACGATCTTCCATTTAATGCTAAGAGGAATAATAACAGGGAGGATGACAATGCTGGTCCTTTCTGTGGTCTGGCTGGCTGCAGAAACACTGTTGGACAATGTTGGATAGACAATCACATCTGCCCCCCTCAGCAGGAGGAAAACCATGGCTACATGAATCTTTGTAGCATTCAGAAGTGGCAAAGTGAAAAGCTTCAGGACAGATGCCTGAAATATTACTGGAAAGTCATTATTTACTAGAGTTTAGGATCAAATAAAAAACTACACTGGCAAGGGAAGAAAATGTTCTGTTGAAGCAAATGTTAAAACCCAGAAATATGTTTCACCTGACAGCTTGTTGCATTTCACCAAAGTATGAGTGGGCAAATGAGTTCATAGCACAAGCTGAAAGGGTGTCCACTTTGATATCTGACTCGATGGCAATAGCAAAGGGTGGGTGGGGATGCAGATCCTTGCAGAGAGACTGTGGGCACACTTATTCCTCACCCTTTCATCCTAGAAAGAAAAATGAGAATGAAAAATCAAGAAACTGAGTGAGAGATAAAAGAGATGGGAGATAAAGCCTTGAGGTAGCAGATAAACCTCCAGGCAAGCATTGAACAGCTGCACACATGCTTTACACAGAGCCAAATCTAGAGTGAAGAAGAAAATGAAGGGAATAGCCCATATTTTTTAGTGGAAGTTTGTTGGACTGAGAAGAACATTTCAGGATAATGTGTAACAGATGGTAACTTAATGGGAAGGGAGGCAGGAGGCAATTTACAGTATATAAACTCTTCTTTGAAATATTAGGGCAAAAGAAAGTGCTGAAAAGATTAGGGGTAACTAGCAAATTACACAGAAAGAGATGAATCTGTGTCCTGCTTGAGGTAACTGAGCACCTGCAGTGGTTGGATACATTCTCGGCAAGGGATAAGAGAAAGTATGCGCTGGCAATGATGTATATGAGAAAAGGGACAAAATGTACAGAGAGACAGAGGACAGCAGCACAGGTGCAAGGTCAATGAACAGAGAATCAGTAAAGCCATAACAAAGGAAGTGACTGTAGGAGTGCTCCAGAGCCCTACATCTGAATCCCAGAAAAAGGAAGATTAGAAATCAGAAGAATTACAGAGGGATGCACCTTTATGTTAAAGAAAAATAATGAAATCTTATTTCCACTACTTTGAAACTGCCAATATAAAGGAACAAATAAGAAAAGGGTGATACTATAGTCATTGAGAAAATAAATAAACAAAGGCAGGCACCTATATGCTACAATTATGCCCCTCTGAAACACCTCTAGTCTCCCTTCATCTGCCTCTTGATACTATGATGTTTTGGCTGCTGGGCACATGTGTAACAGCATGAGCCCATGACACTATTAAGGTACTTGGAGCATCTGGGCATACTTGACTCATGACAAGATCATCAGACCAGGACCTTCACTGATCTTCCCTGTAGACCCAGACTCCTGGGGGAAAAAGACCTTGAATCACAGTCTCTCATTTCCCAGCAACATATATTTAGCACGCAGTGATAAGGTGCGCTTAGATAGGGAGCTTTGCTATTAAGGTTTCTCCATTTGTATGAATACAATGAATCCATATTTACTGGACCAGGGTGGGAAACTCTGACCCATTTATCAAGGCACTAAATTAGGAATGAGTATTAGTAAATTAATATTTGAATATTAAACAAAACCAAAAACCTTTCTAGGGTAGCCTAATTCCAGAATTAAACTCTAATAAGAGAAAGTGAATGTAGGAGTTTTGAGCTGAAGTGAGCACCACTGCAATGCTTAATGCCTGCAAAGGAAACCTAGGTACCACTAAACTAGAGTGACAGTGTCCAACCATGAGCACCCCTCTCCCCAAAACCCATAACTAGGCAGCATCTATGCTCCATAGGTAATACATGAAGAGAACAACGTAGCATCCACAGAAGCCAGCCCATGGAACCGATAGACAATGTAGCTGATAGAAAATAGCAGGGGAAGTAGAGTTTTGTAAGTATTGCAACTGGATATGTATCGTGTCCAGGCTAAAAGATCAGCAACTTGAGTCCAGGGATCACAGCTCTGATTCTGCCCCTGAAACCCTATGGATTTTTTTTCAGGCCATAGATGAAGAACAAGGAACTCCCTTTTTAATTCAGAGTCAGAGATTAGGGTAGTTAATTAAGATGTGATAGCCTGCTTCACCTTCATTTCTGCAAGACAGCATTTTGGCAGTCTGAAGAATGGATACTATGAAAAAGTAAATGGATAAAGCACAAAATTCTTGTGGAAAAGAGGCCAGTTTTGTATAACTTTAAAAAAAATGAATTAAATATCTGTGAGGCTGTTTATTTGGCAAAGTAAAACATTATGAAATTAATTAGAATTAATTTATAAGCAGCAACAATCGTCAAGATGGAGTAAAGCTGAAAACAGAAAAATGAAAAAAGAAACATTTAATAAAATTAATTCCTTATATCTGTAGCTCAGAATATCTTCCTATTTCTGTTGTATTCTTTTTGGCAGTTATTTAGCTGAATGTCAAAAGAAAATAGTAAGCCTCAGTCTGTGTTATTAACATGTAACTTACATTTTAATGGGTCTGCATTTGCTTCACTGCATCTACAAAAAGCCTGCTAATAACAAGTAATTGTGTTAGTAAGGGCAGTGCCAACACATTAAAGGCCATATAGACTTTCTAACAATGAAGCCTTGAGAATGGCACAATTTAGATACTACAGCCTGAGTTTAATGGTGTTAGACTTGTCCTATATATTCTCCTAAAATCTAGAACTTGTCCCTGTTAAAGTGCCAAATATGATTGCTACACCAGTTTGAGTTATATTGCCAGTCTGAAAATAACTAAAACGTGGTCTTTATTAACAGATATACTTCTCAGTACTGACTTGTAACTATTCCCCTGGTTACTGAAAACTGTTACTAATAGTTTTTTCTCCTTTGGCTCTGCAATTACTTAGCAGCCAAGCAGATTAGGTGGATACCACTTTGTCATGAACATCTTCATCAGAACTGTTGTGAGCAATGAATGCCCAGTTGCCACTAACGTCCTAATCTAGCCTGCTGAAACTTTGTAAATGCTGGAGGTCAGCTGGAACAATGTATGAAAATGAAGTTCAGTCTGTGATTGAGTATGGCTATAAATAGCCAAAAAAGAAAGCCTTTTAGCACCTTGCTTCTATATCAACTGCAGAACTAGCTGAACTGTTAAAATTGATTGCAACCATAGAAAGGTTAGATTTTCTGGTGAGAAACGCACTTCAGCTCACTAACTGAACTCAAGACTTATTAAACACCATCATAGGCATAGTCTCATTTGTTACCCTGAAGTAGGACCTCCATGTTGTAGTGTTTAGCTAGAGAGCGATTGTGAAGTCATCATGGAAAAGGTCTTGTGGCTTTATAATACAAAATAAGTTGTTGTCAAGTTATTATTAAAGTGTATACAGTGTCCAAGGCATATCAGACAGATCATGTAACAAAATCGTGGAACTTTCACAAAATGGGTGAAAGGGTAAGCAAGATAATGGACTATTTGATATCTGGTAGACTTTAAAGTTAAGAACTTCTAATAACAAATGAAAACTTACGCCTCATTTGCAAATAAACATGGGCCTACGCACATGTCCACGCAGGATGTAAGGGAACAGAAGTGCTGATGGAGGCTGTATATATAGCAAGGGGCAGCTGAACGACAACCAGACTGGCATAACCCAGCTGTAGACAGGCCAATTCTCCTGGAGTGAAGCCTTCATTTACTCATTGTGCCACGCAACCCTGAGGGCTCAGGGACTGATGTCTACCCCCATTCCACCTCCCTCTTATACACAATTTTCCCTATTTTTCTTCAATGTATAATGTTTTGTTGCATTTTGGTTTATTCAATGCCATAAAATTGCTTTAGATTTTTGGACCTAAAACTTCTTGCATAGAAAGAATCAATTATTGTTGCCTTGTATGGTCTTCTCGGACAAATAATTAGTTGGGTTATCTTACCTTTCAGAATAGCACAGTACCTGAGATAAAAATGGCTTTGACACAAATATTGAAAAATGAAGTATTAATATCAATCTTTTATATTCTGCAGAGGCAAATAAATCAAGGTCCTATAGTCCTGAACAACAATCAGCAAATAAAACTGGTATGTAGTGAATGCAGCAAGACCCACTTCCCATTCATGACTAAAGTGGTTTATGACAGTAATATATTACTGAAGCTCTGTCTATCTGTAAGATTCAGATACTCTCAAAAATGGGTGAATCCATATGTCCCATAAGCAATTTTCTTATTGTACATAATATAACATAGTGTCCTTGTCAGGCTTTCTGAAATACTGTCGAGCTGTCAAAAAGGTAGAGTAAAAATATCTGTAGAGTAGAAATCTTTTTAATCATCTTCCTGTCCGATCACATGAAAGAGTTAATATTTTCAACTTCTTAGCAATGTCACTGAATCAGTCCTTTCCAATCACTTCTCCAGCCTGAATGTACCTTCTTCTGAATTCCTACTATTGCTTATATGGCCCATAGGTTTTACTGCACAAAACCTTCACACATCTAGTATTCTCTCTGATGCTTTCTTTCCCTTCCACTGGGCCCTGTCATAGCTGTTTCTAATTTGTTTGTTACCTTGGGCTGCTGACAATTATAACTTTAAAAATGATGTCATGGTGTACATATCTAAATGCAGAGCAGATTTCTGAAGTGCTGGTATGGGCCCACTGATCTGAATTCCCTACCATCCAGATTCACTCTCTGCCCTGTGTCCTACAGGCAGACTTGCTCAGCTGGGAGGGTATGGCTGCATGAAGGAGAGGGATGGGAGCAGTGGTGGACAGGCAAGTAGAGTGGGAAGAGGGCTCTCTCCCTGAGCCTGCTCCTCCACCTGTCCCACAGTGCACAACTGCTAGCCTGGCATCCCCAGTTCAGCTGCATCCTACCAGCAGCCTGCTCCTGGGATGAGGAGCAGGCACTCTGCACTAGCTGTCTCAGGTGGCCACACAGAAATCAGTGGTAAGGAATGGGGAACACTTCAGGAGATGTTTTCGCACCTTGGCACACAAAACATCACAGATAATGCTTTCTTCAGAGGACACCTGAGGTCTCAGGTACAAGATACAGTGTTGGTCTGTCTTGTTCTTGTATTAAAAGGCTTTCATAGCAACTGAATGGGTGTCACCAGCCCCCTTCCCTCCCCAGCTCTCCTGGCTGTACCTGCCCAAAGCAGCTGTCAAAATAAGGGGTCCATACAGAACAGCCCACCCAGCTCTGTCACGCGCAGTACGGGTGGATTGGGGTCTGTGATGCTTCTCTTTTCACTCAGTGATAATCATAATACCAATCCATTGGCATAATCTTAGTTATTATTTTAATACTGTGGTTTCTTTAGTATGCATCAAGAAGTATTGTCTGAAAAGAGAGAGCTCTCATTATTTCTGTTTCATGGTGAGATACAGGAGAACAGAGAATTGCAGTGACTTGCCCATAATCTATAGCCCAGGAATGATGCAATAAAGCTTTATGAAGTGATGAGCATGTGAAGAAGGTGGGTTATGCACCTCATTCGTGATTATTTACTGACTCCTATAATTCACGAACTAAAAGATAATCAGATGGCAAATTCAAAACCAGTGAGGTTCTTAATACAGTCCCCAGGCAAACTTTGGGGCATCACAGTAAGATGGTTTGGTTGGTGTAAAACTTATCTGACCAAACCAAACTGTGGCAGGAAAGATCCATCCCAGAGGATCCTGAACTTCAGATCGCTGAAGGCTACAAGGGAACATCAGAAAAGTAACATTGCCCTTTGTTTGTTCTTAGGCATCTACTATTGACCAGACTGGGGATAAAACACTTGTCCACACCAAACCTGTCCTCTGACTCAGTACATATGCCCTAGTTCATTACATATCCAGAAAGTCTGTGCCAGAGATGTGAATAAAACTTGAGCTGTCCAGCCTTTAGTCCAGTTCTCATGCACCAGTAGTGATGACTCTGGACAATTCTGTGAGCTGTCTTCCATTTGCTGCATGTCACTAAAGTAAAGAATATGATAAGCTCAATAAATATTCCTGACCTAAATGACAGAGGCCGATAGTAAATAAAACTATGTCAAAAAATCCAGTAAAACAAATAATACTAACATGGAATGAAGGTTAGTCTGCAGTATGGCATGCACAGTTTGATTTCCTGCTCTTCTCAGGGCTTCTCATACAGCCTAGGCACACGGCTTATCAGTTTTTGTGTTTCATTATTAACTGTAAAAGCCCCTTTCCTTGTCATAAAGGATGATAGCATGATACACATTTGAAAGGTAAATTTTTCAGAGTAGTCAAGAAAGAAGATGGGCCTTCAAATCCCAAGGAAAAAAACACATTAAAATAAAAATATTCAAATGAAATAAGTAAGTAGGAATAAAAAAGAGATAGGAACTGGGCCTTTAGAAGTGTTAGTTTTAATAAAAAAATTGCAATTTCAGAAGCAGTCTCTGTCTAGGTATTATTTCTTTATGGCATATACCCAAGATTATTGTTGAAAAGTGTCTTTCACTCTTCCAGTACATTAAGATAAAGTGCTACAGCTTACATTTCCTATTGGTATTTTTTCATTTTAAAAGCATCAGAGCACCAAGAAGGTATTTTAAAATGATGTGCATTGACTTGTATATTGGTACTAAGATTTTTTTCTATACTGCCTGCAAGCAAAAATCACAGAACTATGGTGTTTCCATAGCAACTGCATTTTAATAAGGTGAAATTTCCAGTTTGATAGAGCTGAACAACTAATAATGTCAGCTTCTAGTGCTGCAGAAGCTCAGATGTCAGGAAGGGTCAACATAAAGCACGGGACTAAAATTGATTCTTTGCAACATTCATCTTTATTGCTAGTATAATTTTAGGAAAAGCCAATAAAAGATATGATTAAAACAGTAATCTTATTTTTGCACACTTCTCATATCATGAAGCATCAACATTCAAAATGTATCGATTTAAAGCTTATGCATATGTCTCCATCATGCTCTTTACTGCAAGCTCACTTTTCACTTCTGAGTTTTTACTCTACAGTACTTCATGGGAGAGTTCTGGGAATAGTTTTGAGTTAACGGATGTCAGTACACACCATCTGACCATCAGTGTATGCTGCTGTTTGTCAGTCAGAACATCAACTTTTGCTGTAAAATCACAGTTACCTTAAGGTCAGGAACTAAATTCAAGTGGGATTACTTTTTAAGAACCCCGAAGAAATCACAAATTGGTATTTGGCTTTTACAGTCAATGGAAGTTCTTTCAAAGGCTAGACAGCTCTTTGGTTTTCTTTTCAGTCCCTTTTTCTGTGTCTATGGACTAACAAAAGATTTTCTGGAGGTTTCCAGTGGCTTTAGGCTGGAGAGACTTGGGAAAAAGTGAAGCTGAAGAGAAAATTGATCACTGTGACAGGAAAACTCTTTCTTATATTAACAGCACATTGTATGGCCAATGTGTTAAGTGATCTTATTCTGCTCCACCATGGTACTGGCTTTCTCCAAAGAAGTGACACTAGAATTAATTCATATTTCAGTATGAGCTGCAATCCCTCCCAAATAAATCAAAATGAAAACAAAATTTAAAAAGAACCGTTTAGATGCCTTTAAAAAGGAAGCTAGTATTTAAATAATTTATTTTCAGAAATTAAGCTTGTAAGTAAAATGTCAAACATCAAGGTGCTTACAATAAAATCAGCTGACAGCATAAGACCTTGTACTGCAATTTCTCTTTAAGAGATCTTTTTTTTCCCTGTTTCATCATGAACTGTACAACTCCATCTATGTTAGTATATGATCATGCCATTGCCTGGCTTGGAGGCCAACTGTCAAGGAAAGGCCTACGCGCATACTGTATGTGTATCTAAAAAAGTGTTGTCATATGCAGATTCCCTATTGGGAGTGACTGGTTTTATTTTCTGAGCTGTGTTTGGGACTGTTGGGGACCACTGACCAGCTTGGGCCAAATCTGTGCCAGGGACCATCCTCATGCCTACACCAAGCACGCAATGAACATCCTGCCCTGGAAATGTTCCTCAGCACTTTTTTTGGTTCATACCCATACTGTAATAATGAAAACAATGAGTAAGCAGTGGTTAAACCTTTGTACATATTGTGTTGCTAATGATGTGCGCTAGAGCCTGAAGATTATATGAATCTCCTATAAACTGTGAAAGATATATCTTAGCATCATTATAGAGCATATTTAGGATCTACTGAACGCAATTACTGTGTAGTAGTTTTGTGCATTTAACTCAGCTTTTATTGCAATCACAATTTAACTTAACCAGAACTGAGAGTTTTTGAAAATTTCTCCAAGCAAAAATGCAAAATCTATGTAAATTAATTTTTATATATGCTTATGTCTTTTCATAACAGATAATTTTAGTCCTCTGTATTCAAATCTCTGATGTGAAACATTAATGTATTAAGGAATGTTTATACTGTACATAGAAAATATGAGTGTATAAAAATTAAGCCATCTCAAAATACTGCCCACATAGCCCTCACAGACATTTTGACACTTTTTCTTTAGTTCTTAACCAGTACATTTCTTTATCTACATAGTGACTATTAGGCATATTATAAACAATTCATAAAAAAATTTCATGTTGAGTCATTAATATGAGAAATTATGACAGTACAAACTTATAAAAGCCAAAACTAAAGTACCAACATAATAAAAGAACACTATCTTTAATAATTAATATTTTGTATTTCTCTAAAATTAGATTATTTTTCATGCAGAGGCTCAGATGCCATTAATTCAGCAGGACCGTACATAACTGGTTTAAGTTATGAATTTGGCCCCAGAGATTCTGTTTGTGTTTGCTTTGAGTTTCACAGGAATGCTGATTTCAGACTGTTTATGGCACACATGTGTGTGTGTGCTGCGGCGGAGTGGGGGGTAAGAAACAACGCTGAAGATGATGCTGTGGTGGATACGGAGCATCCAGCAGAAGCTGTGGAACATATTTAGCTAAGACATTGCGACATCAGCTTTAAACCAGATTGATCCTGCAATCCTCTTTCTAGCTGAGCTCTCTGTAAAAGAGATGGTAAGCAGGACACTGGGCTGTCCGTGGTGGTGGTCATGGGAAATACCAGAATGATGGAGCTGGAGACACTGGTCCTGTGTCCATGTACAGGCGCTAGTGCAGCTGAGGATCACACAGTGCTGTCGAAGGAGCCACAGACAGGCTCAAATGGAAGCCAGCCATCTGAGATGACTGAAAGCCCCTGGCTGCCTTCTAATGTGCTGCCAGCCCATTGCCAACTTCTCTAATATTTTTGTCATGCAGCCGTTAACCACTGGGAACTGTGGTGAGAGTACCAACGTACTGGGAAGACCGGCAAACAGATTTTATGTGGTAATAGCACTTTGACACTCCAGAATTGATAGTTGTCCTTGCTTTAGAAAGAAAACAATTTTTGTCTTCTTGTTTAGATATATTATTCACAAGAGACATCTGAGACTTAAGACCTATCATCTCCTCCCTGCCTGCCTCCTCCTCCAAAATAGGTCTGTGGGGATAAAAAAAGCATCACCCCAGGGTCCTCTCACACCACCCTTCAGAAAGCTGTGGAGCAGCATTGCCAGCTTCATGCAGAGGGACAGTGCAGCTGTGCCCAGACAGTACTGCCTTGCATACTCCCAACAGGATCAAGGGGCCAAAGCATCTACCTTTGCCCCTTGCTGCCCCACTGTGCTCAGGCATGCAGGAGCTCCTGAAGTCCCCAGCCTCAATGCTAAGAAGGCTTTCTGGTTGCAAGACAGAAATGTTTTTGTCCCTTTCACAGAATTCAGGAGAGGTTCTGTATTCAAACAGGAAATTGTAACATCAGGATGTAAAAACTCTCTCCTTAACTGTCATTTAATCTAGATTACAATGCTCTGATTAATGTCATTGCTTAACTAAGATGGAAATTTATATGTATAAACAGCTAGAAGCAACATATAAATGATGTTTAAGTGGTGAATGTGACTTATGAATACATAATATATCAGCCTTCACTAGATTTAGAGAATGCAAATGCTAGAGGTGGTCCCTGCCCTATAAATCTCATAAACTAAGTACAAGAAGACAAAAGCCCTGATGTGATGGATGAGAAAACAAAGGGTAAAGGTGACATGATTGTGAGCAGTGGCAGCAGTCCTGGATCTGCAGGACTTTGACCTTGCTAGAGAAAAAGGTTGAAAAACTAATACTGAGGTGGAGGGTGGGGAATATATCTCCTAACTACAGCCTTACATGACATTTACAACTAGGTTGCAAATATCAAGCATATGACACCTTCATAATTTCTGTTTCCTTTGTAAACCATATTAAAGCTGCTAAAACAGCTAATCAGGCTGTGCAATAATTTGAAATATGCTTTAATACTAAACAGAAGATTCAGATTTAAATCACATGACAATATGGAAGTAATTAGAAGTGTTCATGTTCACTGGGCCTACTCCTAATTGTGATATTTGCATAAAAATATGGGGCAAGCTGCTGGATAGAAAATTATATGCAATTGTGCTTTGCACAATGTATTAACTTGCTAAACTTCAAAATACCCAGCAGTACAGACACAGAGAAACCTTACCATTCTGGATATTAACTAACATAAATAATTGAGTTCTCTCAACATTAACTTCTGTGTTATTTGCAGTGATTTTCCTAAGAAATATATTTATTTCAGGCACTTGAAAATGATGGCTTATTTTGTTTCATCTTACATCAAAAAACTAATTTTGACTGGAAAAATCTGTAACACAGTTGAACAATTTGTGCTTGCTACTAGCTGTAGTAGAGCAAACATTTACCAGCCTGACCAGCAACAGGACTGCACAGTGCTCTAATTAGCAGGGTTCCATGGTATTTATTGACCCCATTAGTGCATCATGGCAAACCAGGTCATGGCATTCCAACAGCTTGCCTAATGATAGGCAATATCTCTGCAGCAAAATCAGATGAGCAGTGAGGAGTTGTAAGCTCCTGGCTCTGAGCTTCATCCACTAGATTGCACCACAATCAAATTTCCAGATGTCATTGAATTTCAGTGACTCACAGACAGACTCATAATGGCTGTTTGGCATGAAGATTTTTGGATGACTGGATAGGAAAACTCTGGGATTAACACAAAGAAAGGAGCTTGGGACTGTGTATCTTGGTGGGTCTACCTAGTTTTACAGGTCAGACTGTATTCTCCACAGCTTCTTGGGAAAGCTGGAAAGCCATGGTCCACATCGTTCATTACAAAAAATTACAATGTATGGGTTAGTTTCCATAATGGAAATTGACATCTCGGGACCCTTCCCCACATATTTAAATTCCGTAGTATTTTCCTTTGTGAAGTAGTAACATTACAATAAATGTTCATATTAATGCAGCGTTCCTGGGCACCTGTGGGCTGACATTTTTTATTATGATATATATTTCCCATAACAACGGGTAATTTCACAAGCACTGGGGAAAAGATCATTATGGTGAGGGGCATGGGATCACTGTCACCCAATAAGGCATGCTGACAACCACAGGCCTCAGTGAGTTTATTTTATATGGCTTTTTTTGGATGTGTGAGTGTGTGTTCCTATTCATCATGGCCTGAGATATTTCCATTCACAGTGCCTGTGGGGACAGGGCTGAGGTTGGAGCCAGCACCCATCGCGCATTTGCTTTTCCACACACGGCATACCAGTTGAGTGGCTGCAGGGTTAAAGTCTGAATGAGGATTATTTAGAGAGTTCAGTTTCAAGGGTGAGCTCAAACCCAAGCTAAAATGACAGTACAAATATATCAACCAGAATGTTTCATTTCAGCCCAAGGTTTTTCAAAGCCTATTACCCTCATGTTATTTTCAGAGAAGATGCCTAGAGGAGACATGAGAGCACTCCAAAACAAGGCTGACAGAAATGACTGGTGGAAATTACAGTTTTTCATATTACTCATTCATGGGTATTTGTATCAGATGTTAGGGAGCAGAAGACATACTGATTTTGTTTGAATAAATAGAAACAATTTATTATGGATTCTCTCAAGTTAAGATGCAGTTCAACTGATTCTGAGTTATATGTGCATCAAATACTTAATATTTTAAACATACAAATTCAGCAAAATTTCAAGTGGTGCATTTTAGTTATTATAGGCAGGATTGTGAACAGGTTCATAAACAATGAGACATAAAGTATCTAACAGGCAGTTCAATTTATGGGCCTGTTGTAAGCCAAGCTTATATTTAATTTTCATTGTGATAAATAGTGCTCAAGAGGATGAGACATCTGCACATAGGTGAAGTTAATTTGGGAGATTAAGAGTACTGAAGAATTATAATCAAAGATTTTTCTGTCCGTTGGAAAGTTTTATACATAGGCTATTGGTAGAGCAAGAAGAATGATTTAGCAAACGATGATGGTTCTTGCTATTTGCTTGAAATATTAAATGGATAAAATCTCAGCTGAGAAGTCTGCAAGTTGTTTTACTCAGTTTATTATTTAATGACTATTTAGGGTAATTTTCCTGACAACAAAATTTCAATTTAATTGAAAGAACTGTCTGTAAACATAAAATGCATCTTACTCACAAGGATAAGGAGTAGATCCCTGCATAAATTTTCAGTGCCACAAAAAGAAGAAAGGCTCTAGCTCTAGATAAGTGATGTCTGTCTGTTGTGATAAAAGCATGTGTTTCCATATAATGCTGTAAGCTTTCTCCCAGTTTTCCTTGTGTGGTGAGCATTGTAAGGCCTTTCTCCAGGTGAATGCTTCCAGTGATGCTGCCACATACTTTCTCTCCAATGTTGCTGCATTGAAATCTGAGCAATCACAACATCAGCTCCTGGTGCCGGGATCCATTGGTGAACTTCCTCCATCCAGCAGCCGTTACTCAACTTTGGCCTCTGCTACTCAACTCCTCCCTGCTTCACCCCACCTGCTTTCCTGACAAGCTTTACGTGCTTGGGCTTCTTTTAGCAAGAACTTTTCTCAAGATTAATCTTGAGTTAGTACAGAGTTACCGAGGGCATCCATTGGCAGGAGATAGAAAAGAGCTGCTAGCAGGATTTTGAAATTATTGACAGCTTGCCACAGAGCCAAGGAATTTCTGGCAAATATCCTATCTCAGCATCTGAAACCTCGACGGATAATCCCATCAGTTATTCTTTTCACCCCACCAATTGTATATATGTCCCCAAACTGGCTGTGGAATCACACTTGAAGTCTGAATATTTCATTTCTGGATCTACCATTTATTTTCCATAACTATCTTCCCAAATCTGTTGCAAATTGTCATGCACATATTTGGGTATACGTGGCAATATAAGAAGGCAGTAGTATTGTTGCATCCGACAGGATGGTGGTTAACCATGTTCAGACCTATTCCTAGTGTGTTCTGGAACTACATCTATCTACTCATCAGCTCTCAGAAGTATCTGCTGAATGGGGGGGTGCATAAGCTTTTACAACAGAGGGCAAAAAGCAGTAACACTATAATTATAAAAGCACTCTTTAAACTGACACTATGCAAACACAAAATCCTTTGATAAGCAGTAATAAAATGAAACACAGGCAGAAAAACAATCATGTGACTGTTCCACAAGACCAGTTGCTAGGACTGTGGAAAAAGTAATCAGCGATGCATTTAAGACTGTACAAACTTTTGATACATTAGTAATGTGAAGGAAGCTGCAACTCTTCTTCCTTCCAGTTCTAACAAAGAATAATTTCTCAAGTACACAATAGGATGCCTGAATTTATAAAGCAAAAACTGTTTCCCTGACCTCTGAAGCAGATTATATAAATGATTCACCAAAAACATACATGTAGAGATTCAATGCATGTAGAGATTGCACAATTATTTAAAGCCAAGACAAACATATTTCAAGACAAAAGTCAGAAGCTAAAACTCATGTGGTACAGCTTTTTGGGTACAGAGTAGCCAGTTCTCAGAAAAGCTCTTGATAAACAAGAATGTCTCCAGCTTCAGCACAGTACCAATTTACTAAGCTGTTTCCTTATACAAAGGAGTTTAGATTTAGGACAACAAAGAGTGGCAGTAGTGGTGATTTCCTGTTTATGCAGGAAAATAATTACTGTGTTTTTCATAAAAACTCTGACTTGACAAAAAATAGGCTTCGAAACCCTAAATATTTACAGCAGAGTTTAGGTTCTTTAAGGATAACTGTTTTCCAAATGATTATGTGGGTTGCTGTAGATGCATAATATGTTGCAGAAATTCTGAAGATGTGAGGATAGAGCAACATTCTGATCCACATTTTTTTCTACATATACAAAAATGTTCCTACTTCACACCATAATGATCCAGTATCTTAAAAAACAAAACCAAAAACAAACTAAAAAGTGGGAATAACTTCCTGACCCTCCACAGTCAAAAAACACACTTTCAAAATATTAGGACAATCAGCTAGAAAACAGGACTAGACTGATTCAATAGAAGCACAGAAACATAAGAAATGTATGTTGGAAGGGACTTCTAGAGGTTATCCACTCCAGCCCCCACTTAAAACAGAGACAACTTCAGAGCTGGTTCAGGAGGCATAGGAACTCATCAAGTCAAATTTTGACCGTTTCTGAGAACAGAGGTCCCAAAACCTCTATGGGCAACTTCTCCAGGTGCTCTTGCACCACAGCATATGCCCATTCCCAAAGGAATATCCCTCACTGCAAAGTGCAGCCATTGCCTCTTCTTGACTCCCTGCACGTATCTGAAAAGAGGTCCATCTTCTCTACAGTCCCCTTTAGATAGTGGAGTAGAACAAGTAGACGACTTCTCTTCTTTTGGCTGAAAAAGCTGTGTTCCCTCAGTGTTTCCTTGCACTTGGTGCTTTCCAAGCCCTGGCCATCCTCCTGGCCTTCTACTGGATTCCCTCCAGCTTCTTGACCTTGTCTTGTTGTCTGTCTGGGGGAGCCCTTACAGTGGCCTTCCAGTATATAAAGGCAGCCTACAAGAAGGCTGGGGAGGGACTCTTTATCAGGGAGTGTAGCGATAGGACAAGGGGTAACAGTTTGAAACTGAAAGAGGGTAGATTTAGATTAGATATAAGAAAAAAATTCTTTCCTGTGAGGGTGGTAAGACACTGGCACAGGTTTCCCAGAGCAGCTGTGGCTGCCCCCTCCCTGGCAGTGTTCCAGGCCAGGTTGGACGGGGCTTTGAGCAACCTGGGCTAGTGGAAGGTGTCCCTGCCCATGGCAGAGGGGTTGGAACAAGATGATCTTTAAGATCCCTTCCAACCCAAACCATTCTATGATTTTGTGATTCAATTATTTTTTTAACAACCCCTCTCTGTTTCCCAGGCAGCATGCATTCATTTCTAGGCATTTGAGATGGGGCCCCCTTTTGCTCAGATCTCTTGGGACAATGTAGGAACTTTTCCTGTCACGATGTGCTAGGCACACTCATTCCCTATTTCTCCCCTTAAAAAGATAAGGAGATAAATTCCTTATGGAAACTAGTAAAAGGAGCAAACCTGGTAGTAAGGATGTTTCTGCACTGATTCATCAGATGCATCCCACCTCTCCCTAGTAGCCCTTCCTTGTTCCTTGAAGAGAGAGTTCCCAAGGTTGTAGAAATCTACTCCCCATGAGCAAGACCAATCCTGCCATCAGATTGTAATCTGCAGGCTGCATCCACTGCTGCCCAAGGTGTTCCATCACCTAGCTGCCAAGCTGCACTAATGCACATCTTTTTAATAAATAACTGAAACCTATCAATCCAGAAAGAAACAAATTTGACTGTGGTGTGGGCACAATAACAACTGCCAAATTAAAAAAACTAAAACCAACCCCAGAAACAATTTGCTTTCAGCTGGTGAAGGCCAAAATTTCCTTTTAAGTTACCAAAATAAATGATGCCTGTTTTGGATATAAGTAAAATGACCATTAGTTCAGGACAATAGAAGCAGACCTGCAGAGTGAAAAAATTGGTTAGTGCATATATCCACTTAAAACATGTCTCAGGGGCTTTATTTCAGAGGGACTAAATTTGAATCTGGAGTGAATTAGGAACTTGTGGTACATTTTTAAAATTAATTTTCTCCCCAATGTTATACAGCTTTTTCTCTTGAAGACAGCTATATGTTGTATACTAATTTGTTTAAAAATAC
This sequence comes from Athene cunicularia, assembly GCF_003259725.1. Classification (NCBI taxonomy): domain Eukaryota; kingdom Metazoa; phylum Chordata; class Aves; order Strigiformes; family Strigidae; genus Athene; species Athene cunicularia. The sequence continues at coordinate 122,275,971 of NW_020799095.1, forward strand.
ACAAGTACCTGGGATACTTATGTAAATACATCCACAGAATGCCTTAAATTTTCCTGTAACACAGTGAACCAGACTGAGTGTCTGCATATCATTTTATGTTCAAGACTATGAGCAATAAAGTTTTTACAGTTTTATTGTTTTTACATAATTGTGTCATAACTTTTTAATTTTCTTTCATGTTAACTATGGTAAAAGTCCATAGCCAATTCTTTCAGATAATTTTCTTCAAAATATTGCCAAAGGACAAGAACAGAAATTCATGCATGAGGTGTATTTCAGCTGAAACCAGTAAAAGAATTTATACTGATTCTGTAAATGATTTAGACTTAGATCTAGCCTGACTCCTTATCATAATTGCATATGGAAAGAGAAAAAAAAAAAATATATAGGATTATTCCCCAAAGAAATCATAAGTAGAATACATAAGCATTGAGATGTCCTTTAAGGAAAATAGTTACACTGCCAGACTAGGAAGGGTACAACATCATTTATTTATTTATTTATTTCATTTGTAGTTTCTGAATCAGTCATCACAGATTTATTTCAAGGATTTTTTTTTTTTTCAAGAATTCTAAAAGCTCAAAAGCATGTAAAAAAGAAAAGGGAAAAAAAAAAGCACAGCAAACTTTTAAAAGTAGCTCTTTGTAAACAGATTATTACTGAATTCTTTTGGGAAGTTGTGGCACTGGGGAGTTTCAACCTGTGATTTCAGATAGGTACTTCAAGACCTTATTGAATACTAGAAGCTTTCGAGATAATTAGGAAACACTGGAAAACAGTTCTGTTTCCCTTGATCACTGCAAGACCAGCTGTCCACTCAACCCAAGCAGGCAGTTGTTAGATACTGTGGAAGATGTACTGGCTTCCTGATAATATTGTTAGATTCATCACCCTTTTAATGAGGAATGTCTACTTTTAGGTATAGTTAAGCTGAGTTAAGTTATACCTAACTCAATCCAGGTTTTCTTGGTTGTTTCTCAAGGTTTTTTGGTAGTTTTTTGCTATTTCTTGATTGATGCTTGTGCACTCATCTATCATCTCTTTCTAACAGCCACTGTTCTTCACCACTACATTATTCATACCCCATTCTCATAGTAAAGGTTCACATTCATCCTTCTTAAAATATGCACTGTGTGCTGAGTTTATGTTCGATGTTTTATTCCCAGTGAGCCTTGGCTCTTGTCATATGCCCTAATTTCTTATTGCATTTTTGCATTGAATCAGGCTGGATCCAAAGCTGTTCTCTTTCTGCAATGAAGAATTACACTGTCAGAAGCTTCTTTGGTACAATACAATCATATCATTCTTTCCCAACCCTGATGAAATCCGTGTAATCCACAATTTCTAACTTGTATGACCTGTTTCTGGCTACAGAAACATTGAATATTAAAATTGCGGTCCAACTCTTGTGTGTTTCATGTCTTAAAGTTCATCTTGCACTGTGGAGTATGGATGCATTTTGCCAGCAAAGCCCTAAATATGTGTCATGGTTGTATCCTGACTTTAATTCAAAACAACATGTGAACACGACCCTTTCATGTAAAGCAAGTGGGTTCATGGTCCAGAAGGGCATTTTGTGGTACTCTGGCCAGGTCCACAAACCTGACACTTGGGGGTCCAGGAGGCAGTACACACCATAAATCTTATGTGTTCCACAAACACACTAACCATCTCCTTCTGGTGCCAGGTCTGGGTTCTCATTAATTAGTACATTGACCCTTAAACATTCAGATTCCTGAGGTATTGACCATTCTCAAAAAGGAAGCTTTGTTGAAAGAGAGTATTTTTATCCTGCAAACATATTCTGATGAATTTATAATCAAAGTAGAGAACAGTGTGGTAGTCAGGTTGAGATTTTAAGAAATGTAATGATTATCATGCTGGTAATTTTATATGTTGGCTAAGTGGTTTGGAAGTTATAACTTTTCCCAGATATTGCCTCCTCCTGCTGCCATTACTTGATTTTTTTTCTTGTATTCATTTGAAACCAGCTGGTGACTGTGCTTCAGTCACCCATAAGCACAGTTCTGCCTGCATGATAGTGAAGTGAGGGCTGAATGACTGATTGATGCCTAGAACTACAAGATTCCATTAGCAGAGACATTTCAGTACAGCAGCTTGAACAAGGAAATACTTAAATCTTAAGAAAGGATGCACTGAGATAAGTTTTGGTATGCTAGGGTAAGGCTAAACAGATTTCTGTCCCATGCAAAAGATCCCTTAAATGAATAATCAAACGGAATTCCTTGAGCAAAAGGAAACTCTTTGCCTTTGTAGAAGTTGAGTTCTTTCTCAAGATCTCTTTCAGTCTAGTTTTTTCTCTGCATAATGAAATAAGATATAAATACCCACCATAAAACTTGCTTTTAATGTGATACTACCGGTGCTAAATCTGTCCTGACATGATACTGCTAGAAATACATTTTCCTTCTTTTTAAAGAGAAACTATCAAGAGGCTTGTTCTCTTTTAACCCCTGCACAAAGCTCTAGGGACTTCTGTAAACTATATTTGTTCTTGGAATTACTACTTTTTTTTTCTTTATTTAATATTGTGCTATATAAAAAAAAAAAAAAAAATGTTACAGGCATTTGGTATGTGGCTTATTATCTGTGGCTCACTAATAGTCTGGAAGTGAAGCCATTGGGTGCACAGAGCTATTATGTGCACCAAATCATTAGTTTAAAGGCCTATTGTTTTGCATTTCCAATTAGTCCTTCTGAGTTTGCTAGCTATTTAGTATAGCCATAGGTGAAATGGTAACATGGCTAGTATCAGTGGCAGGTGTCTGGACACTTCATGGGAATGATGGTGAAACCCGAAAATTTACCAGAATCAGATTACCATCTCTGAGCAGAAGCTTTGTCAAACCCATCTACAAAGTGAAGAGTATTTGGTTTCTCCACATTTCACAAGGGCACTGAAACTTTCCAACCTATTGCTGTATTTGTCCATTCTAAATTTTTAGGAGAGCAGAAGAAAGAATTCAGTTTGGTGGTCTCAAAGGATTAAAGATCTGAAACAATCTTTTGAGTCCAGCCCTCTGTTAAAGCAAATCCCATGTTACAGTCTGGTGGGTGGCAATTCTGTGTTGATCTATGTGTTTGCAATATTCCTCTAACATCCATACACTTATTCATGTCCAGTTTATACCCACTTGCTTTTGTGCCAATATTTTACACAGTCGGCTGTGGTCTACTTTGAATATTAGCTTCTGACGTGCAGATGAACTATTCAATGGCAACTGGGTGATCGAAGAGCACAAGGACTTGAATTGCACTCCTGTGCTAATAAAGGTGCATTTGCAAATTCCTCTTCAGATTTCTTCACATTCTTATGGTGTAAATGAGGATTGAATTTAAAAAAAAAAAACAAAAACAAAACACCACCAAAACCAAAAACAAACAAACAAACAAAAAAACTCCACTAGAGCTGGTGAAACTACTCTCAGATTAGTGAAGGCAAAGGAGAAAAGAGTGTCCGTTATTTGAACAGCAGGCAAGTACATACTGTGATAGAAATGATGGTAGTTTTAAGGAGATGTTAAACAGTGTCTTCATGCTGCTATGTGATAAGGCTCTAATCACTAAATTAAGTGACACTAATTACAAATACTGACACTTATTATTGTAGAATAACTCTGAGACTTGAGACCTGAGAAACAGAAATACTTTGGGGATAAAAACACTACCAGAAAACTGCAAAATAAAGCTCAAAAATACCCAAAATAAAAAGGAAGTTTCAATATTTTACTATAGAAAAGATTTTGCCCTTAGGTGGTAAAAGTAATTTTACTGTAATGCAGCAATGAATCAAATCTAGAAGAACTTGCTAGATTAGTTCAATCTGCTGAAAGTTTCCAAAAATCTACTGTGTTTATATGAATGGATTTTTAACAAGGTATGTTATTCTAGATATGAGCAGTATAGTAGTTGGAAATAGTCTTGTATATAGTTAATTCATTAAGCATTATGGAATTTGTGTCATGAGAAATTCCATTCCGGTTAGGTAGGCAACTGTAGCAGCAATCTGATCATCTTTACATTTTAAAAAACCAGTCCTCCCAGCAACTTGGCATCGTTCCATTGTCATTCATTCACAACACCAATTCAGATAGCATTCCTATCTCACAGCTGCTGTCTTTGATAACTAGAATGAAAAAGATTACTTATTTTTCTGAGGCACCTCTGGGTATTTGGCCACATACACATCGAGTCAAGTGTATACGACTGAAATACTGAACCTTAAATTCAGTGAAGTTTGTTAACAGCTGATTTCTGATAGCTTCTTAAACTTCCAATATTCCTGAATCTTTCCATGCTGTAAAGAATTTGTCCATAAACACAATATTTAACAAGCATCTTTGAATTTCTAGAAGCATTAAAGAAGCCTACTTTTCAAAGTATAAGCAATGGTAACTTCCGAGTACTGAAAAAACCCAGCCCAAAATAGAAGGTAACATTCTGTAACATTCTGAAATCAACTACCTCTTACAAGCTGTGCCCTTAGTGTTGCTATCTTGTTATTGCAATTAAATGTCTATTGTCCAGCTTATCCAAACTGATAACTTCAGCGGCTTGCACTGCCTTAGCACATATTGTTTCTAACTCGTTCATTTAAGCTCTTAACTTCACAAATATGTATTTTTACATGGTAATTGCTGTCCCCCTATGCCCTTCCCACTATCCCTTCTAATATCTGCTTTGTGACTTTATCTTTTTTAAAATAACATATTTTAAATTGGCTTTTGATGGTGTAGTAAAAAACTAACACCAGATTGGCAGGACTAATGTGATGGCATAATATTTAAGTTGGAATAACACTAAAAAAACCACATTTTTAAATGTAAAGGTTTGGATAACTTCAAGTGACCAAGTTCACAGCCTACTTCTGTCCATTGTAATTGTATGCTATGTTCACTTGTAACATGGAAACACTAGAAAAATTACAGTTAATATATTAAAAAAAATACTCTATTCTGTCTGAAGCTCAGAGCAAGGTTTGACTTCCTCTAAGAGCCTGACTGACCAGCTGAATTCTTCCTTGCACTCCACTGAACTGATGAGTGGCCTAGGATGCTCCACCAAGGTGCCTTGTAGCATCTGTGACACCATACAACTCTCCAGAACATCCATATGGTGGATGTGGCACAAGATTTAGGGATACTCATGTCCTTCAGAGTAGATGACAAGAAGCCAAGTGATCCCACATTTTTTTCAGAGGTCTAAGCAAAGGCATCTAACATCCCATGATGTGCTACAGGGTGTCTGAGACAACCATATGGGGCTGGCAGAACTGGCACCTACAAGGGACCTGTGTGCTTCTACACAAGCTGCCAGAGGCAGGATACCCTACAGCATCTAAAATTTTGCTGATTGCTTAGTTTACTCCTAGACCATATTGTAATACTTTTTCATAGGTATCTAACAGTAGACATGTAATTTATAGTGAATAATTAACATGGACATTTTAGGCACATTCTTCTCACAGAATATCTGTGAGTAGATTAGGCTTTATTTGAATCTATCCATTATTTAAAATTGTTAGCATTTTTTTTCTTGTTGCAGTTTTTATACTCTATTGAATGACTGCACTTAATTCTCTACATATTATTAATATTTGATGTTCCAGTTCTACTGTTTGTTGGGGAGAAATGGCACAGGGCAATAATGCATCTTATGTTACAGTTTCATACTTTGATGTCACCGGCACTTCTCAATGCTTTTCCTGAGAATAGTGTCCTATTTAGGTGAAACAGGTCTTTTAAATTATGTAATTGGGGTAGTGAAAACTTGCTCTAATTGGTTATTTATTGGTTTTAAGAGGAAATTATTTGCTTCATTCTTGTAACTCCTGCAGTCAGTTGTAACTTACCAACTGCTGAGGGCAGGTGAATGTTTAGCTAAGCAATAAAGACATCAGCCACCTCTCCAGATCATTGTCTCTCTCCAGCTGGAAGGTTGCCTTGAGATGACCACCCTGTAGCACCCTCTGCAATCTGGTGGTGCCTTATGCCACAATAAAAACCAGCAGGAAATCAGATACATTTCAAGAAAACATTTGAGTCATACACTGAAAAGGAGCTGAAAATGAACAGCAATGTTTAATGTTCCAAGATGTAGAAAGATTGATTGTCCTGAAGTTGCAGTTTCAGTAGGAGGAAATTAATCCACTTGCTAAGCACAGTAAACAGACTGAAACATATGTGCCCCCAAGCCTCCTTGCTTTACATAATGGCTTAATAGAAAAAGTAAAACCCAAGAAATTAGCAAAAACCTCCAACATGAACATTGTCATCTTACATTTGTGAGATTATCTGGGCATTTCAGAGAATTTTGGAAGCTTTTGCAATTCGCTGACATCTCTGTGTGTCGTGAGAAGCAAGTTAAGAATATGCCTGATTAAATTAAGTCTTCTGTCCAAATAAATCATGGACACCTGCCGTCTTTTTAGTGGTGGAGTACTGGCACCATTATGGAGAAACATAGCTTAATTTTGAGCTGCAGAAGGAACGATACTTTCTTCTAGAATTGATTCCTTAATAGTATTTATATTACTGATAAAACCAATCTCACTTGGTAGGAAGGAAATTGGTTGGGTCTTGGCTAGGAACACTATAAATTACCACATGACTACCGCTGCAGAGGCTTAATTGGGTGCTTGTGAAGTTGACTACAAAAAAGGAGAGACGACAAGCCTCACCATGGATTTGATCAGGAGGATAACACAGTGTGACATATGGCACATTGGGGTTTCTTCCCAAATTAGTATGGTAAGGCAGCAAATGTGTTGAATTGCAGTGTTCACTGGCTTAAGCAGCCTTCAAGATTAATCACTATGCAATCAATGTGCCAGTGAGCAGAGGTGCAGGATATCAAGGGCAGGTTTTCAAGTAAGCATTTAATGCTTGGGTCCTCCTCCCATTTATACTAACAGTAAAGCTAACTTATAAGGGCACAGGACCCATAACTGAGCAGAATAACTGTGATGAAAGAAGAGCTACATGCATCATGCAAACTGTCAGCATCTGTCTTAAATGGAGAACATAGCTGTCTTTGAAGAGTGCTGCCCGAAATGTCAGTCACTAGATGTCTGCTTCCCTCAAGGTGTACTGCTACGGAATAAATCCTCCTCAATCAGCAAAATGTAACTTATTATGAAAACAGGATTGCAATGCTTAAAAAGACAAAAATTCATTAAACACTCACAGAACACGGATATATATTTAAAGCTATTGCAGAAAAAATGCTGTTCATGCAAAATGGCTTAACTGTTTTCAGTGTGAGAGTGCCAAACAACAAGATTTAACAGCAGGAAAGCTGAGACACATGACAGTTTATAATAAGGGAAGCTGAAATGAGCAGCACGGGGATAGCTATGAAACACATGAATCTCAAAATTTGTACAGGAAAGCACAAGTAACAAGCTATCACAGAGAACAGAACTGCCCAGGGACAGAACTTTCCAGCTGTGGAGCAGATTAGGAGTAATTAGAATGTTATTTCCATCTCAAATAAATGTTTTAAACTCAATGATTTAGGGGTTGTTTTATGCAATTTCTTATGATGAAAAACTTTATGGAATGAAAAAAAAATGATTGTCAAGAGGAATCATCATAAAATTAAACAATCACAAATGAAATGACATCTTTAGACAAACAACTTCAAAGAATGCAAGAAAACTGTATGCTGGGCAGACCACTGGGATTTGGAAGGCTGGAGAGAGTTTTGTTGTGCTTTGCTGGAGTTCAGATTAAGCAGGAGATACGGAAAACAATTTCCTTCATAAAAAAGGGATGGAGGAGAGTTTTCTTGTTATCAGAGCTTGTTTGCATAGGCTTGACAGGTGAAGCCGAGTCCTGTAGAGTGGTAGAAAGCAGACAGGCTTGGAGGAAATATGCCTTGAGAAAAACAGAGTATGTAGCTTCTGCTGTTTTAATCCCTGTTTTGGGTTACCAACTAGAGACTTGCCAAAAAAAATGATTTATTAGTAGGGCAACAAGTGGAGGCTTCCTATTGATTGTGCTGTGGATGACTGATTTCAAAAGCTTGTGATATCACACCTTCTTCATTTATTTTAAAAATATCCTTACTATTCCCCCAGTAAGGAAATTGATCTTGACAGGCTGGAGCGATGGGCTGAGGGCAACTGGAGGAGTTTCCATAAGGCCAAATGCCGGGGGCTGCCCTTGGGCCACAACAACCCCCAGCAGCGCTACAGGCTTGGGGAGGAGTGGCTGGAGAGCTGCCAGTCAGAGAGGGACATGGGGGTGCTGATTGACAGCCAGCTGAACAGGAGCCAGCAGTGTGCCCAGGGGGCCAAGAAGGCCAATGGCATCCTGGCTTGTGTCAGCAATAGCGTGGCCAGCAGGGACAGGGAAGGGATCTCATCCCTGTACTCGGCACTGGTGAGGCCGCCCCTCGATTCCTGTGTTCAGTTTTGGGCCCCTCACTACAAAAAGGACATTGAATGACTCGAGCGTGTCCAGAGAAGGGCAACGGAGCTGGTGCAGGGTCTGGAGCACAGGTCGTACGGGGAGCGGCTGAGGGAACTGGGGGGGTTTAGTCTGGAGAAGAGGAGGCTGAGGGGAGACCTCATCGCCCTCTACAGCTCCCTGAAAGGAGGGTGCAGAGAGCTGGGGATGAGTCTCTTACCAAGTAACAAGTGATAGGACAAGAGGGAATGGCCTCAAGTTGTGCCAGGGAAGGTTTAGACTGGATATTAGGAAGCATTTCTTTACAGAACGGGTTGTCAGGTGTTGGAATGGGCTGCGCAGGGAGGTGGTGGAGTCCCCATCTCTGGAGGTGTTTAAGAGTTGGGTCGACATAGCGCTGAGGTATCTGGTGTAGTTGGGAACTGTCAGTGTTAGGTTAATGGTTGGACTAGGTGATCTTCAAAGTCTTTTCCAGCCTAGATGATTCTGTGATTCTGTGATTCTGTGATACTTTTTTTTTAGTGTATTTCACAGAATCAACTCTTTCATTCTCTCCTGTGGTCCTATAACTATAAGAACCAGGTCTTGTTATGCCCCTGTGAATCTGAAGGCTTTATATATCCTGGGGATTCATTGTCAGACAATGGTTGCAGCAAAACAGAGGAAAAAAAGTTTATAATAGTCCTTCTATCCCCTTCTCTCACCAACCCACTCAATCAGTTTAGAAATGCTAGAAAGAATTCATTTCAGCTTCAGTTCAATATGCCCATTTTCACCACAGCCTAGGACCAGAGACTATTATAAAAATGCTTTGCACTCTATTTATAACATCACACTTTCAGATATCATTCCTGGCCTCTGAAGTGACAAGTAGTGTCATATTACAATGGAAGTGATTAAAATTTGGCTGGCAGTTTTTGTCTGTGAATACTTTGCAAACTAAATGAGCATTATTCTGACAGGTCTAGCCTTGTAATAAAATATAGTTTCATCTCCTTAGCAGTGGTGGTAAGCTGGGAGCACACATGTGAAAAATTGGATTCTTAGAGCTGAAAAAATTGCCAATTGCAATTTTTATCACCTGTTAGACGAATCATGCTAGAAGTAATGTGGCAGCAAAGATTCAAGCTCTTATTAGAGTCAATGAACTTTATCTCTTCAGTTTGGAGAAGAATGTGCAAGTTATGTCTTAAAAACATAAAGTTATGCTAAATCACTTTTTTTTTTTCCTTGAGACAAAATTAAATAGATTAAGGGATCTACAGCTGGGCCAAAATTCTCACAGGCCTTTCATCTACAAAGGAAGACGAAAACAGGTTGGATTTTGGAACATTTCAAGATATTTCATATCAATTAAATAAAATTTTAATGTTTCATTTTTAAAATGCCAAAAATATTAAATTAATTATTCTTTGGTACAAAATTATTTTCTCATTTAAAAATGACTGCTTGGACTAAAATATTATCTCAATTTTCCTTTTAGAAATACAAAAATTATTTAATAACTCAGAAATGAGAATAAACTAGAATATTGCACATAGAACCAAAATAATTTGGGTATTTCATTCAAAAAACCAAAATCATTCATCTTTGGTTTAAAGAAAATTTCTTTTTCCCAGTGACGGGAGGCAAATACATAGGTAGAGTACCTTTTATTTCCTGATGATGGCCTTGCATTTAAGAATAATATTAAAATACATAATTTCTTGCCTTATGTTTTAAATTGTGTGGGATTTTTTTCCATCATTCTACACCAAGAGAACATATTTTAAGATTAAGTTACTTGGACTAGATTTTGAAACACAGGAACCATCATACAGGGATATACCTGGGAGCACAAAGTCTAATACTCAAATTCTCTGTCTGATTAACACCAGAGGTTACAGAACATTTTCTATTTCTGTATGTAAATAGTTAATAAAATGCCAGTAGATGGCACTCAAGAATGCATAGCATTGATCCTACCTAAGAAGTAGCAACCTTGTCATGCTCTGCAAATGGCTTCCTCTGCCTTCTCTGCACATGAGATCTTAACATCAGAGGCTTGAAAGGAAGCTGAAAGAAACATGGCGCTTTGGATTTCACTGTTTCACCCACTCTTCTCTGTGAAGTACAGAGGTCTGGATTTTGTACGTCTAATAAAAATAATTAGAATTAGCTGCTGAATGCAGTAAAAATAAATGAGAAACCTGTAGGGAACATTTTTGGTTCCTTTTTGGCTCTCTATATATAATACTGGGTTTCAGTCACCTAATGCAAATTATTGTATTAATTATTGCATTTTCTTCAAATACAATATGTTCTGATGCTGTTTGATATTTTTCCCAAGACAGGATTTGTTCTTTTAAAACTGACCTTGTAAACTTCCCTTTTAACCTGATATAAATGATTGGCTCAAACAGAAGAAAAATGATCAGGTGAAGGGGGTTTCTTGCTTTTACTGGGGATTCCCTAGTCACCACGTTGGAGCCTGGGAAGGTCTGGCCCCAGCTGGGAAGGTGAGAATGTACAGATCACCCTTTCAAGTAACCACTGTCATGGAGGCAGAGGAGAAACTGTCTAGGGCCAGTGATCTGTAACCTGAATGGCTTCCAGCTCTGTCTCTGCTGCTCATAACTGGGCACAAAGACCTGTTTGATATGGGGATATTTATACAGACAGACAAATTCCTGGCCATTTTTTCAAACCTATTCTTCATCTCTCAGGGTTGCTCCTGAGAAAACACTATTATATCTTTTGTTTGTGGGGTCTTTTAAATTTAATGGACTCAGATCAAAGCTGTGTGATTTTGGCTAACATAACTGCTTGTCTGAAACATTTCTCCTACCTCTGGGTGAGGCTGGCATCGTTAAATTGTAGGTTGTCAGTTAAAATTAATAAAATGAACAAAAGACAGTCAACAAATTTGGCTAAGTTAAAACTATCAGAAGGAACAAAATCCAGCTGAGAAAAACAATATTAGAGTCAGTTCTAAATTAGTCTTTGTGCAACCAAGATAAACCTCTCCTCCAGGTATGAGGGGCTTGGACTACACTGCTGTGGGAAGGGGAAGGGAACAGTAGAAGAAGCAGGAGGGGGAAGAAGAAGGAGAAGAGACAGAGAGAGAAGAAAGGAAAGCCCTTGAGAGTTCTGTTCCCTGCAGGGGAATGGGAGAGTGCAACCAATGCTGGTGGCCAAGGCAGCCTGCCTCTCCATCCGCACCAGCAATGGCTCCCTGTCACAGCTCAGATGCCCATGGTGCTGCCCTGCTTGTTCTTGCTCTGGCCCTGGGAAAGCAACAGGTTACACACTGGCTGATGGAAAGCAAAACTGAAGCATGGGCATAATACAAGCATCCGTGTCACCTAGGTTTTCAGGGAAGATCTGATAGCCTGTGTGACCTCTTTGGCCACGTGGCCATAGCTGGGTTTATGAGGAGATTTTGTAACAGAGAAAGAAAAGTGAATTTCTACTGTAAGATGAAAAACCACTGAACAATACTTGTGTTGTTCTTATGGACCTGAGAGCCGAGAAACCTCATCTCACACTAGTGTAATATGAGATCCATATGAAAGAAAGTGGTGTCAAAAAGTGGTCATTTTAGTTTTGTTGTTTAGAAGAAATGTGCCTTCCTTTGCTTCCAACTTTCCTAACTCCTTTTCCTAACCATCATGTGCTTGGTCCCTCCATCTCCTTCAAGTTTATCAGGCTTCAAGTCTCCTTCCAGTTCTTAAGACTGTGTTGTGTCCATCTTAGTTTCTTATTGCTTTGACAGGTTAGTGCATTTCCTACCTAGGTCTTGTTCATGCTTCTCTGGATCTTCTCACAAGGTGCTTCATGCTTCCTTTTTCCTATCTCACTTATGTCAGACTTTCCATGTCCCCATCATTCCCTCACTAACCTGCCCAAATGTCCTTAGCAACATCCCAATTGTATTTTAGAGAATAAAAACATATAGACAAGGAGTAAGAGAGGAAGATTATTAATTATTACAACCGAGCAAGCCCTTAAGGTGCTAAATGACCCTACTCAGTAGCACGGAGTTTGAGAGCCTGAGCAATGGAGGCTTTACAGGTAGCCTTACAGATGTTTCTAATCCATCTCAAAGCAGCAGCAGTAGTTTTGGCTGACAGGGAATATGTACTAAGGAGTGATTTGGTATTCTGATATCAACGAAACAAGAATGAATGAAAACCAAGTATTATGGCTTATCAAGTGGGAGTTTAAGCAGCAGTTGTACTGCTTTGTACCAAGAAGCAGTGTACCAAGAACCTTTCTAGCACTAAAACAGAAACAGCAGGGACTTACTCTATTTACATAAGATATACATATATGCTAGAACAGTTTTGGTTGTAAAGGACTTCTAGAGTTCCCCTACTAAGCCCTCCAAAATCACCACCACCATTAAGAATATTTCCTTCTCTCTAGCCAGAGTTTCCCTTGCTACAGCTTGTGTCAGGAGCATCTTGAATGTTCACAGACACCTCTGAAAGGAGTCTGGCTCTGCCTTCACTATTACCAGCCATTAGGTAGCTGAATGATTAGTGATTAGATGCCTCCTGCATTTTTTCAGGGTGAACAAATAAAACTCCTTTGACGTCTCCTCATATGTCATCTTCTCCAGGCTCCTAACCATCTTCCTCCTACTGGATTTACTCCAGTTTGGCAACGTCCTTCCTTACAGTGTCTCATTCTACTTTCTTTGGGTAACCTGATAGCATCATAGTCTGTGCAGTTCTGTACACTACTATGATGCAAACTGTCATAACCACTATTGATAAGACATTGTTATGTTCCATAATAGTGAAATATTAGCTAATCAAGTGAGCTGTATTCTCAATGAAGCGTGTTTCAAAGAAACAGTAAGACATATTTGTTCTTTCAAGAGTTTGCTTCTTTGCAGGAGAGTAGATTATAGATATGATTCCTATTTTTTCTTGTTTGTCCACCTCAGACTGGATTACCATAGAATAATTTCCAATAACAAAATAGTTAATCAATATTCAATTCAGACACCTTGCTGTGGATAACAGGCTTTCTTGTGATCATGAAAGAGATTGGTTTCTCTGAACTTGCACTTCCCAGGGAGGTGGTGGAGTCCCCATCCCTGGAGGTGTTTAAGAGTTGGGTCAACAGCGCTGAGGGATCTGGTGTAGTTGGGAACTGTCAGTGTTAGGTTAATGGTTGGACTAGGTGATCTTCAAAGTCTTTTCCAGCCTAGATGATTCTGTGATTCTGTGAATGCTTACCCAAAAATAACATAATATTCCACTCTCAGAAATCATATTTCTGGCAAAATAATACTGAGAAGATTCTCTGCAGCAGAGTATATAAAAACTGAATGGATTGACAGTGAAGGTCTTCAGCTTACCACTTTCCCCTATCTTCTCCCTGACGTGACCAGTTCAATTTAATACTGCATGGGATTGGAAACATCCGAAGCAGCAAAGCTGTGCAGGAGGGAGAGACTTTTGAGGTTCTCTGAAAATAACAACACTCTATATTCACTGTATTTAAATGGCACTAAAACTGAAAAACTTTTCACTCTTTTCTCTGGATAATTTTCAGTGTTGGAAAATGCCATAGAATCATAGAATCATTTAGGTTGGAAAAGACCTTTAAAACCATTAAGCCAACCCAAGTTATGCCCCAGATCTTCTTCCTATCATTAATTCCTACTGACTACCAAGAGTCCCAGGTTTGGTCGGTGGGCTGTTCAAAATGATTGTGCCACAGATACACACTTCGTCCTGAAAAAGATTGCCTAGTATACGGAATATATACCTTCCTTAGGTATCGTTTCCTTCCAGATGCAGCACAGAAGAAAGGAAAGAGGAAGTTTCCTTCTGTCAACACTGATAGCAGATCTTGGTGAATGGTTCTGTACATCAGTTTGTTCACAGCAAGCCTTGCTGGGTGGAGCAGATGAGGTATGGCAAAGTACCCCCAGCACTTCAATACAAGCAGTTTTGTGTGCTCTTATGAACTGAAAGAAAGATGCACGATCCTGTCAGAGATTTTTATAGAACAGTGCAAGCTCAAGCTCATGCTGCCTTCTGTGCATTTTTTTTTTTTTTTCTGTCTTGGGGTGTGTTAAAAATACTGAATAAGGAAAGCTATATTCTTCTGATTTCCTCTTTGTTTTTTTGGTAGCCCTCCTGTCCCTGGGCACCTCAAACCTATCTGACATCAGTGATACACTAACATTAGGAGCCTCCATACTGACAGGAGATTAGAAGCCTGGCCACATTCTGGTCCAGATTTGCTAGCAGCTCACAGAGCTAAGCAGTCTGACATAAAATATGGGTCTTGTTTTGAAGCCATGTTCTTCTTGCCAACTGGACTCATTTTTGGAAAGAGCACAGCCATTTGCAAGGTCAAATACTGTAACTGCAGCCATATCACGTACATTATTTTAATCAAAAAAGTGAGGACTCAGAAATGAAACACTGTAATATAATATAAACCAGTATGCAGGCACTATTTAATGCTAAAAACTGGGGGAAAGTGTCAAAACCTAAACTGAACTGACTGAAGAATGAAACCATGAAAGAAGCACAAAATCCAATTCTGTGCTCAAACAGATCTAAAACCCTTGCATATAATAGCCAGATGTTGTTTCTACGATAACACATAATTTTTACAAATGGTTTCTCTGGTATGATACATCTTATTTGTTAGAGAAAGAGGTTTTACCGTACCATTCATCACGAGTTTTTACTTTTTTTCCAGTGATACACAAAGTCACACATGGGCTAACACTGAGTATGTCATTGTCTAAATGTGAAGTGACACTGAAGAAATGCAAGTGGTGTGAAACTAGTAGAAAATTTGATAGAATAAGTGCACAGAAAAGGACTGAAAGAGATCATGAAGATTTTTCTTACATCTACAAAATTTTCAAATGCAATTTTCTTTTTCAGAAAGAAGATGCAAGTGACAACAGAGAGTCTAAAGATCTCAGTTCCTCAAGCCTACCTAATGCACAGCACTCAGCACCCTACTCCTAATGGAACAAACACTGTAAGTAAAATTTGCAAAAGTTCCTAAATGACTTGAAAACTTAAATTTAACTAGAAAGCAAATATTCTCCCCTAAATGTATGGTTTTCTTAGCCTGAAGAGTAATTACATTATAGAGGAAAGTTTTCCAAAAGCAGAAAATGTAAAATTAAGCAAATCAAAAGGTACATCTAGAAAAAGTGAGCACAAAAAAAAGATTCGTGTGTATTAACTTACACAGGTTCCATCACCCCCAGCTCCTGTCATTTGAAAATCCAGCCTTGCTGGATGTACCTTCTGGATAGCATGTACCCTTTGTCACCCAGCAAATTGCCAGGTTTGTGGCATTAACTTATTTCCTCAGCTGAGAGGCAGTGATTCCAGTTATCTGTCCCAGTTTTCTGTACTGTACGATCCTTTCATAACAAAACAAAACTAAAACTGAAGAGAATAAAAAGAGCAAACCATTTAAACTGCTTGATATTGAGGTCAGATGTAGTTCCATCCCAAGACTCACCAGGGAACAAAACACAAAGCTGCTGTACATAGACCTCCCAAAAGAGCAAGAACTACATATTAAAGTTTTTTATTAGATGATGTTTTAAAGTGTCCCTAGGCATAATACAAGCTTTTTTTTTTTTTTTTTTTTTTTTTTTTTTTTTTTTTTTTTTTTTTATGTGTGTTCAAACAGCACTGCAAGAGAATGCAGCTGTAATATGCCATGTGCCAGGAATTAAAAAAGAAGAAAGCTCATAAAAATTAACAATCAGAAAATAAGTAGCTATATGTCAAGACAGGCATTGTTAAAACAAGAAGGAACTCTACTGCCTGCATATGGTGAATATCACAAAATAACAAGGCGAGAGTCATTATACCATTTGAGCAGTTTATACTTTTATGAGCCCCTTAGCCTCAAAGCATCAGTCGAGGCAATTATTAGCTTCTGAGTATCAATGGATGTAGCAGTGTCACCCCCACAAGCTCTTGTTCATTAATGTTTGTTTTTAGCATATCTTACAATGTGTCCTTAACTGTTGCAAGCTAGGAATAAAATAGTTGAGAACAGCTCAGCTTCTTGCCGACACAAGACATCTTATAGCCCAAGATTAGTCATGATGCATATTCATTGCAATTGCTTATCCCTCCTCCAAAAGCCATGATTCAAGATATAATAAAACACAGTAGACTCACAGAGAGACAGAAAGACAGTGTCTTCTTCTGTATTTTTTTTTTCTGCAACTCAATCTATGCAGCCAGAATCTGATTCCAAAGTACTTAAAATTCCAATTTGTGTCCATAATTCTGACCTCAAAGAAATATTCCTAACATGGAGCTACAATTTAGTGCATTATCTTTTCTTACACTACTCACACCACAGATGCTGCTAGGCTGTTCAGGACTTTGTGTTCAGGTTTGGATCAGGAGTATGAAGGTTCATGCTGCAAACACTCGTTTGCCTGTTTCTTAGAGGAAGGATTCCATGGCTGCAAGGTCAAACATGATCACTGAAGGTTGCCATGGTAACTATATATTGATTCATTAAATATCAGAGTTTGTTCTGAAGCCTGTCCAAAGCAGGATATTGTCCTACCATAATCGTGTTTCCTTGCTCTTAGTCTTTAGTGTTTTGTGCCATGGCTGATTCTGAATGCAAAGAGAAGTAAAGCACAGTGATGTCTCAGTTATGCAAGGAAAAAAGGAAACAGGGAGGTGAAGGAAGACCAGAGAAACTACAAAAATAACTAAATAAGGCTGAAGGGTGCACAGTGCACACATCACAGGGGAGAAAAGAAAAAAGGGGGGGAAAAAAGCTGTTCTGATGTTGACTATGGTACACTGAGTCAATAAATTCACTTTAGAATAGCTTGAGCATAAATGTGCTCCTGCCTGATCCGAGCTGAAACGAATGCTGTTATGACATGGTGAATCCATAATCCCAATAGCTGGCTATAGAAAACATGAGACAAATATATGTTCTTTCAAGTTGCTGGCAGCAGAAATGCTTTTGTAGACAAGCTACATCCTAGAGGGATAAGCCTATAGAGTCCAAGAACAATATAGTAGTGTCATTCTGACCTCTGTTTATGCAGTATTTGAAGAACTGTGGAGTAAACATTGATTACAGGCATATAAGCACCCTCTTAGTATGCACACTGCCACAGACATTTACAAATTCATTTGTCTTCTTAGCTAAATATGGAAAAAATCCACACATTGTAAGATTTTACAATATAAAAGCAGATTTTGGTTTCTGATTTCATATAGGCTGGAGACACACAGGTTTTAATATAAAATATATTACTTTAGATTATGTTTGGTATTTACATTAGTACACCTTTGATTGGAACCAAATCTATGCCCATCCATGTTATAACAAGATATGTAGATATCATAATCATTATTTTCACTAGTTTTCTTCCTCTATAAGCCAGAATGTTTCTCTAGTAATTGGCAAGAGTGAGATAATTGGAACAAGGAAACAAAATAAGGAATAGAGTGTAGCACTGAGGCTATGATCTCTCTGAAATATTTTTCTATTCCTTTAACCAGAGGGAAGTCCTCTGCCTCCTGATCACCAGCTATATTTCCATTTCAAATTCACATTCAGCTTGCTAGTGAAAGGGGTTCCTTCCATGAGGTCTTGTGTCATTGACCCAGAATAAACCAGCATCACATTGAAAGAATGTGGTATATAGAAAAGGATGAGCATTATGGTTTTTTTCTGATTGTTTTCTGATAGGCTCTCAATTCTGCCTTTCATTCTGGAAGTTATTAAATGTCCATCACAGACCAGGTAACAAGCAAAGCCTGACACCACCTCTAAACTTTGGTGAATTGCAAAAGCATCATCTCACTGCATGGAAGAAGCAAATGACCTTCAGGAGGCTGCACTCAAACCAGACTTCACATTCCTTTCCAGCAGACATATCACCCAAACAGATCTGGTCCTCCAATCAGTCTGAAGACTTCTGCCCATCCGCAGAGCAGGAGAATTCAGTTTTAACAAACATTAGAACAAATTTACTCTTGCATTGACAGTAATGGATATTTATATCCCCATTCTTACTTCAGTGTGGAGCTTATAAAACTAACATGAAAATTAAGCACTGCAAGTGGTTAACAAACACTGAGCACTGTAATTCTCTGAACCTCGTATAAAAACCAACAGGTTGCAAAAATATGAAATATTAAAATTATGTTATTTAATTAACATTGCTTGAAAGATGATCTTGATTTTCTGCTAGTGATAGTCAACTATTTAGTGATTTATCTCATCTTCATAGGTACACAATAGCAGATATAAGCAAAATTTTCACATATTATATGTTTTATCCTCAAAAGCCCATGTTGAACTCTGTATGATCAGTGAAACATAGTGTCACATCACAGAAAAGAAAGTTATGTCCAGCTGCTACAGCCATGTCTTAATGTTATCCACTTCTTCATAAGTCTTTTTATTAAATTAAAGCTTTTTTTTCCTCTCTTCTACAGTTTTGGGTTTGTTTTTTTTTTTCTTTTTTGCGAGGTCACCTTTTTTCTTCTAGTCTGTTCTATTTTTTACCATTAGTAAAGGGCAATTGAGTCACCATCATATCTCTGTCAAATTTTCTTATGAAGTATTTATACATATATCTGGTATTATATGAATATAGAATGAAAATAATCATGCATGTTGCCAACAAACCTTTTTTTGAGTTTTTTGGCAGAGGACTCACATGGGTTCTCTGGGAAAGCCAGATATCAGTTTTTATGCTTATGTCTCATCTCAGTCAAATAAAACTCAACTCCGCATCCAAACACGTTGCTTTACACTGTTTTCAGCTCTCAGAAGCTAAGTAGGATCAGCCTTGGCCTGTAAGTGCAAAATATTAGGAATATTGGGAAAAGAATTTTACAGGAAATGGAATTCACTGACAAACAGAAGACACTGTATCTGCTGATTTTTAACTGATTTTGTACATGCTTTAATTCTTAGAGATCCAACACTGCTGGGTTTAAGCCTCTATTTCATGACTAAGTTTAAGAATAGGCAACTGCACATTTGCCCTCTATGTTCTGCCTTGTAGTGCAGTGCAAGAGTATGTCCTTGAGGAGGTATGGTGGGGTGCTCTGCCTCTCCACGGTGGAGGAGGAGCATCCAATCCATACTGGACCCACTGAGGGAGGTCTATGCCTGCCTCTGTACAGCTCCCACTTATCTGAAGTGAAAACTCTGTGAATGTGAACATTATTTGATGGGCAGAAGGAGACTGTGTGAGCTGTTTGTCCTTCTGTGAGAGCAAGAACCATGAGGACTTGCGTTTGCTTTACTTGCCCTCTGCCCTCTTCCCATCAGAGTGATCTGACCTTTTCAAGCACAAAGAGGAATGTGGATCCAGAACTTCCCTGATCTATTGACATTGCCACTCAGATGCTTTCCGCTCAGATTTCCCATGACACCAGGTCTGGGGTCGTTTAGTCTGAAGAAGAGGAGGGTGAGGGGAGACCTCATCACCCTCATCACCCTCTACAGGTACCTGAAAGGAGGTTGCAGAGAGCTGGGCATGAGTCTCTTTAACCAAATAGTAAGCGATAGGACAAGAGGTAATGGCCTCAAATTGCCCCAGGGAAGGTTTAGACTGGATATTAGGAAGCATTTCTTTACAGAAAGGGTTGTTAGGCATTGGAATGGGCTGCCCAGGGAGGTGGTGGAGTTCCCATCCCTGGAGGTGTTTAAGAGTCGGGTCGACATAGCGCTGAGGGATCTGGTGTAGTTGGGAACTGTCAGTGTTAGGTTAATGGTTGGACTGGATGACCTTCAAGGTCTTTTCCAACCTAAACGATTCTGTGATTCTGTCTTCACAGTTGAAAATCCTGCAGATGCTTGGTAGAGTACTCATGAGGGACCTCACTCAAAAGCCATCCATTGAACTCCTCTGGTTAAGGTATATCAGACTGAGTTTCCAGGAGGCACAGGGTAGGATAATAGCTTGTGAATAGCATTAGGGTGGCAGAGCTCAGATCACTTCTCCCATATCCCCCCCCAGCCACTGGGAAAAATGGACTATATCTTCCTACACCAAAAGTGCCCTCCCTGGTGGTATCTTGTGTAGGTTAGGGTGCTCCACAGGTGTCTGTGGAGCAGTGGTGATTTCACATACAATCAGTAATGCCACATCGACAGTGCGCAAGCACTTCTCCACAGGCCTTGGTGAGACAGGTCATGTGGGACCAGACAGCAACTGAGGGAGAGATTTTAGGATCACATCCCCACCTGCATGTCCCTCTCTGGCAGCTAATTGCCATGACTATATTCTTTTGTAAATTAAGCTCTTTGCTTTGCTTGGATGGCTTATCTTTTTTTGTAAATTTCCTTTTCCATTTGAAATAAGACCTTAAAATTTCTATAGTTAGTCTTATAAGAAATATCAGATAACGGCAGAACTACATTTGTGCAGTGATGAGTGAATACAAAATCTTCTGAGACAGCCCAAGCACAGATCCTTCTTAATGGTGAGGAGGGCAGAGGGGAACATCAGTGATGCAAATGTGAATACCAGCCTACATTAATGTGCACCAACAGCTTATAGTTATTTTAAAACTTGTGGAAAAAATGCTAAAGAGGAAAAAAAATACAGAAGCTTACTCATTTCTGTGTTTTCAAGGATAGATTGTATTCATTTTTTCATGTGCTGGTAAATAGCTGGGCATTTTCTAGGCCTGATCCTGCCATCCTCCTGACAAGCTACTTTTCATGTGTTCTTACTGGAAGAAGTCTTTCAATAACACATGAAAAATAAGGAATTTGCATTCAAAGGTTAAGGAACTATCTTTGAAAATCTGATTTGTATGATTAAGCATAAAGGGAACAGAACACTGCTGAGCTGAAACTCAGTGATCGTTTTATGCAGGAGCTGGGTGGTGTGGCAAGAAATGGAAGGTATCACTCTCTTTGGAAAAACATGCTCTAAAACATCAGGGAAGAAACAGAACTACAACTAAGTCTTGCTTAACAATGAGTTGTATTTCCTAAACATACATTTTTTTTTACCAATCCGATCTGTAATATTGATCACAGGGCTGAATTTAGGTCAGCTCTCCCCACAGACATTCATCACTCTTGTCTTGTATCTTAAACATGTTGGTGTATGAAATAGCCTGTAATTTTATTACTACTCACAAACACTGTCATTGAAAGAATTATATAACATATATATGTGAGAGAGGGTGCAAATGAGATTTAGGGGTTCCAGCCACTGATCTCAAGACGTCAGGATAGAGCGTTGTGAATGAGAACCATTTCAGTATCATTTTAAATATGGTTTTGATTGTTTGTTGGTTTTTTTTCCCAGAATACTGACCCAGCAATAGTCATAGACTAAGAAGGGGTCAAAGAACCTTCAGAAAGACTTTTGTCTCACTAGCCCTAATTTCAGGATGCAATGCAAACAACCCCTGTTCCATCATAGGTGTTAATACAGTTACATAAGGTCTAGGAATAATAAATGATGAGTGATGAATCATGGCTGCAAGTGTCAAGAGGTTATTTTAATCACTATATTTCTTGATCTAAATTTTTAAAAAATAAATTTTTGGACTTCAGACAAATGATGAAAAAGCAGACCAATAATCAGTATAAACAGCAATCAAAATGTAAGGCTGTCCCCATAACATCTGAAAGTATAACTTCCTGATTTGGAGGCCAGATATCTTCCTCAGTACTGTGACTGCCATTTATTATCTCGCAATGAACCAGCACCAGTCCATTCAAAACAAACACTTTAGACATAAAAATGCTATTTCTATACTTGTACAGCATCCTCAGAAAGAAATATTTTCCACTGTGATCATTTTGACAGCAGCAGGATGAAATGATGAGATGGAATTAGGATATACTACTGACCATTTGAACAAAAGGAGAAGCTATAAATTCATTCTTACAAGATCAAATGGTTCAGCATGTTTAAAATTTCTGCCATCACCCCCAGGAATAATACGTCCTTTGGAAATATTCTGTCACATCACAGCACTTTTATAGAGTAAAATTAATTTATCAATGCAGTTATTTAAGAAATTTTATGAAAAAAAAAAAATCATCTACTGCAAAATAATAAATAATCCAAGCTTAAAAAACAATTTCCACAATATTCTCTTCCAACACAATATTATGGACTTTCACTGAATTACAAATGTATATAGGCAAACACACAGAGCCTCCCAGACTGTTTCTTTAGAGGAATAAAGATAACAAATGAAGGTTATTGATGTACTTAATGCAATTTGTTGCCATTTGAACCTGTAACTGAATAAAGCCTAGGCAGCAACAGCCAGAAATATTTTGATCTTTCAAATGTGAAGGTCAGAAATATAATTAATCTTTTTAGTTAGGTCCTACTTTAAATAAAAAGACTAGTTAGAGTAGTTCTAAATTAGCTCTTGGTATATATGATAGGCAAAGTGCATAAAACTGAAAAAATATTGTTTTCTAATTGCAGCTTTGAGATGCAAACTGAAGTTGAGGTAATGCAAAGAGCAAAATAAAGAGGGCTAATATGACACCATATCAAATTAAATGAAATAAGGGGTTATTGAACTGAATAGAGAAATCTGAAGCTTTAAGTTTGATTAATTAAACTGCATCCTGAATTTGCTAATTGGATGCTTTCATGATATGTTGTTGTGGGACACTGACAGATGGCATTGCACTCATGGCAATTAATCCTAGTAGCAATTTTAAAATAAGGCATAAAAGTATCTGGTTATCCCTATTCCTCCAGTCATTTCTCTGAAAATCTGGGACAGAAATAGCTATGAGCCTCAGTATGAGGAAGACAGAAATGATGAGTATTCAACCAATTCCAAATAGCATTTAATTGCTTGTTCCTGGGTAATAGCTTTTAAGTAAAGATATTTTGTGACATTTACTGATAGTATCTACCTTTTAGTTGACACCTTTAGTAAGGATAGAAATACATGTTTAAGTTTACATCTTTTTATTGTGCCCTGTACAAGGGAAACATGAAATTCAAATAGTTGATAGTGCAAAGTCACCAAAGAAGAAACAAGAAAAAGCACTAATAGACCCATGATAGGAAAACCACAACTCTGTTGCTTCTTGTTGTTTTTTTTCCCTCTCTATTTTTAATATCACAAGACTGGATGTGCAAGAGCAGGTGACTTTTTGGACTAGTAGTGGTGTAAATGATAAAACATTTAACTGCTACTGTGAGTTTCCAGGGAATTTGCATCTTATGATATAACAGAGCATGAAATGTGCATTGATTTATACTACTGAAAGAATCTAGGTGAGAACTTTGCTAAAACCTTACTGAACTATGAGAAAGAATTTGTTGCTCACTGTGATTTAGGTCACTTAAAAATAAACACAAGGAAAGTCAAGAGTCAGTGCTGTACATGCTGACTTGTCCTTTTTGTCTCACTTAGTAGTTTAAATTGGTGGAAAAGTCCAAGTGGTTGGCTTCCATCACTTGTAAGTCACATATGAAAACAAATTTACACATTGCCATAGTCAGAAAAAAACATTTTCCTAAGATTACTTTTGACATTTGCTCCCCCCCCCCTTTTTTTTTTTTTTTTGTTCAGGCAGTCAATAGTTATTTCAGTCAAAAGACATAAAAGATGGTATGGAAATTACTCTGCTTGATGAAAATGTTTGGTTCTGCACAGACTTCCTCAAGACTTGGGCAAACCCAGGAAGTGCTCTGCAAAATAGAGACAATAATAATAAAATAATAACCCTTTCCTTTGTATTTCTTAGCCTGTGACGTAACCCTGCAGTGAGCAGTACTGATGCAAAGAGTAACTAGGCTGTATAAGATCTTAGTCCAGGTCTTTAAGAATGCTGTATGTCCAATATCTAGAATTACCTCAACTCAGTTAATGCCTCTAGAAGTTACTGTAATCGAAATAACAGATTTATTTATGTTTTACAATGTGAAATCTCTAGGTCAGAGTAGTCTGTGCAACTGAATGAGGAATGCAGGTTGACTGATTACAAAATAGAAGAAAAAAATTTTTGCCTTGTTTTTTAAGTAGATGTACTTATAATAGATTTGAATTTCTTTTAAAAAAAGAGGCTGCATTCTTTGCTCTTTGACACTGTTTACAGTCCCACTGAAGTCTCACACTGTATGAATCCATACACGTAAATTGGATTTATGGCATAGATTTAAAGAGTATAGAGGAATACAGGATGATAATCATAGGACATAACAGTAATATTGCCCTCAGAGGATAAGAAAAAAAGACTGAAAAGGCATTTTCTTCTTTAGTTTATTAAGGCTTAGAGTCACGAGGTTCCAACTTTATTTCAGCCACCTAATTTATTGAACTAGTGACCAATGCCAGAAGGTCTGAACTATCACTTCTAGAGCAAAGCTGTGAAATAATTCTGGTAGATAATGAAGGGAAGATTATTTTTGACCTGACCATGAAGTGCATTGGCCCAAATCTGTATTTTCATTTACAGTTCTTCATTTAAAATGCCAAATAATTTACTTCTTAAAAGGTAATACTGGATCCCACATGAAATAAGCAGTGTCTTTTAACACTTTTTCTTTCTTATCAACACCGCTTCTTCTAGAGGATTGTAGAATTACAGCAAATCAACAGGGTATTAATTCTTTTTTGATCTTATGCGTTGTAAATTCAGGTCATACTTAGGGGTTTGCACTAGAATTCTCTTATTAGCATATTGATTAGTAACATTTTATAGTCTCCTACATTGTTCTATGTGGTAGTTCTGAAAACAATTGCTTCTTTACAACTATCTATACATAATACATATCACAATAATAAATTAATGTATTATGTAAGCTGCTGAGAGAAATCTGCCCGAGAAGCCGGGAACAGAGGTATTTGGACATAGGGGGGAAGATACTGCTGCCTAGTTAATCTTTGTCACTTTTCCTGCTGAATTTCTGACTGCCACATTGTGGTATAGAAATATGTTTATTTCAAAGGAAACTTAGAATGCAAAGTTATCATTATTATTAGAACCAAAGAGTACTCCTATAAAGCAAAACATTACCAGCAGTTTGCTATTCTGTGCATAGTGAAGGTAAAACAAAATTACCAACCACTTCTAAAGGTGTCATCTTAGATAAACCTGTGAAGTATTTTGCTCCAACAGTCTCTTTCGTAGCCCCAAAATTTCAATTTTACAGTATCTTATAAAAACCTTTGGTGACAAATCAGCAAAAGCCAACAAATATCTTAATAAAGCATACCTCATGCCCCAGAGTCAAATCACTCTCATCATCTAAATGCATCCCTCCCCAATCTAACACATTAACATACCATGTGGTTGTGTTACTTATCAAACAAAACCAACTCACTTCTGAATCACATCAAATACTTTAAATTTCCATTATTCTAACCATCATTGCTTGAGTAACAAGATTTTTCAGGACCATAGATTTTTAGTAGCACCAATACAGTTACCAAAACCATTTAGACTGTTAATATCATTCATACTGATATTACTAGATACTTGTCAATGGAAAGAATAAGCTATACTTTTTTTACCCAACCACCAAGAAGAGAAAAAAAAAAAAAAAGACAAACCAACAAAAGTAAGGCTATCCAGTTTAAGACTGATAAAGTTGATCTAACCTAATATTTCATGGATAATCAAAGCTGCAGAAGATGAAAAGCAGCTCTTTACATGAAATCTCAAAATTAAAGCAGTCAATATTTGTGACATTATACAAAACCTTTCAATGAAAAATCACTAGTAGAAATAAAAAGAGTTTCATATCACTACAGTAATTTAGAAAATGTCAAGTCAAATTAAGCATAAGTGGTTTAGAGTTGTAACTTTATCTGTGGTTACATTGCATTGAAACCTTCTAATAGTTTAGCTGCCCAGGCAATTAAAAAGGATTTTTTTAAACTAAATTATGAGATGTTATATGAGATGAGGACTGATGATGCAGTCCTTTCAGAAAGCCTCTGAATACTGTAAAACTTTGCTCAAGCTGTATGATACAGGAGAAATGTTTCAGCTAAAATAACTATAGGGAAGAGAATTCATTGCAGATGATTTGGGACGCTAAGCCTTCATGACACAGCTCTATCAACAGCAGTAAGTACAACTCTTTTGAACAAAGAAATAAATTACTAAGACTAGAAAATAAAAATATATCAACATTACTGTATACTAATAATAGTATATTAAATATTTATAAATTATATTATGTGATATAAAATTTTCTATTTGTTTTATGTAATATTACAGTTATATGTAATTATATCTTTGTATGTAAACACTGATAATAAATATTTCTATATTAAAATGGAATATATTAAATATAAAAGGCTATAAAATATGTCCTGGAAGAAGACTTACAATTGCATAGATGTGAAGATCTATGAGGTTTTCTTTATTAAGGAATATGTTGACAGCCTTATCATACATAACATTGTGAAATACCTGAAAATACAATTGTTACCAAACACAAGGAAAACCCTGCTTTGCTTACTAACTATTCAGCAAGCTGAGAAGGTCTATGCAACAACAGATTACACAAGTGGAACATATGAAATAGTCATGTGGAAAACTGGAAGAAAATACTTTGCCCTCCAACCAAGATGACCTTGAAAGAAATTCCCTATAAATATTTTAAGTCTTTTTTCTGTACATTCCCTTCAAGTTTTCCTTTGTTAAGTACACCTGTTCTCATCTATACTTCCCCAGCATTTTTTTTGTCATTGTACATTAATTTGCACTAGTACTATCTGATCCTATAATAATATATCTTTATGCAGTAGATGTGTGGTTGTGAAGAGCAGCAGACATGAGACACATCACTGACTTTTGTTCCCTATAGAATTCACTGAAATTGCACAAAGCCGCACAAATCCAAACAACATCTTAATGGAGTGAAAATTATATTGTACTTCCCAAGAATCCTAACGTGAGGTAAGCAAGGCCTTCAAATCGGGTAACTTACTTTTCATTTTCTTGTCAAGGGAATAAACAGAGATGCAAGTGGAGAATTTGTGTGTCACAGCCCTAGCCTTTTTCATAGCAATGGAGTGGAAAAATGTTGCTTTTGTTGATTCAGGAGCCAAATTCCAGAAAAGGTAAATGCAACAAACCTTGCCCACTAGTTATTACTGATACTTGCTATTAGTTTGTATCAACACCAGGATGTTTGCATCTCCAACCCAAGAGATCATGAGTTATTTAAGTTTTGAACAAATAAGCTGAATCCTATATTTACAAATGTCAATGCCTCAACTTTGTACATAACCAGAGTGATTTCAGAAATAGTACAACGTAGGACTTAATTGAAAAATATACTTTGCAAAGTGTAATGATTTAATGATACAGAAGTTTGGCATGCTGATACCTGAAAATAATAGCAGACCTTAATTTTTAACATAGGAACCCACAATTTTCAGTACAATCAAGCTTACATCTCCCATTACTTTTTACTTCCTAAGCATATAAATTGTTGATAGGAGAAGATAAATGATAGTTTGACCAGACAGTCAGGATTTATGGGGTCTAGCAAACATACAGACAGAACTGCTGCCTCTGCTATTGGACACATCCAAAGTTTTGGAAGCACTTGTTTTACCATTGCATTCATATATCTCAAAGACTTTACAGCACACTGTATAAAGATGGTCCCCTGAGGGTTTGGTGGATTAGTACTTTGAGGAGAGACTGCTTATGCATGCTGTATGAGAAGTCATTGAATACAATACAACCACCACAGGGACTGCCATCATTGAGTTACTGAGCCTTGCTCTTTTTTTTTTTTTTTCCCCTATAGTCTCTTAAATCTTCCATTCTTTTCAGAGCAGTAGCCTAAAGGAAGGGTAAAAAGGATAGACAGTCTGGCATTGCCCAGGGTCTGGGCTGTTCAGCTGGCTGAGGAAGCTGGGGCTGCTGCAGGGATGCAATCACCCACTTCTAGGGGGCACCTCTGTCAAGGGTGATCTCTCTCTGTCTAGATGTTTGACAGAGGAACCTATTGCTGAGTCCCCATCAACGGCCATAGGATGCTTATGGGATGTGGGAATTTTACACTGAATTTAAGAGGGCACTGAGCTGCCTTAGGAAGATGCCTCATCTCCCTTTCCCCATTGATTCTTTGGAACAGAATTAATTTTATGGGCCATTTTTAAGATATTATTTTGTGTAAATAGGCAGTCCATAAGGTTTTAATGGCTATTGACTGTTTGCTATCCTCAAACAAACTGCATATAGTACTCAGGAAGTGCCTGACACCCCATAAAACACAACTCAGTGCTAGGGGGTGGCCTTGTGTGTGCACCAAAGTCATATTTTGCTAGACAGTCTAGTTTTCTACTGAGAAAAGATAATCGACTAAGATCCTGGGGCTATCTCAAGCGTTACAGAGAATCCTAATGAGAAGCTTACTAAAAAATAGACTCTTCCTGAGGAACTGTCAAGCCCTGAAGAATTGTGCCAGCACTTCCTAGCTGTGCCCTCCACACCTCAGTGAGCCCAAACGGTTCAATTACTCTTGTAGCTTTTTGGAGGCATGGGATGTTTTTTCATCTTTCACAGAAGAAAGGCTTTCCCTATCCCAGAGTGGTTGCTGGTTTGGTTTTGGTTTTTCTTTTTTTGTTTTGTTTTTGGGTTTTTTTTCTGATAAAGCTGTATAAGAAATGACCTTCCTTTCCTTTTTGGGAAGGTAGCTGCTGGCTATGTGTTGAGCATGGACTTTGATAAGGAGCCCACATCCAGAGTCTGGTACAAGTGTCCAGCTAAGCCTAACGGGAACAAGACTGTAATCTCCAGCCTGATAGAAGGTGGAGGGATAGCCATTTTCCTCCCACCATAGGTTATAACAGTGCCAAGTTTGCTTTCATCTATATTAGCTGGCAGAACTTCTTTAGGGTGAATATATTGGTGAGGAACAGGTGAGCTTGAATAAAATCAATTACTTTTAGCATGTCCCTTTGCTGAAGTATAGAGTTGGCTAAAGCCAAAATCTTCCTAAGGCCAAGAAAAAAATCCTGGTGTCATTTAAGATATTTTTAGGACTCATTGTACAAGTCATTGCATAGGCTAGAGACAAGTCAGAGCTTTATGGATCTTCTTTATATCAGCACTGGCCAGCCTTTATGACCATAGAAGTCCTATGTCAAAAATCTTCCCATAGTCAAGATCCAAAATGTAATACCTGGCTCCTCAGAGAGGAACTGCTGTGGGATAATGTTCGTCCAGGAATTCAGAGTAATGCAGCCCTGACCTGCCCTGCAGTGCAGGATGGAAATGGGAAGGCTTACCAAGAGATACTGCTTTGGCCTTCATCTCGCTCAGAACAGGAGAATTTGCCTGCTAACATAGTGAAATGATAAATGTGTATATATTCTGAACTACTCAGATTGCATTGTAACTAATGAGTTTGGATATTGGCTACTAGTTTAAAAAAAAAGAAAAGAAAAAAAAAAAGTGTGTCCTCTTTTTGCCTGGGAAAGAGATAATTTTCTTCCTAACAGCTTGTACAGTGTTTTGGATTTAGTATGAGGATAATGTTGATAACGCACTGATGTTTTAGTTGTTGCTAAGTCATGTTTATCCTAAATGAAGGATTTTTCCCATGCTCTACCAGTGAGTAGGTACACAAGAAACTGAGAGGGAGCATGGCCAGGACAGCTGACCCGAGCTAGCCAAAGGGATGTTCCATAGCACAGGACGTCATGCTCAGTGTATAAACTGGGGGGAGTTGGCTGGGAGGGGTTGATTGCCACTTGGGGACTGGCTGGGCATCAGTCAGCTGGTGGTGAACAATTGCATTGTGCATCGTTTGTCTTTTCTTGAGTTTTGTTGGGGTTTTTTATCTCTCTTTTCATTATTATTGTTATTTTTATTGTCATGGTTATTATTATTATATTTTATTTTATTTCAGTTATTAAACTGCTCTATCTCAACCCATAAATTTTATTCTTTTTTTTGATTCTCCTCACCAACCAACCAGGGGTGGGGGGAGAAGTGAGCGAGTGTCTGCATGATGCTTATTTGCCAGCTGGGGTTAAACCATGACAATGGGGTAGTGCAACTAGCCCATAGTATTATAATATTAATTTTTAAAAAAATAAATTCAGGGTTCATTGGATTTTGGCCTTTATTTTAACTGCTCTTACCCTCATTTAGCCTGTAGACAAGGTTACTGGCCTGAGACTTCCCTCTTAAATTAATGGCCTATGGCCATAAGCTTCAGAAGATTAAAAATTTGTCTTCCTCTGTATGTGAGCACTCAATTCTACACTCAGTTACACCTGTAAAATTCAATTAACATGGGGATAATAAAGAAAAAACATCAACAATGCCTCTACAACCTTCAGTCTTTTTGCTTTTAATATACTGTATTGAAATTACTTCAGTGTAGGAGAAACGAGAGACCTGTGTAAATATTATCTATTCTGAGGTAAGCAGTAGTCTGAATATCCATTATCTACAGCAGAGTGCATCTAGATTTTGAAGAGCTTCTAAACTATATGAATGTTTTTATGTACAACTATCCTTTGAAATCAGCTCAAACCAGTTTATCTAAGATGATCTCCATAACCACTCAAAGTAATCAACAATTTCAGTGTGTTCCTGCATTTTCAGAGTACTTTATAATGAAGAAAAATCTAAGGTCAGGACAAGAGTGAGTCTCAAATTGCAGATAGAACATGGTATTTTGAAAAATAGGTTTAGCAGCAAGGAGCCTTACTAATGAAAATGGCTCTTTTCACTACCCAGTAGCTCTGTTACTGGTGGGCCTAGCCATTGCATGCAGAGGTCAGACAGACCATTCAAATACACAACACTGGAAGATTTTGTTTTTTTCTTTAAAGAGTAGAGAGAGAAAATAAGTGAGAATAAAAATATACAGGCAATATAGTCATGATACCACAGCTGAAGAAAAATAATGTAATCACATTAAATTTGGCAGAGGCATCAAGATTAACACATACTTCTGTGATAACAGTAGTAAAATATTCTCCTTATCCTTATACAAAACATATGTTTTCCATTTAATTCTACAACATTCTCATGAAAATAATGATGTCAGCAAGCCTCTGGGTTTAATCTTAGTTGACTTTTAGCTGTCTGCTTCTCCTCTTCTGTTGTCTTTTTTTGGTTGGTAACCAAATTTGAAAACAAAACAGATAGTTTATTTGGTCCCCATATTGGCTCTGAACACACAGGGAGGAAAAATCCCATGCATACTGAGTCAGTGCTTTCTTATGTAGAATGGAAGAATCCTGAAAATGCTGTTTCATAATAGGAGACTAAATTATTTTTAAGCTACCACCCACAATTAAATTATAAAGTTCAACAAGGTTAAAAGAATGGCTAAACAAAGAAGCCATGCACGCTTTTTATTGCCTGCATTTTCCATCAGACCATAATAATTATGCAGCCCTGTTAGTACAGCTAATATAACCTCTGCTCAGAAGCTGTACTCCATGGCTATGGACTGTGATTGCTTTGATTTATTATAATAAAACATTAGGTCCATCACTTGATATTAGAAAGCAATAATCGTATCAGCACAATTGAGGTTTCTTTCCCTTCATAAAGCTACCTTTCTTTAAGGGATTATCCTGACAGACAACATGCTCATCTTTTTAAAGAAGCAATATAATTAGCTTCCTCCCACCCCACTGTTGCTTGTTTCTCTATCTCTGTGTTGATCTGAGAAGTAAGAGCAGTGGAAATATCTGCTCCAAGTTAGCACAATGGCAGCAGAGGCAAAACTGCTGCCTTGATTTAGTGGGTCAGGAGGGTCCCTGTGGATGCAGGAACCCCAGACACGTAGCCCTGTTGCTAGGGAACAGTATCGATCCTTTCCAGCATCTTCACTGACACCCTCTCTGCTCCACTGTGATTGAACACCATCTTTTACAGGAGTGGGAGAGTTAGAAGCTTTGGCTTGGCTTTAATATTTATGAAGTAAACGTTTTAACCATTGAAGCTTTAAATGTCTAATGCTGTTTTCTTTTTCCAGAGCAGTAACTTACCTTTGGGAATATCTCAATCACTCTAGTAGAGCAAATTACTTCATGTTGGAAGCAGAGAGCTTATTTTCTCTGAGCTAAATGTAACAGTAGGAGATTTAACATGCACACAAAAATAATTAAAGTATATTTTTCCTCATTCACTTTAATTCTCTTACTATTTCAACATAATTTACACTTAAAATATATCATTCTACAGGTTTAACTGAAAATCATCAAAACCAAATTGAAAAGTAGATCAGGATATTTTGAATATTTTTATATAGGCTAAAAATATAAGGCATAAAAATGTAATGTGTACATACAGAGAATATTATGCAGAAAGTGTTAGTATAGCCCAGTGAGTCACTGGGGGAAATTCCCATTACCCTTACCCAGGGGGGTGAGGCTTGCAGGTTATATATCTTTAGCTAACTAATTTGGAGGTTCATCTCTATGCATATACAACAAGAGGTTTTTAAAGTCAAGCCTTTTAAGAAGGTTCCACAATGGGTCTCCTCAGCTGGTGCTACAGCCCCCACCGCTCTGGTCAGCACCTGCATTAGCTGACTGGTAGCTTTGTTCTTACATGTCTGGCCCATATGCAGCCTGGAGGCACCATCCTCAGGACATCAATCCTCTCTGGAGAGAGGGATGGGCCATGCAGATACCTCAGCTGTTGCAGGGAGTGCGCAAACATACTATATCAAACAATATAATTGAAGGAGATAGAGCACCTGAGTCCTATCCCAGTAGATTCCCAGGGAATATGTGTTTACAGAAAGGTGATGCCGTGAAGCCTCACAGATTAGAAGGGTTATCAGATGATATGAAACCAAAATGAGACAATATTAAGCCTTTCCATACCATCTCACCTACAGTAGCTAGCAGAAGCTGAAGAGCTGATAGTTTTCCAGTTTAAATAAGGAAAATTCTCCATTTGAATTTTAAAAGTCACCATTAGAAGTGAATAAAAACTACATACCAAAATAAACTCCTATTGATTTTACTTCTATATAAAAATCAAAAACTTAAAATGTATGTGAGATGATTAAGCTCTTGGGATCCTTCTTATAAATACTCAACACTGGCAGAAAAGATCTAGCAGTAGCCTTAGAAATTGAAATAATTACTTTAATCAGACACCAGATGCCTAATACAGGCCTACATGACAGATCCCACAGTGACCCAAGGGAGTTAAATGTAGCATAAGGAGAAGGTACCTCTGTGAGCAGGAACAAATTTATCAGAAGAGCAATGCGGACAGTAGCTCCCTATTAGCATTATCCTGTGTGGTACATCCCCTAGTCACATGATAGGATATGCTGCCTCATGCTGTTTTGCTGTCTTCCTAATTATTGGGAAGGTCACATCTGGCCTTGCATCCAGTCCTGGCTATTAGGAAGCCCACACTGACAATGTCCCCCGCTGAAGTCCCTGGACAGTAATGCAGAAAGTCAGGCTTGTAAAAGATGCAATGGTTCCCTGCGAAACAGAGCTTCAGCACGTGCAAAAATTCTTTAGTATTGACATCTTGTGTGTGTACAGAATTGGGTCTGGCTTATAAACTCTGTATCTTCAATGTAAATCATGCCATGCATCCTATAGTTAATGACATTCCTCTGATTGAAATACAAAATGAATGAACACAAGAGTCAATTTATTTTAAAATTAAAATAAAAATATTCAAACTTGTGCTTTGTAAGATGTCAGCAAATTCTAGAAGATCTGCCTTCAGTCTTTGCATTCAGTCTTTCTTCTTCATCTAAAATATATTCTCATTCTTCCCCTTTCCAGAGCTAATCTTCTCCCACTCACTCTAATATTCAGTGTTACCACATTAGTGACCATGAGTTAAGACAATGGCTGTTAACACAGTACCGAAGTTCCTTCCTTACAAATAACAATGTTATATCATTTTCTATAGCATGCAACATAATGGTCTTCAAAGAAACTGTTCTAACTAAACTGCTGCTAGCACTCAAACTAACATTCTTTCCTAATACAGCATTGACATGATAATAGTATAATACCTCAGGCCATTAAGTCTATTGAAAGTAAATTATTACCATCAGACACGATAAAACCTAGTCAGATGCGTTAACAACCTTACATTCTGTCTTGATAACTCTACTAAAATAGTGATTGCTTCTGTTTAGCCTTGCATAATATTTGTTATCAGTTTCTTCTTGAAATGGATTGGACAAACACCCTGCCTGAGTCACTGCTCACGAAACCATTAGGGAAAAGGGCAGCAGTGCAATACTCTGGGTCCTGATCTAAAGTCAGATGAACTCAATGAGTAGCCTCCTATTAGCTGCAATGTCTTCAGCTCTCTGTGCTATCTCATGTAATTAATAACAGAGATAAAGAAAACCCTCCTTCCCCTAAGAGATGCTGATTTCTGCATGTTATGTGTATATATGTGTGCATGCATTATACATACGCGCATTCATGCATTTGGTTTACTTCTTATCCCATGAATATCCTCTGACAGCTAAAAACTTTTCACCTGTTTTGTTGGTTTGTTTTTTTTTTTAACTTCTCTAGTGACTTATTTAGACAAATATTGTAAAAGAAGTTGTTGGAAGTATCTGAGAAACATGTACAAGGTTGAAAGACTTCCAGTGGGACATGTCTCTTTCATCGCTGAGAATTTTGCCTTTCTTTTTTTAACTTGAGGTGGGTATAAGTGAGAACAGTTACTGCATTTTCTACAAGTGGCTGTAGGTTTCCTAGCATTTTTCAGTATCTATTTTCTGAGCAAAACTTGCAAGTTGTCTGACAGGTATCTAATTAGTATTGCTTGCTTGTAGAAACATAAAAATCCATAATAAAAAATAACTTTAGAGTTTACTAGATTTTCATCTAAGACTCTGGACCAAGGAACAGCAGATTTGCTGTGTCAATCTAGGCACCACTGCACAGAGACTAGAGAAAGATCACCAAATAAGATCCCTTTCAGTAGCTGTGAACTCTGTTCCTGGACACAATCAATTAAGCAAATGGTAACAGTACAGTCTGTGGACATTTACTCACCAGTAGGTTTGACAAGACCCACAACTGCTTGTGGAAGTTGATAAATCCATCTTAGCAAACAAGTCTAGGTCACAGTTAGCTCTTGGATGCTACAAAAACTTCATTCACATATACCTGCCACCCTGCTGGGACCACGCACTGCCAGTGTGCATGCAATAAAATAAAGGCAGTTTCCCACTTCCACTACTGTGTCAGACCTTGCAGCTGTCCCTGTAAGTAAACAGATTCTTTCTTGATCAAAGCAATTAACTGGGCTGTTCTCCACATCCCTGTCAACTACTTTATTCTTATTCAGATCTGCACAGTTTCACTGGGGATGTTAGTGTCAAACGCACTGCAGAGTGATGATGCTTACTGCTTAGCATTCAGCTCTGAAGGCTCTCAGAGTGGAAGTGTGAAGGTATCTGGCTGCCTGTCAAAAACGCTGGCCTAGATGAATTGCAACTGCCTGGAACCGTATGGTAAATAAGACCAGAAGCTTCTACCGAGGGTTTACAGGCTCTGGGCAAACATGTTCACTCACAGTCATTACATCTGACAGCTTGTAGCCCTCAAGTGATCCTTGTGATTCTTAACAAAACTTCAACTTATTTCCTCACAATGAGTTTAGCTGTGTTAAATCTTTCTCAGGAAGATGGTGTTTCTTTTTCATTGAGATTTTTCTGTATGCATTTACTGGGAGAAAGTGGTTACAGCAACCTGACCTCTCCCACTTGGTTTCCCTTGATCAGGTAACTAATTTTTCCTCTTTTCCCTCCAGATACTACAGTGCACTAGCCAGAGAGAGGATCGGAATACAGCCTCGACAGCTTGCAGCAGCTGTGATGCTGGGTAGAAGTTCAAGTTAAGCAGTGTGTAGTTAAAGGGAACAGGACACACATGCCTTAGCTTCTGCTTGGGGTCCTCAGGAGTCAGTGCTGGCGTAAGCATATCTGACAGTGAAAACATGATATTGGTCATGCTATAAATCTCTACTAATCTTTTATCTCATTTTACTCATTTGCAGAGACCTCTGATTTTAAGGAGTTAACCATCCTTTAAGTGTCATTAATGTAATCACTGATTTTATCATTTGCCCACTGGATAGGTTAAACATATTCATTTTTTTGTGAATGGAAGAATTTGGGTGTTGCACAACCCAAATACATTTCAGGAGTGAGGAATTTAGTATGCAATAGAAAAGAGGGAACTATTTAAAGATATTCCTTTATTCAACTGATGACTAAGTGCACAGGGAACTTAACAGTATTGGGATATTAAAGGCTGGAGATGAACATCTTCTAAGAATGCCCTATGTGTCCAAACATTCACTGGTAAAAGCTTTTGCAAGCCATTTAAGATGACATTGACCTCCATTTTCTGAGAAACTGGAAGCATTACATACAACTTAAAAGAAAAAGGGGGAAAACTAATTGACATAGAAAGGTCAAAGTGATGTATATGTGATGTTTTCATGATGGGAAATATCTTCACAGCTGGAAAAGAAATGAGGCGGGTTATTGTAGATATCAATATTAAAAAAGCATGCTGTTAACATTAACATCTGATTTGCCTAATATAGAGTTCATTACCGTGCAACATTTCACCTAAATCATTTCCTTATTAATGCTCAACCAATACCAAATAACTCCCCAGCACTTGCCTCAGACATCTCTATGAATACTGAGTAAATTTATTATACTTGGTCCTGTTGTAATGAAGCTCCAGTGGATTCATAATGTTCAGATACTTAGAATGAGCAGTAATCACTGAGAAGACTTTCTGCTTGTGTGAGCCCAGTAAAATACCAGAGGTACACTAGAGACCTCTTCAAAACTGGACAGATAGCAAGGCTGGGGGAAAATAAATAAATAAATAAATAAATCTACTTTTTCTAGTTGTAAAGAGGTACATTCGTGAACACGTGTAAAAATGCTAACTTGAATTCCTTTCATTGCTCCAGAAGATTGCACCAGGACTGATAAGGTGTACCAACTATTCAGCCAGTGTTTAGCCTGTTGACTATTTAACATGCTGGGCTGCATCCTCCACCAGGGGACTAGAAAACTTTAAGAACTCCCTCCCTCAACTAGCTTTTTCATTTCAAAACATTTGCCAATGGAAAAAAAAAATAAATAAAGTTCAAGGGTTTTAATAATTCGAACTCTAAGAAACAAAGCAATCAGTGCCTCACCAAGGGAAGAGGTGTGTTGTGACAAAAATGTGTAATACCTAGATACTGACAGCACTCTTTGGAAGATGTTATTCTTGATAGAACTTAATGGAAAAAGAGCATTAAAGATTGATTCAACCATTATGATCAGAGTATCTGCATTGTAATTAACGCATGAGAAAATACGCATACCTAACTTTGTAAGAGAACTATTACAGCAGCTTTTTCTGAGCACACATTGTAGTTAGAAGCTCTAGCATTAGAAAACTGTATATTACCTACACTGAAAAGAAAGGCAGATGGGAACATGCATTTTTTACTGTGTCATTTTCTAACTTTGGTGTTCAGCTGACGGCACTGCATTCCAAGTGTAATATATTTTTTTTTAATTTAATTTATTCAATATTTTATAACAGCAAATCTCAATGTCACAGTCAGTAGCTGAAACTGCTTCTATAATGCGACACACGATATGTCACAGGTGAGAATCTGTGTACTGAGGACTCTCACCCTGGGCCATTTAAAATGCTGGTCACAGCGAATACTGATGTACAGTAGATGGTAGCCATGGAAACCAGTCAGATCCTACCTTCATAATATTTTTTTTTTAACAAAACTAGATTCTAAAGGGTGATTTTTCTCTTACTTTGGGGGCACAGTGTGTTATAGTATCTAACAAATTATCCATTAGAGGTTTTTAAAAGTGATTCAATCTTAAAATCCCTTGCAGATGTTGCACATGGCTCATTTCTGAACACTAAAGACCAGGTGTGTTATTAAAGCATGCTAAAGGCTCCAAAACCTCTCTGGGGAATGCATGAAATGTGAGGAGTAGAATCAGAGCACACCATGGGATGCACCAAGAGGAGGCAGGTCTGCTGATGTCAGCTTCTCCTCATTTCCAACCACTCCTAGAGAGACCAAACAATTGGGTAGGATGTGCAAAATGACAGTGAAGACAGACAGCTGGGGAATGCGTGCAGGGCAGGAGATAAGGGGTGGAGTCCTGGCTCTCGTAAAGGCAAGATACAAAGTGGGATTTAAGGCTTGGAGCCTGGAAATAGGGCAGAGAGAAGCTCTTGGTAAGTAGGGGCTTTGCTGTGAAACTTACAGTGTGGAAAGTGAAGTTTTCTGGGAGGAAATAATAATTTAGAAGACACTTTTCATAGGAAGCAAAATACTTTAAAAAGCTTTTTGACAGAAAATTAAAACAAAGATCTCTCCAAGTAGATTATAGCTAGCTGGTTGTTAGGGGTCCTTGGGGAGGTGGGTTGTCCAACTTGAGTCCTCGATAAAGATTTAGCAGTTCCCTCGGTTGCAAGAAATGAGCAAGGAGATACAATCTAGCATATTTGCAGATCAGGTTAAATATAAGCCCTTTAGCTGTGGGAAATGTACAGATGGAGAGAAGGTGGATGAAAAACCTCCCCATCCTCTAGTAGGGAGCCTGCTCCTGCCTCTACCCCAATCCATAAGGCAGTACACCTCAACTTTGGCTGGTCCAGTGAAAAGCTTTGAGCCAGCTCTACAGGTAGCAGAAAAAGTAAGGGAAAGAGTATCAAATGTACAGAAGGAGAAAATTCAAATGAAGAACAAAAGCAGGGCATAAGACATTTTCCACTGCTTTGAAAGGACAAAGCACCTATCAGCGGATTATAAAATACACCTAGCTACGATATGACCTAATGACGGTTTACCTATTGGCAGTTCCTGTACCTTAAACCAAGTTGTTGCATTTTCCAGACTTAAGATGGCAGATGAGGATGGCTTATCTCCCAGTCACTGGGCAGTACACAGATCTGGATTTATGGCATGCAAAAACCTGAAAACATCCCTGCAGTACAGCAATGAACTCACATGGCATGCTGGTTTGTTCATAGTTTTTTTTTAGAAAAGAGAGCCGGAGCTACTGCAAAGGCTTGAGAAAAATCAAAGCTCTGTCTAACCCACATATTGAACTGAAATTGAGTACCCTGAAAAACACAGGGGTTAAATAAGTCATACACCACAATTAACAGTAAAATAAATGCAAGATAGAAGCATTTGTATGAGCAAAATCAGTTTGCATAATGCATGTAAAAATACCATTAACTATTTTGGATCCTAAGGCCCTGCCAGAGAAATGTGTGGAAAAACAGTGGTGTCTTTTCTAGCCTATACATCAAGTAGGTGATCTGAGGCTACGCTGCCGTTCTCCTATCTGATGTAATGTGGTGAACCCAATATCTTTTCTCCTGCAAAGTACAAAATCCAATTACTTGGGCTTCTAGACTGTGGAAGGCAGCATGGATAATTCAAGCCAAAACAACTACAATATTTTGAACTTTAACTACTGATCTGTGAAGGCATAGATCTGTTTCATCTGGAGAAAGAGGCTAAATTTATGGATTATAAAAAAATTCTTGGCTTTCCTGCAGCATGGACCTTACGTAATACACAGTGCTACAATTTGCTGTGGCCAGTGTGGGCCAGATCTTGGCTCATACACAAGTGAAAAACACTTTGGAGTTATCAAAAGAGTCTTCTTATACAAATCATATTTGTAACATGAAGGAATTTAACTATTTCATGGAAAGAAGACAAAGAAGACTGTAATTTCAATAGCTATGTGAATAATGAAAAATGAATTTAATGACTGAATATCGTCTATCACTGAGTAGTGATAGAAGAATCTCCTCAAGAACTTGACATAATAATAGCAAGAAGAAAATATATAGAAATAAGATTGATGTGTTTCACTCCTTAAGACTTCTGTACATTCAAGTTTGCCCTTCACTTCAATTTCCCAGTTCCATTAATTGTGCCTTGGTCTTAAGACCGTATGACCTCTGCAACAGGCGTTTCACATTACTGGACTTCTGTGGGAAAGTCAACAATAACGAATATCTAAGTGAGGGTCTGAATTCACCCTTGACACATTTTTCATGACTTTCCATGCCAGAAAAAAACCCTTATGAATCCTAGATAGTTGCCATGCTAGTTAGAAAATAACACTACTAGATAAAAGTATTGCTGTCTTGTGGTGTACAGCGCATCCACAATATTAGTTTCAATTCACCCTCAAATACAGCAGGGGGGCAAACAACATCCTACAAAGTTTGAGTGAATCTGTACTTGAAACTGGATCAAGATCCAAATTCCATAGTGCGGTAAACAGCAGTTCACTGTAAAGACATGATAGATTACAGTGAAGGCTTCCTCATAAACCAAATATAAATCTGACTTACTACAAGATTATTTCCTAGCAAATTAAGAACCAGTTTTTTCCTGTCTGGTTGGCAGTCGTACAACACTTACATGACAAGCTAACTGTCTGATCTCAAATTAAATCAGCAGATTTGTGACATTATAACTGTTCTCTCAAAAATCCTAGTGCACAGAGAGGACAGGAAAAGCAACAGCAACCAATTTAATGAGATTTTCCAACTAGTCCCTGAAATTATTCCCTAGTAAAATACTAGTTTGCCTCTACCTGACTAAAATAAAAATATAACAGATGTCATCATGATACCTGAGAAAGCCATGCAGAGACAGTGGAAAAGCAAAAGCTTGATTAGCATTCATATTCTTCAAAGAAATAGCTTACTATTGAATTGCTATGAAAATATGACTCAGGATAACCAAAAAGCACAGATAACTAATTTACGGTTCCAAGAACATGTGCACTGCTGTTAAATATCAATCACAAAGTGCAGCATAGCCATTAACATATAAGACCATCACCACAAGGAGAGACCCACTTGAATACTCTTACTTAAAATTTATTGTCACATTTCAAAATGATTAGTGAGATATTTTCTGAAGCTTCATTTCATGGAGGTGTTTTGATTGTCTTTTGAAGTGCATGAAATAATGCACTCTAAGACAGAAGCTCGAGGATGCTAAGAAAAAAGCTGGATCTACATTTATGAAAGAGCTTTTTTGCCCCACTCTGTGCCAATATGCTGGAATCAAATTCGTGAGGCCTTTGAATCCAACACAGGAAGAAACATCCTGATGTGTAACTGTGGTTACTCTTCCCAGCCAGCCACAGTATGATGGGATTACATCTAGTGCTTGAGACCCCCTTTCACATGAAAACTGAATGCTATCAGCGAATTAATACAAATGGTTATTTGTGTCTCCTAATGTTCTCCCTGCATAGCTTCTCTACATCTTTATAGTCTTCATGAGAGACCTGCCTCCTCTTCCAAAGGCAATAGATTATCCTTTTGTTCTTGAGATCCATCCAAAGGTCCCTGTTTAGCCAGGCCGGTCTCATTCCCCACCTGTTTGTTTTCCGGCACACGGGAACAGCCTGCCCCTGTGCTGTTAAGAGTTCTCTCTGGAAGTGTGTCCAGCCTTTCTGGCTCCCATATCCTTCAGTGCAGCCTCACAAGGGATTTTGTTAATCAGTCTTTTGAACAGGTCAAAGTCTGCCCTGCAGAAGCCTAGGGTGGCAGTTTTACTAACCCCTCTCTTTGGTTCTCAAAGGATAGAAAACTCAATCATCTCATGATCACTGCACCCTCGACAGCCTCCAACCTTTACTTCCCCCACAGGCTCTTCCCTGTTCACAAGAATCAGGTCCAGGAGGGCACCTGCCCTGGTCGGCTCACTCACCAGCTGTGTGAGGAAGTTATCCTCCACACATCCCAGGAACCTCCTGGATTGTTCCCTCTATGCTGTGTTGTGATCCCAGAAGATATCTTGGAGGTTACTCTTCCCACGTGCCTGCTTCCACCTGTCCCCATGAATAAGAATTCTTCTCGTTGCTCACGGAAATTGCCTTAAGGGATGGTCCCAACTTCTGGTCTTTCCCATATTCTTGCTTACTCAACACAAGCTTCTACCTGTCACATGCATGATGCAGTTAAAGTCCCCCACAAGAACAAGGGCAAGTGATCACGAGATTTCTCCCAACTGTTTGTAGAAAGCTTCATCCACCTCACTGCTTTGGTTGGGGGATCAACCCTGTCATCACTATACTTGAATTCTGAGCTGTCATAGCATTCTCTTA
This sequence comes from Athene cunicularia, assembly GCF_003259725.1. Lineage (NCBI taxonomy): Eukaryota > Metazoa > Chordata > Aves > Strigiformes > Strigidae > Athene > Athene cunicularia. Next base: position 122,318,547 of record NW_020799095.1, read on the forward strand.
CAGACAGAGCCACCCCACCACCTCTCTTTTCCTGTCTTTCCCTCCTGAAGAGTTTGTAGCCATCGATTGCAGCACTCCAGTCGTGTGAAGCATCCCACCACGTTTCTGTTATAGGTACTATGTCATAGTTCTCGTGCTGCATCATGGCCTCAAGCTCCCCCTGTTTGTTGCTCATACTGCGTGCATTGGTATAGATGCACTTGAGATGAGCTCATGAATCCAACACCCTTTTGTGAGCATGGGCCCCATTTCCTACCAGACCCTTCTCAGGTGATTCAACAGTTCCTAAACATCTTTCCCTTCTTTCAAATGAAGTGGCATAGGGAGAGCCCTCACCAGTCCACCATCCTTCAAGCCTTGGCATGCTTCCCTTAAGCTTGTTCCTAACATGCCCAGTTATCTCTCCACCCACACCCCCCCCCTATCTCGTTTAAAGCCCTTTCAATAAGCCCTGCTACCTCCTGTCCCAGAATCATTTTCCCCTTTTAGGACAGCTGCATCCCACCTGTCTCATTTGTCGCCAGGAGACCAGGTGCCTTATAAACCTCACCATGGTCAAAGAACCCAAAATTCCAATGGTGGCACCAGTCTCTGAGCCACTTGTTAATCAGATATGCTTTCCACTCTCTATCAGTGGTTTTCCCTTCCACTTGAGGGATTGACAAAAACACGACCTGAGCCTTCAACTAGCCACCCCAGTGCTCTGAAGTCCTTTTTGGGTGACTTAAGACTTCTCTCTACCACTTCATCATTACCTGCCTGGATAACCGATAAGGGGTAGTAATCAGAGGGCCACACCAGAGCAGTGACTTTAATATCTCTAACCCAATTCCCAGGGAGGCAGCAGAGCTCTTTATGGTATGGGTCTGGTCGACATATGGGCCCCTCCATACCCCTCAGAACAGAGTCACCCAAACAATTACAATTGAGTGTTACTTCCACAACGGTATCACATTTCCTTCTGAAAGTACAAACACTGAAAGGGTCACCACTATTCAGTAATATTATACTGAATGTGAAAAAGAACGACCTGTATTCATTTCATATCCCAAAATAAAACTCAGCACAGGTCCTTCCTTAGTATGGAAGTGTGACATTTCTCTTAAAAATGGAATTTTGACTGCATTTTAGATCATGAAGCAAACTCTGATTTCAGATTAGGAAAACCTGTTACATGGCAACCAGTGAAATGGCTGAGTAAGGAAGAAGTCTTATCCAGAAGAAAAATATATGGTCCAATGACTAAAAATCATGTTAAAGGTTAAGACAACTTTCATTTTTGATCTGGTTTAGCGTAGAGATAGGGGTAACCAAATGCTAAAGAAAAGGAAAAGCCAATTTTGCTTTTCTAGGAAGATGTATGTGAATCATGGGAGCCCCAGAACCATTAAAAACACAATAACAAAAATGAAAATACCACCCACACATATCATAAACCCAGACTGAATAATATACTGGCTCAGAGCATAGCATTTAAAACTAGCTTTTAGATGTAGTCCGTCAGAGGCAAATAAATAATTTATAAAAATGCCAATTATTCCTTACAACAGAACTAACAGAAAAATGTATTTATTCATTTAGCTAGAAGCAACCTGTGCACATCCTTTCTCTTCTCTCAGCTCCTAGAATTTGTTGCAGACTTCTTGAGACATTACATTTTATTCTTTCCCTCCATTCCTCAAGTTCAACTTTATCATTTTTAAATGGAGCAGCACAGTTTATTGCATATAAAATCAATCAATCAATCAATCAATCAATCAATCAATCTACCTGCCTCCTTGGAATTCCCACCATTTCACCAATATCTTTTTGCAGCTTCTCCTGCAGTCTGTTCTATGGCTTTCCAGCAAATGTTACTGTCAAACGCCCTATCAAGTATGCTCACAACAGGTGACACAAATAACCATTTGTATTAATTAGCTGATAGCATTCAGTTTTCATGTGAAAGGGGGTCTCAAGCACTAGATGTAATCCCATCATACTGTGCCTGGTGAATTCTACACAATGTTATCAGGATTATGTATGTTTAAAGGTATGTCTCCATCTTTCTTTGGCAGAGAGAGGTGTTTGGTTTTGAGGTTGCTGTGGTCTGACTTGCTGGCTTCCTGAAGCATGCTGCAGATTTTATACAGTTCTGAGTACATGCAACCAGAAATTTCAAACCTTCTTAAGCAAGAAGGAAAGATCCCTATAAATATGTAAATATGTCTGCTATGTTGTAGTAGTCACCCTGCACCACCACTTTTTGCACTATGTTTTATTTGATGCACTTCTATTATTACAATCCACTTGGGGATAAATAGGCTTTAGTCCTAGTATAGAGAACACAACCAAATAGCAGACAGACTTTATGTGTAATTCTCACGTTAACATGTGTTATGTGCAGAATTAATGTGCACAAATAAATTTGGGATCAGAAGGAAAAATTTATATGCTGCATGCAAATGGAAGAAAGAGTAAGATTCCATCTGTGAGATAATACATTTTCTAGAATAAATAAAAGAATTATTTAGATCTTCAGTAAGCATGTTATCTCTGAACCTGAAAAATTAAATTTGAACCTTTCTAAATATTTTCTTTCTCACTAAATGGTCAACAATTCCTGGTAAACTATAAAACCTGAGCAACTATATGTAGAGAAAGAAAGAAAACACTACTCACCTAAGACTCTATGCCCAGGTCAAGTTAGACTTGGAAAGTGATCCTTTTCCCACCCACATTTGTTTCAATCAAGAGAATTCAATGTTAAAAAGTCCATTTTGCATGTGCACCTAACTTGTTCTCTAATCCAAGGTTGTTATCATCATGAAAGCTATAGATCACATGGGTTTTGCTACAAAATGTTTTGTTCTACTCACAGAATCAACTAGGTTGGAAAGGACCTTGAAGATCATCCAGTCCAACTATTAATCTAGCACTGACAATTCCCAACTATACCATATCCCTCAGCTCTATGTCGACCCGACTCTTAAACACCTCCAGGGATGGGGACTCCATCACCTCCCTGGGCAGCACATTCCAACGTCTAACAACCTGTTCTGTAAAGAAATGTTTCCTAATATCTAGTCTAAACCTTTCCTGGAGCAATTTGCGGCCATTACCTCTTGTCCTATCACTTGTTACTTGGTTAAAGAGACTCATCCCCAGCTCTCTGCACCCTCCTTTCAGGGGGCTGTAGAGGGCGATGAGGTCTCCCCTCAGCCTCCTCTTCTCCAGACTAAACACCCCCGGTTCCCTCAGCCGCTCCCCGTACGACCTGTGCTCCAGAGCCTGCACCAGCTCCGTTGCCCTTCTCTGGACACGCTCGAGTCATTCAATGTCCTTTTTGTAGTGAGGGGCCCAAAACTGAACACAGGAATCAAGGGGCGGCCTCACCAGTGCCAAGTACAGGGGTAAGATCCCTTCCCTGTCCCTGCTGGCCACGCTATGGCTGACACAAGCCAGGATGACATTGGCCTTCTTGTCCCCCTGGGCACACTGCTGGCTCCTGTTCAGCCGGCTGTCAATCAGCACCCCCAGGTCCCTCTCTGACTGGCAGCTCTCCAGCCACTCCTCCCCAAGCCTGTAGCGCTGCTGGGGGTTGTTGTGGCCCAAGGGCAGCCCCCGGCATTTGGCCTTATGGAAACTCCTCCAGTTGGCCTCAGCCCATGGCTCCAGCCTGTCCAGGTCTCTCTGCAGAGCCTCCCTGCCCTCGAGCAGATCAACACTCCCACCCAACTGGGTGTCATCTGCAAACTGACTGAGGGTGCACTCGATCCTCTTGTCTAGATCATCAGGATGACTCATGTATTCCAGAGTATGTCTTCCATAATACTTACATCTAATTTTTAATACAGTGGTAGTATTAATCTATTTCTCATATAAATGTAAAATAATTATAATGGAAGAAATAAAAAAATGGTGTCTTAAGTATTGTACCTAAGACTGGTCATAGTTTTTTTTTTCTTTTAATCTTCTAGTGATTTCCTAGTCCAGCTTCTAGGCTTGAGACTTGTGTTCCCTGCTCAGACAAGAATTTGGACCTTAGGCAACCATAGAAATTAATATATCTATTATCATATAGTTTTATGCAGTCCTTGCACACTGTCTTGGTAAGCTCTGGCATGTTATGAAATAGTTGCTTTTCTGTATTTCTCAATTATCCTGATCAACAGCAAATGCAAAAGATTTGTCATGCAAAGATTCCTTTGCCTTTTGGACTACTGTCTCCTGTCTTTGAATGTGGTAGAACGTTCTTATTTAGAGCCACAAAGACATATCCTGTCCTCTGACAGAGAGATAAAAGTATATATTTGTTCTTGTAACTCTAGGCCATAACCCCCTCTGCCACTCAGATGAAGAAAAACAGCCCCCTGGGACAGCTTTCTCAAGAAATGTGACAGCAAGCCATCCATCTCATCTCAATGACTGCTGCAGTTCATCCCACAGAGCTAGGGGTGGAAACAGAGAGGCCCAAGAAGCCTTAGCAAGTGAAATGCGCTGAGTGGGAAAGCAGGGCCAGTTACACCCTGCATTGCCAAACACACACACACTCCTGCTTGTTGTAATTCCTTGAAAAGCACATCTTGCAGTCAATGTTGTACTGAGCTGCCTAGGGCATGTTGTCAATGTCAGGGCTATCATTTCAGTCTTTGTGGACTCAGGCAAGTGACATCCCATTTATTATGTTTGATTCATATTTTCAAACATTTCTTTGAAAAATGAAGAATGAAAATGTGACTCTTTTTAATGAAAACAGGGATTAGTTCTTTAATCATTAATGATGAGTTTATATGTTCTAGAGACAATACACTACTACAGTCAAATCCTGTTATAAATATTCAGTACCTAGAAATACATGCTCTTCAATTTCCTTTTACCATTTACAAAAATTTGTAATCAAGTGTCTCTGGAATCTTCTTTCTCATAAGAGTATAGTCTAGACCTTTTCCAGGTGTGTCAATTATTGAGTCTGTGTAAAGTTCATTACAGATGTATTTCGGGGTGACAAGGGCAGGAATAATAATAGTAAGATGCATTTATGGAAAGAGTACAACATCCTGTCTGCAGGGAGAGCATGAAGAATATTGGCAACTAATTGCCATCACTAAGGGAACATTACAGTCACAGTTTTTTAAACTCTCGTAAACCTATCATTACTTACTGAATAGTGGCTAAGGAAGTCTAAGGCAGGTAATGAGGAGGACATACAAAGTAGCAGCACACAGAAGACACCAAAAGCTATGTCTCCATAATAATCTTTGGACTTGTATACTTGCTACAGAAGTGGCAGGAGGACATCTTCAGTGGCCAGCATGGGAACATGATTTCAGGTGGGTTCTAGCTATGGTTTGATTAGGTGCTGTCATTAATACCAGTCATACTTCCAGGTGTACATTACCCCATTCTGTTGTTGGTTTTGTTATTTTATGTGTAACAACAATTCACTCCTTCTGTTTGCTTCAGAACTTCTCCAAAACTTCTTGTGATTTCTGGCACAAAATCCCAACTTCCCTAAAAGAAGAGGCAACTCAATGACTGAAGAAGGATCAGGAGCATCCTATGCCCATCCTCATAATTGTAGTACCACTCAACAAAAATTTGGTGATACTAGAAAATTTCTTCCCTCTGTTTAAGGAAGGAACAGATAAATTGATGCATGATGATAGTGTTATCTGTGTAGTTATTAACTATGAAACACAGATGCATTTCTTTCTGTTGTCAGAAATGCGTTGGGCAAATGCAAGACATGAGAGGAGCTTGGTCATTAAGAGCACTATCACAGAAAGGTAGGCTGCCTTGCACTGGTAAGCATATAACTATACACTCTAAAGTAATCACACACTAAAGAAAACACCCAAAAGTGAAAAGGAATCCAAAATGTTAAACACATAGCAAAAGCCAGACTCTTAGACAACAGAAACCTTAAAAGATGAGAAGAATAAAAGCAGAGGAAAGAGGGAATCCATTATTAATAGCTGCCTTTAACAGCTGTGAATTGATATAGTATGGTTAAATGGCAAAAAGAGGAATGGGCAGAATGAAAATAATAATGATTCAGCAGGTAGATGAATGTTTGCAGTAAGGGTGAGTTAGAGGTATTCACACAGGGCTTTGGAGGAAGATTTTCACATTAATCAAATACAGGTCCTTCCAAATGCTTCTCTCGTTTTAGTCCTACAGTTTCACACACTTGACCATCCCTATTATTTTCTGTATTTCTGCTCTTTAGATATATGCTATGAAGTGTATAATAAAATGTTTATGCCCGCTATTTATTTTATTTATCAAATTGCATTTTTTCTGAATAAATGCTTTCTTTTGAAAATGGTTATGAGTCTTTTCAGTTCCTGGCTTCATTTCAGAGATTTGAAATGAATTTTTAAATCTCTCCTGGAAGTTCCTTATGACAACTGTACACTTTTACGAATAATTGACCCACTTCACCCTGACAGGCGTTACATTTCTGAGAATGGTTTATCCAGAAGGTTGAGAAGCTTTTTACCTTGATGCAACATATGCTTTACCAGATGTTTCACTGGGAAGACAACCATGCTGATGAAAACAATTACTCTATGAGTGAATCTTTACTGAATTGGTAAAAACCTTGGAATGAATTGATTCTACCTCTCTCTGGTAGTGGGTATCTGAATTTGTTTTTCATGATTGTGGTTGTAATGAGCTGTGCAAGATATTGTCCACCCTCTGTCCCTTCAGTTGTCAACAGTAAATGTTTTAGAGTGAAGCATTTAGAAAGGCAACAATGCACACAATTATGGAGGGAAAAGTATATCATGATTGCAAGTGTTTTTTAAGCCATCCTATTAGTTTCAGCTCATGTTAATTAGATCCACAACGAAATTTTCACTGTGGTAATGAACTGTAGCAAAGAAAGCTCATAAAAACTGCAGAGTTATTTCCATTTGTTCAGTATCATTGGACTGTGCTGCAAATGTAACTAAGTTCTTACTGAAACTCAGTTACACATATTCACTGCAAATATTCCTGTACACAAATCAAGATTCAGGAGAAAATAATTAAGTTGATTTGATTTCTACTTTCAATTTATCTCTTTTCCTATATACAGTAGGAGGGACTAGTTGCATTCTTTATGAAGTATCTTGCTTTCCATCATTGCTCAGAAATTTGTCATTATTAGATTCTTCTTCAGCTACACTTTATCAGTGCTATATTTTTGTCCAGCAATTTAACAATGTTTTTCATTTCATGATAATATTTTTAAAATCATTGGTAAGTAATTTGTATTTTGATGCCACTGTGACACTGTTTCAGTAAAAATAAATTAAGCAGCAGAACATTTATATTACACTATTATGAAGGGATTAAATAACTGTTATGGAGCATGACTGAAAAAAAAAAAAAAAAAAACAACACCTGACCAAGCCTCCTTTATAATTTATGGTAGAAATGGAGACAATGGCATGTGTTTTTTCACAATCCATACCCACGACATCCCAATAGTATGCCTGAAGAAGGGAACTGGACCCTGTTGATGGAAGAGTATTTATATGTGAACACACTGGAATTTTCCAAGACAGAGGATGAGAAAGCATTATAGTAGGATAACCTGTGCAAAAAATGGAGATGTGTTTTGAGTGCTATTGATTTTTCTTCTTTAAATTTGGTATCGATTGCTCCTGTCCATTGATTACTGGAAGAGTCTATTTTTCACTTTCAGGAGAATCATTTTCATTACTTTCCTGCCCTTTATTCCTAAGCAAAATCCTTCTAGATGCCACAATTCAGGAATTTGTAGGCATAAGTGACCTTTTAATTATTTATGACTTGAATGTCTATCAGCTGAAACCTTATGTCAGGAACTTATATTAAATTGCTCTGAAAGAAGAATCAGGAATTCCAACCAACTTGCATCCCTTACCAAAGCATGACATCCAAAGGCAACCGATTGATCTGCACAGATACTGCCTTTGTTAAGAATAATTTTAAAATTACATGGCCAAAATTCTACAGTCTTTTGCTTCATTTCTCAGCAGATAGGAAATGTCATCGACTTATTTAAAATGAGAAGGTAGAGGCTGTTCCTCTGTCAGGGTCTGATCTAACTTGCCAGACAGCAGTGCTGGCAGCCTACCTTGGTCTTCCCCAAAAGAATACAACTGCTCCTCCACTCTGCACAATAAACAGCCCCAGACATTTCCCTACAGACACACAGCCCTGCAGCCCCCCAGCACAGAGATGGGCATCGACAACATGACCAAGGTCTTGGGGGATTTTGTTCTCCTATGTAGACATCATTATTTGAATTCATTACAAAAGTCAGAAAACAAATACTAACTGGTGTTTGAGAATTTATAATTATGGCTAACTGTGGGGCCCAGATTATCTTCTTATTTTGTTCATTAGCATTACATTGATACAGCAAAAATGAATGGCCAGTTAAACCTACAATGTGCTCATGCTCCAGACAAGCACAAAGGCTAGCCTGATAAAAATGGTGATTGTGGAGGGGAGAGAGTGCTTTCTTCTTTTTTTTTAATTCCCCTGCAAGACTTTTATTGATTCAGTCATGTGAATTCATTATCTATTTTCCAGAAGAAGCAAAAGCAAATTTAACATTGCTAATGTCTTTACCCCTTCAGAAGTATATTTGAAACATGGTAAAAACCTCCTGCTTTTAAGTATGTTTTCTCCAAAGTCAGTAATAGGTCTTAATGGCTCAGAAAGAATATCTTAATACAACATCATCAAACTTAATCTACCATAAGAAGAATAGTAATATCAAAAAGGCCTCTCCTATAGAAATTAATTTTAATTAATTACCTAATTTGTTGGAGCATCTGTAATATATATTTAATGGCACCGCTCTCTGGCATAGCCTTCCAGGCAGTTTTCTGAAGAAACATGACCTAAGCATAGCCTCAGGCTGATATTATCAAATATCTCACCTGTGCCATGTAAAAAATCCAGATGAAGCAAGCATCTGATGTTTCAGCTTCTAGGGCTTCAGGAAAGTCTGTTCCCACCTTAATATTTATCTCTGGTAGCCCCATCTCCTGTGTCTTTATAGCTGAAACATGCAGTAAATAAGCATTCAGCACTGGCCAAGCAAACAATAGCCCATTACTATATATCACACTCCAATTACTAAAGACCTTGCCAGATGTCTAATGTGTGATATAAACAGTCCATTAGGCTTTCTAATGGCGGTGTTAAATAAAGGGTGAACAAATAGTACTAGAACGGTTAGAAGCCCCTGGGCAGCTTTGCATCTTCCCATGCCACTCCTTTTAATGAGATTATGCTATTGCTTTGCTTGATAGAAACTGTCATTTGAAGGTTTCCAGTGCTGCTGCCCTTTTAGGTTGAACTGATAAGGCAAGTATATCTAAATCTCTACTTTTTGTCTATTTTCTTCAACACTGTAAAGTTCTTGCCTTTTATTCCCCATTTACATCGCTGACTCTTTTTGCCAGATGAAGCAATGCATCTCTCCTAATTGGGTGAGAGATCCGTGGTGCCAACCCTTTCTGGAATCTAATGTAGCCCCTGAATCTCTCAGCATCTTTGAGAGACAAGATTAGTCATCCAAATGACCCCTGCATCAGTGTTCTGGCAAGGCATTGTAAGAGTTTATTCAATAACAGTATCATATTTTTTACAATTAGAGGAATGTCCATTATTTATCTTTACTTGCATTAAAAATAGCAGAGCCTTTCAAACTCAGAGTATTTACAACAAAAGGGTCATTAAGACTTGGAAATGTAAATTCAAAAGACAGTATATCAGAAAAGCAAAATAATTGGAGAACTATTATGTTAGAATTAAAATGCTTACAGAACTATAAAACTAAGTTACCTCTAGAAACATTATAGCAGATATTGTATGTGTTATACAAAGGATTAGGAGTGAAATACCAGAGAATAACAGTGAGTAATGTCCTGCGTCATAGAATGAAACTGTATTAGCTACTGAGTGTAAACACATAAATGTAAACTTGATACAAGCAGTTGTGCAGCCTGATGCAAAGCATTAATACTGAAGACAATGACAAAACTGATTTTAAACCTCTGAATCTCAGACTGGTTATAGTTTAGTTTAGGCTCTAATGAACAGTAAAGCTACGGATATGCTCTATTTACTTTTAGAGATGTTAGTATGCCAGAAGACAGCAACTAAGCAGCTATCACAGCTCTGAAGTTTTGATATGTCTAAGAGAACCTGTTAAATTTTTGTAAAAATTCAACTTTGATATCATCCACTAAACAATTCTGGAATGACGGTGTATTTCATATGTAAAATGCAAGAAAATGTTACATGTAACATTCCACCACTTAAAATTTGTTTCATCAGTGTTTCTTTCTCTGTTTAATCCTGCTGATTTAGTAATCACAAAAATCTGTTAAATAACAAGCCTTCTGTCCCTATGCCTCCACGCAGCTAATGCTTATATATGAACCTGCCTAGCAGAACACTATGGGCGTCAGCTAGGGATGAGTGTGACAGTGGTTTACAATGGGGGGACTCTATCATATAGACAAATTTTCCAAATAATTTTACAGTTATCATTGAATAAGCTTTGGAATAATGTCAACCAAAGACTATATGACTCCTTCTGTTATTCATTTTAAAGATATGTGCAAGCAAGGGTTTCACCAGGGTCTTTTCAGTTGGGTCCTTAGTGAAATATTTTTATTATATTCTTCACCTTTACTTGTGAGGCTCTAAAAAGAAAGGATTTCCTCCTTGTTTGTGATGAGAGTACTACTTGTGTCCCAAAACCCCATGTAATTTCTGTGAGCAAATATATGAAAGATGGTTTCAAAAGTACTACTGCTGTACAAAAGTCCTGGGGAGGGAAGCTTAACTAGACTGAAATATGGGAGCATATGGCAGATTTTAAATACCACCCTCTCAGGAGCGATGACACTGCAGCAAAGTATCAGTGTTTTCAAGAGGTCTCCAAGCTCCTCATCATGATTCATGGACATCCCCGTCGATTGTGTAGTCCAAGCACTAAGAGTGCTAAAAGCAAAGGGTAGCATGCCAGAAAACATCAGAAAGAGGAACATCTGAACCATCATTGGTTTGGACAGTTTGGTAGGGCTTTCCCTAAAGACTCAAGTGAAGTGCAATCAAGAATACAAAGAGGCACCTTAGCCTAACATATATAACAATAGCATAACAATATAAAATAGGTATATAGGTAGTTTTAGAGCATGTTTCATTTTAACTGCTTTAGCTTGAGATTAATCTTGTTTTACAAGTACATATGTTTTTTCACATGTTTATCAGACTACTAGTTCAGACACAGAGGCAGATCTATATTTTAGACACTCATATCAGAACAAATGTGCAGCTGGAAATGTCAGTGTCCAAACCAAAAGTTCTTAGACCAGAGAACCTGAAAAACATTTAGTTGATGGGAAAAAAAGGAAAGCAAAGGAACTTGTGCCCTGCTGGATTTCAGCTAGGAGCTAAAAATCATCAGCCACTTAGTGTGCTGTGAAAAGGCCAACAGATACTGAATTTGGACTTTTTGTTGCTATGACTTTATACACCAAATAATGATTAAACCAGGGTGTGAGGGAGCTGCTATGCCGTATTGCCCTGGCAAGTCACTTAGATATAAAAGAGATGATAAATCCCAAAGCATCGACTTGAACACCTTCACCACCTCAGTTATTTCAGGAAAGCCAAGTGGTGATGTGAGGTTGCACACTGATGTTAAGAAGCAGTTCGTAAATACTCTCTCTCATGTTCAAAATAGCTAAACAACAGGAGAAAAACTGTAGCAGTTTAAACTTGATTTCCATACATTATCATTTTCAATGCACCTGAGGATGAAAAAAAAAGCCCTCCTGGTTGTCCCAATTATACAAAAGCCTTTTAGATTCATTAAAATATAAAGGACTTCTCAGAGTTAATAAATGGCCCTGATCTAAGACATGAGAATTAAAGACATGCACTCAGGTAACTGTCTTTAATTCCACAGAACAAAGAAGATATATTTGATGGAAGGGTAAATATTTGTTTAAAACAGCAGCTGCATAACCAAACAGGACTGGGAAAGGCAATCTGGGTCACCACAACCAGTTCCATTCTAAATTCATTTTCTGAATTCACAAATCTCCATCTAAAGAAAAGATTTTTTTTTTAATCCTAACCTCTGATTGAAAGTCTATTGCAGAACCATCACTGAACCTTTAAACCAAAGATTGGATATGTTTCTGATCCTAATTCCAACAGGAACTTCTGCAGTTTATTTACAGGCTGGGCTAATTGAAGAGAATGCCATGGTTCTTATAATCTCTGCCTATCTTGCTTTCCATATCAGCCCTTCTGCTGTGCAGTAGAATAATTTTCAGTCTATTCATATCTCATAGTGAACCTTTTACTCTACTGTGACTTCTTCTGCAAAATGCTTCTTTGTACCCCTTTCTTTCATTGGTTTAAGGAGAATACCTAATAAAAAAATGCACTTTTTTTTTTTTTTCCCCTCACCAACACTAGCTTTATCCAAAGAAACAGGTATGGAAAGATGCTTGAAAGGGGGAATTAAAATCCCCTTGGCCTTTTTATCACACTATATAAAAAAGCATCTCTAATCCTGATAATACTCCTTTTGAAACCAGCATAGCCATGCTTGCACTTAAACCTGGGTACATGCATAAGTCTTTGTGGTATCAGCTCTAAGGTAGCAATGGAACCATCAACTTGTCAGATATTTTAAGCCATGAATTTTTCATCTCTGAATAAAAGTAACAGCATGGCTTTATACATATCCTATGGAATAAAAAGTTTGATCATGGACTCTAGTACTGTTAAAGTTTCCTTACTATCTGTCTCAGAAATAAAATAGGTTTTATGGGTCTCCACCACATCACTGACAGATGAAGCCTACTTATTTCAGTTCCTGCAACATTTCTACAAGATCATCCCACACTGTAATCATATGGAATAGCTTTTATCACTAATGCGCATTAATAAAGGAAAAAAATGGGCAAACTAAAGAAGAGCAAGACAGACTGATGCAAGGTAGTTGTTATTGTTTGTTATTCCCCCAGTGTTGGTGATAAAACATTTACAGTAATCTTATGATATGTCATTTAAAACAAGTAACCTTAATGTGTTTCATACTAAACTAAGCATCTGTTGGTTTTTCTGAAAAAAAAAAATAAATTAATAACTTAAGGTCTTAGACACAAAAACTAATCCAAAGACCAAAATTGAAAACCCTGCTCTCAAATTATTCAAAGAGGAGTAATTTGAGAAAGGGAAAAGGAGTAGTTTATTTTTTAATGCTACATGTTCTGATTAAGGGCATATTATTTAGTTTGCTTTACTGAACATCGCTGATCAAAATAAGTTTATTTCTTTGAAAAAAAAAAACCACAAAAGGATATGTGTTGAGATGCATATCATGAATAAATTTTACTGTTATAATTAATACAACTATGATACCTAACTTATCAGAAATAACAACTGCTTGTTCACTGATGTTTTACAATCTTCCATGACAGTGTATTCTTTCCTTTTGAATACTTGGAGTCATACCAAGCAAAATCTTCCTGGCTGCCAGAATTCTGCCAAGAGTTAGCTTTTATCTTCTGTCAATACTCAGTCCCATTTAAATAGCTGTATTCTCATTATATTTCTAGAAAAGTTTACTGGTCATTATTCGTCACAGTTCCATTGAAAATTCTGCGGATAACAACTAAGGAAAAGAAATGACACTGTATGAGTTAGAGGTGCAATCACACTTTACAGAGACAGTAACAATCAGCAGACAGTGAAGATGAGTAATTAGGGCTTGAAGTGAAAAGTTGAGAGTTTGGGGGGGATGGGGTGTGTGTGTGTGTGTGTGTGTGTAAAGGTTTAATATTGCACAGGAGATGGAAAACCATATTAGGAAAGATTTGTCTGCAGTGGCTCACCAAGGAAATGCGTTAGCATAATGGTGTGAAGGAAAATTGCAAAGAATCAAGTGAGTCATAAACACTGATATTTGAACACAAGCAAAAGGCAAAAGCTCAATCAATATTTATTTACAAAGACATATTTTCAGAAGCAATTGTTACCCTTGGTGTTACGTTAAGTGTAAAAGGGCGCTTACAGTAATGGGTGTTTTGTCGTTGTCCTGATCGAAGTAGGTAAATTCTGGAAAGCAGCTGAATTTAAACACCTGTGTCTGCAGTGAGGTCAGTTCCAAAACCCAAAAGAAAAGCTTCCTGCAGGCTGTGCCTGTGCTCTAACAAAATCTTCACAATTAAATTCAACTCACAAACTACACTCAGACAAAATCTAAGTGAAAGAAACATTCGAAAAACAAATATTTAAGAGTGTGAACTCTGCTCTGACATTTCAGTCTGCTCTAGTCAGGATTTGGACTTTACTTTTCATTTGAAAGACCTTTATAAAAGTCCACTTGGCCTATGTTCAGAGTTCAGAGAGAGGAGAACTTTGGCTGAAACACTCACACTGGTCAACATGAGAACTCCTTGCAGGTCTCCTTCACTTAAAACATACATCTCCAAAAATTCTGTGGTTGCTGCTACTGGGCATTGCATCCCAGGTTTAATCAGTTGTCTAACTTCATTATTTCCTACTGTATGATTTACTTCATAAAAGAAACTCTTAAAAGCCTATACTGGGTAAAAGTCCACCTGGAATTTGTGGATGTAAAAAGTCTCAAGAGGAAAATATGCAAGCAGAAAATACAGAAGCAATTATTTTAGGAAAGGCAAAAGCAGATTCTGAGAGACAAATTTACTTACTACTTTTTCCTCCTCTAAATAATTTAACAACTGGGAGATTTCATGTCAGTGATTTCATTACAGGGATGAAATTATTTCACAAACCCCTTTCCTTTCACATCTGACACAAGTTCAGCTCCTCAGAGAGCCTCTTGAATTCTTAAATGGCAATACTATTGCTAATAACCATCAGTCCTCTCGCTTTCTTGCTTACATTTCCCCAGCACATAGAAGAATGAATCCTTTGCTATCTGGTTTACTGCATTTCTGGAGAGAATGAAAAGAGAGCTAGACTGTAAATAACTGGGCATAATGAGCTTTCAACAGGATTTAGAAGCTGTTAATAACCACAAACTGTCTCCATACAATAAAAACAATACCTGGTTTCTTATAGCTTTACCTCACTTGGTATCTGCCAGTCTTGCTCATGTTTTGTGATGGCTGCTATTGACTTTATTGTACTAGAGGTTAAGATTTCCCAAATGGAAGATGTATTTCTAGGAAAAATTGCCAGTGCTGTACAGGCAAGATAAATACTGTTCTTCAATAAATACAAGAAATGCAAGCACTTTGACTGAATGTTTTAATCTTTGCACAAAGCATTGAAAACTATCTTTCTGAAGCAAGGAGGAAATATTAAACCAGCAGGGCAGTTAATGCGTTTCCTGGGACTAATATAAAAAAAAAAAAAAAAAAAAAAAAAAAAAAAAAAAAAAAAAAAAGAGAGAAAAACAGATAAATGATATTAAAGGCAGGATATGAGAATACAGGCATAAGAGAACACCTGCAATAGCTAACAACAGGGAAATAAAAACAAATGCTGGACTGTAGCACAGCTCATTGGCATTAGCATGCAGAGAGTACATCTTTACGCTGTTTATCTTTTCCAATCTGGCTTTAAAAAATATACCTATTTTCCCTGAAAAGTTTATTTCTATATTCTGACACAGTTGTATTTCCTCTATGTGCTGCAGGAGATGTCTTGCTTGTTCTGTCTGTACGTGCTGCATTCCCTTTCCAACCCAGCCACACACAGGGTTGGGCTCCAGAAACATGGACATGTCCTCTGCTCCTCTCCTGAGCAGCAGGAGGACAGACTGTGAAAATCTGTGTGCAAGCACAGAAAGGAGTAAGGTGCTGGAAGACTGGGAATTATTTTCCTTTTCCAATCACCCTGTGGTAGTTACCCTACTCCCCATTTAGTAACATTTAGTAATGCTGAGTATTACAAGCTGCTAATACCTGAGGGGACCTGTACTACCCAGGCTGTGAACTCAAGGGACATCCAATTTCAAAATCCTGCAGTGTGTTCTACCCAGGCGTCCAAGTCTCCTTGAGGGGCCAGAGAGACCTGAGTCCCCAGTCTGGATCACCCCTCACAGCTCCAACAGAGTTTGTTTCAAAACGCTTGGGTTTATAGTCTTTGAGAGATGCAACTATTTACATGTTTAAACAGTTGAATCTTTCTTTACAATATTTTGGTCTGGTCTGATGAAAGGGCTTCCTATAGCTGTGGGGAAAATCCAGTTCAGATTGTTTGAAAGATTTATTTTCTTTCATTATGTACTCCTCTTTTCAAAGAAAATTCACTGTGAAACTTGTGGAATTTACTAAGGGAAGACATTATATTGTTATAATATGTGAACTCCTAATGGAAAAAAAAATTTAAATAATATCATTGCCTCTCTAGATATCTTAGAAATTCAATATTTCTTGAACCAGTAGCCTTCCAGTGTTAATGATGCTTGACTGTGACTCAGTGTTTTAATCATGATCAGTCATTCTTTTCCTATTGTCTCCTCTCCACTGGTAATTAATTCTTTAAACGATGCATCAACAGGATTACAGAAAAAAACCTCCAGCTGACCACCTAACCTTTTTTAGCTTTTTCGGATTCTTTCCCAGAACTCCCTTCAGATGAGTATCTTTCTTCCAACTGATTGTTACTTTTTATACTTTTTTCCTCCTCACACACAAACACGTATAGACATGCACATACACATAAAAACATTTATTCCCAGGAACTAAGAAAAGGGAATGGAAAAGGCAACATATTAAATCCAGTTTTCATGAGGAAAATAACCTTCTTTAAGCCCAGTTCTAATCCTCTATCGAGCAATGCTAGATGGTTCCAGGTATGATGACTAATAATGATTGTATTCTCCCTTTTACTGGCATTGCACACACCACAGTGCCTTTTAGAAGACTGAATCAGTTAACAGTAAAAGCTGTCCATTGCCATATTTGTTTGCATGAATTCATGCTTTCAGAAAGTGAAAAACTTCTGCCAACAAAGTATAGTCAGAAAGACACTACTTGATGTCAAAATGTTGGTAAACACATGAAGAAATGTCAGTGGTGCCTTAGCATTGGTTTCTTGGAGGCACTTTGTCGTTCATGAATTGCAAAAGCCTTAGCTTTCATGTAACAGGAGAAATTAGATTTTTTTTTTTGATTGCTTAACATGGAAAAATGTATTGCTTTCCCCATAATGCAAATGAGAGGAAAATTATGCAGTTGTTATTACATGGACAAATGAAATCACTTCTTTAATACCTCCTAGTAATTTCTGCAATCTTTGGAATTCTTCTGATATCCTGTTGTATGAGATATATATGGTTAATTTCAGAAAGAGTAAATCTGAGATCTAAGAGCTACACTTACTAATTAGATTTTCAATAAATAATTTAGCAAGCCTGTTTCAGATGAGAGATTTCATTAAATACTTGAAAATATCTAACAATTTTGCTTCTTTTTACAGATGACACAGGTTCATGTCCCCAAAGATATCTCTAGGTTTTTAGATACAATAGCCGTGTCATTCTAATAAACTATTTGCAGCTATCTTGCATACATTTCTTTTGGCATATTGATTATTTTAATTTTTATCTTTTTTTAAGTTCATTGGTATTCATCCTCTAAAGCAGGAAACCTTCACCTGATGCTAATAAAGGTCTGTCTTGCCTCTGGAAATTTTTCTGTTATGGGATTAATAAAAGTTACATAGGAAATCATTCAAGAAGAATAAAATAGTTTACTGTGTTGCCCTGTTTCACAAATAGGATTGACTGTCTTAATTTGAAATCACTTTTGCTTTGGAATTAGGGAGTTGTATTTAATATTTTTCTTTCTTATCACAAACAAGGCTTCATTCTGTTAAATCTGCATGGGAATATAACTGAACATTCCTCTTTTGTGGGTGGTGTTTGACGTCATTATTGTGTCTTATTAATGGCTCTGTTGTACTTATCTGAATAATTAAATTGTGTTAATGGCTGTAGTATTTTCATGAGCAACATTATCCTTTTTTTATTATACTGCCAATGAAGGATAGTAAGATGCCAACCACTAAAATGCAGCCATTGTGGGAAATATTTTTAGCATAAATCAATCCAATCAGAATGAACTACAGAACAAGGCAAAGAGTTTTTCTGGAAGACTTTCAAAACACTGTCAACAAAATGATGCTACAATTGATTACTTCTCAGCATGCATTCTAAGATAAATGACCTATGATTCCATTTCAGAATTAATGCTGAAAAATCTTCAAATGCTAATAGTGAAAAGTAATACATAAACACTACATAAAGAACTGAGCAGACATTTGGGGTAAAAAATCCCAAGCAGATATACCACAAAAATACACACAAAGACCTATTTAACTACCCCAAAATATTAATTTCACAGCTATTCACAAGATAAAAGACAATTACTAGACAAACAAACAATGAAACTTTGAAGGTATAAATCAGGTAATCTAGAAGTTAAAACTCTTAGAGCGACATGGTTTGCTGTTGAATTTAGTTGTTGATGTATTTTATTATTTACTCTTTAAAGTCTTAAATTTCTCTTTTAATAAATACTTGAGGACTAAATCATGCCATTAAGGCAATAGCATGCAGTAGGGTTGTTTGCTCAGAGCTAGTCTGTCTCAGAGGCAGCTTATGGCAGGGACTGGTTCACAATAAAAATTGAAAATACATACATATCTGTCCTCTGTGAACCTTGAGAGTCACGTAGATGTGCACAGATGTCAGATAAATAAATAGTATGAGACAGACAAACAAAGAAATAGACTGTCAACACTTATTTGGTCTTTGCAGTGTGGAAAGATACCTTGTTCGTGATGTCATGACACTCCTGCCAACACAGCCAGAAGCACACAACATGGCCAGGATCATTTAGGAGCCAAAACCAATTGTTCTGATGGGGCCATTTCTGGGAATATCAATAATATGCGTGCTTTGCATTTAGACAGGCAGCTAGAGAAAAATTTCTATGCATCATAGAAGGGAGGTACTGAAATATTTTTCCATGTAGAAATAGTGTGTGGGTACAAACTGTGATTTTAAGGTCAAGGTTCATGAACAAATGTATGGGAAGTGACATTATGGAAAGGCATATAATATGGTCACCTCAGATAACCAGCAACTGGACATCATGCCACAGTTTGCTCCTTCCAATCTTGCATGTTTCTCCCAATTTGTATGATTATTTGCAAACTGACTTCTGTCTATATGCACTCAGACAGCTTGGTTATAAGGAAGATGTTTATATTCAGAACAGATTCACAGAATCATTTTTTCCCAAAGGATTATGAATTAATCTGAAGAACTATGAAAAGCTGCTTTGGTTTTTTGATGTCTTATTAAAAGATTGTCTCATAAAATATGCTGGCTCATTCCAGTGCATTTAGTTTGGATCGCTAAATAACATACACTTGCAAATATGGTAATCTATTTAAAGTAAGTAATTTATGGTAACGTGTAAAATCAGAAATTATTTCACTTACATACAGTTTTCCTACATCACTGTAGAAAATACACGGGGTGGGCACATGGATTCTTCTGTTGTCAAAGACAGATTCCCATTGTCAAGAGCTGAATTCACTTCTTATGTGAACAACACAGTTACAATCACCTGTATAACTGTCAGCCAAACTTGGTGGCTAATTGTTTTTCTGAAGGGCATTATCTGTGTTCTGCTAATAGAAATAATAAAAGCTTTAATGTTCATACAGCTTCTAAAGCAGAATGATGACAAGTATGCAGTTTTTAAAAACAGATTAGTCTACTGCACATAATGTTTCTTTTGGCAAGAAAATTAGTATATCACCCTTTATAACATAGAGAAAAGAGAAAAAAACACTGGAAGTTTATTTTATGAGCAGAATAAAAGTGCATTGAATATTTTCCCTTTAAAAATCTCTTTTTTTGCCCCAAAGAGGAAAGTTTAACATGGTAGATGTGTAGTTTTTTCTGAAGCCATAGTGCTAAACCAAGAGTGAATACAGGACATGAGTTCATCTTGAGCAGTGAGAAGAAATAAACTCCTTCAGTTGAAAGAGTTCAGAAGCACTGACTGCCCTATCTTAGTGTGGAAATTCTGAATCAAAAGCTAGCAATTCTAGAACATATCTAGTTTGAAAACACAGGGACAAATTCTTTTTGTCAGGTATGATTTGATGGTAGTGTACCATTTTAGATCAGTAGAAAATCCAACTCCTGTATTACAAAATATGTTTGACATATCAACAAACAAGTTTCCAGCTTATCAATAATTTGATCACCCCCTTTAATTTCTTGTTCTGAAGAATAACATAAACTAACAGCTAAGATTTGAACCTCATTCAGATCCATGTTGTTGTACTTTGGGATACTTACATGTACTTGGGATCAAATGTCCTTCAGTGACAGTCACTGTCTCCATGCTGACTGTGCTGAAACATTGGCCATAGGTACTGAGATACCCTATATTACCTTTAAGGATATGGCCACTACTAGCAATGCCTAACAATGCTACAGTGTACATAGATATTGAAGTTACAGGATGTTTCTTGCATATTAGATAAATAGTTTTCCATTTGAAAACCATTATTTAACAATGAAGTGCTTATTCACATCTGGACCTCTAACCCGGATTACTGAAGTACATCAAATATTCACAATAATCATCAATATCTAGCTGACTGAGAAGAAATCTCTAATGATACCATGATAAAACAAAAAAAGTGGTGTCATTAATTAACCTTCATAGAATGATTTTTTGTACTTTTCATTATAGCTTAAACCCTTTGGTGCGTCTTATAACAAATATTTTCTTCTAGCTGTAAAATATTACAGTGCTGTGAAGAAACAAGGCAGAGGATCACTTTTTCAGAGATAACTCTGATTTAAATCTACTCGCTATTACATGCACTTACTATGCCTCCAAAATATTCTTTATATGTGTTTTTAAACAAAGTCCTCATCCAGTTTGACCTGATTTCCCTTCATTCTCTCTGCCAGGGGTTTCTCAGGATGATGTGACATGCACAGGGCATTATCATAAAAGGATGATGTGTAGTTCTAAAAACTCACTTCTATAAAAATCAGGAACTTTGTGTAGAAGACCTGGATTTGGTGAGCTGATCTACTCTGAGCTCAGTGCCAATTTTGTTGGGCTGAGAGCAGGCAGCGGGAGTCTGCCACAAAAAAGCTCAAGACCTCCCTGATGGGTCATTTGAAGGAAATGCATAGGAAGACAATGAAGAAGGCCATGCTCACCATTTCCCAAACAAAATGGTGGTCTGAGTTGAAAGATTTAAACGACTGTGTGTGTTTGCTTTTGGATGGTAAAACTGAGAGAAGATATAAAAAGAGCTCCAAAAAGGAAAAGCTTAAGTTCTTTTTCATATGCAGTGGGTAAAGAAAAAGGGATGTGCTTGCACTGATAACAGGGAAACTTATTACAAATGTTGAGAAAAACTTTCTATTTATAGGGGTTACTTAGCACTGGAGCAGATTGTCCACACAGGTTTCAGAACCTCTATCACTGGCAATTTTCAGGAGCAGGTTAGAAAAAATCTGTCTAAGGTGTGGATGCTTCTGGTTTGGGGCAAAGGATAGACGCATTCACCTCGTGAGGTCACTCCAGACCTATTTTCTTTGATTTTTCTCTGAAGTTAATGAGACTTCATACTGGAAGAGAAATTTGCATACATGAACTTTCCAATATTATCAGAGCTATAACTTAGAGTAACAAATGAATCCTTTATAAAATCTGAAAGGAGAGATTTTCCATCAGCACTTACTGTTCTCTTATAGTAGTCTTACACTACTGTTTACCTAAATGTATTTCTTTTGTTTAACAGCTATACAATGCATCACATAGATACCTTCTACAGATACCTTCCTGGGTAATTGCTAGACCTCAGAAACATATTTAAAACAATCAAAATAATTGCCTCTACTTGGTAGATGACTACAGAAAGGTACTTAAGAGGTTTCTCCTCTCAGTGTGTGTGTTTGTGTGTGTGAGTGTCCATGAATGTATACATACTTATAAAGATACAGGGAGAGACAAAACTGCACATAATGTGGAGTTTTGTAAAAATCATTTTCTTCCTTCTTGATGTATACAATTATTATTTGTCCATGTTCAATTTCTAGTCAGATAGGAGCTCAGCATATGTCAATGGGAGTGCTACTCATTTCAAGGATGGATTAAAAAAAATGAATTATGTCCTCAGGTAACAAAATAGCTTACTGCTGGGGCATCTTATTATAAAGACTCTATAACGGTGTCCTCCAAAACTTTATGAAGTGACAAGCAGCAGCTCAGCTTCAAGCAAAGATTCTTCCAACTGAAATGGTCCCATGTACAAACCCTATTCTGGGCAAGTGTTTCTAACCTAAGGGGAAATACAGGAAACTGCCTTGGCTTGCAATCAAGTTCTGGTCTTAAAAACTTTGTTATGGAAGTCCATGGGCAAAAGGACTAGCAGCACACTGTCTGACCTTGCTTTTTTGGTGAGCAA
The DNA here is from genome assembly GCF_003259725.1 of Athene cunicularia. NCBI lineage: Eukaryota > Metazoa > Chordata > Aves > Strigiformes > Strigidae > Athene > Athene cunicularia. Next base: position 122,341,059 of record NW_020799095.1, read on the forward strand.
ACTCTCTATCCTCATACCACAGGTATCCTGAAATGGTAAATGGTTGTCATAAGAGGGTTATGCTTCCACCATCAGTTTTTAAAACTGTCAGTGAAGCATCTTCTCAGAAACCACACGGGCTTGATTTCTGCACAACTGAGGTTAGATCTCCCTCTGTCACCTCCCTCTTCTCTGCAAGGAAGGCAGCATACATCTCTGCACAGGAGGCAACAGGAGTAATGAAGACCTCCCTCACATGTGAATGAAATACAAGAGACCGCTTCATGGATAGCTGGAGATTGCAGATGAGCTTTTCCCATTGCTGGTGTCTTACCTTACAAAGGACAATTAGACACCTGCCATCCAGATAAATCTACATCTAAACCACCTACTTTAGACTCCCAGAATCCTTGCAGATCCTACTATCTTGCAATGAAAGTTAAAATAAACTTGCTGGTGATTTGTTAGAATATGTATGGGCCATTTAATGCATAATAGCATTATGCTAAATGTCCTGCAGTTAAGGAATCTTTCCTGTACTGAGTGAGCTGCTGCATACATTTCTCTAATGTCTATTCCTGCTTAGATTTATGGTGCCTGCTCATTGTCCTTTATTAAATGCTTCTATTAACTTTTCTGTTACATTTTTTCCCCAGATTACAGCTCTATAAAATTGAGTTACTAGCTATGCAAATTCATACCATTCGCATTTGTAGAAGTCCTGCCTCAAATAAATGTGTTATCTCTCCATGTATTTGGTATATATAGATGCAAATTTCTGCCTAGTTTTTTAAGATGCACCTTTTTTTTTTTTTCTATTATTTCTCCAGATCTGGTTAAAATAAGACTCTGTACCATCTTGTGATGATGTGGGAGCAAGGTACGAGGTCAGAGGCAGATCTGACCAGTAGTGGCAGTGACAATGATTGAGTCATTAGCGCTGTTGAGTTAAGAACATCCAAAGCTGTTCATATTTTCTGTCTGTGGATCCAGTCCACAAAAATATTACATTACAATTATTTGAAGATCTATTTTGAAGGATCTTGCATGCTTACCCCTTGCACAGATTCAAATTTCTGAATTTTCAGTGGTGCTCTGTCAGGTCCCTAGAATATCACCATATTCAAGGATTTAAGACCTTCATTTTTAGTATTTCCTACTGAACCATTTAGGCCCCTTGACAAATTACGAATTCTGAATTGCTCTCACTGAAAAAAAACCCAAACCATAAAAACCCCAGCAAATCTGTGGTATACCTTAAGAATGATTCAGGTCACTGTGTGAGTGATTGCAACACTTCACAATTTTATGTTACTATTTTTAATCTCCTACAATGCTCTTCAGAAATAAGAGAACCTTGCCCAGTATTACAAATAAAATTAATGAATCCTAAATCTACTGTACAGCCACCAAAAATCAGTCTGGAGAGCTGTTTGTTTTGGTGTTACTTTTTTTGGAATAAATAGGACCAAAGAATCAAAGAGGTTAGTGCAACTGTGTTGACTCACAACATCAGACAGTGACAAATCACTGGGGCTTTTGAATACAGAGATCTGGGATCATACTGCTACCATGGAAAAAATGTAGAAAATTCACAAAAGAAAGTTAGAAATAAGAAAAAAACTTAGTATTTTGAGACTAGAAATGTGTAGTTATGCAGACAAAAAATAATCAAAAACTACAAACGGCTTTTTTTCCAGAGACAATTTCTGCTAAAGTCCTTGTCAAAAAATCTTTGCAAAGAGAAGAAAGAGATACTTCTATTCTTAAATTCTGTTCTGTGAGTGATATCCATGTATATGGATATCCTTTGATGTAGATATGGATATATATCCTGTGACGAAACAGAGAAACACATATGGGAAATAATACTGTGTATGATAAATATGTGAAAATACACTCTTGCGATCAACGTTTTCAGGATTCAGGTGTTTATTCAGGTTGGTCAGTGAATAGAATCCATGCCTTATTTTATTCCTCATCTAAGTCTAACTTCCGTAACAAGAGTTTTGACATATTGATTTCCTGATTGATTACACTCAAGCTCAACACATTCTCTTACACACTCACAGACCTTTAGCTCTGTGCTATTTCTCCTATAGCTTTTTTGTATCTTTCCATACAGTAGCTCTTGTCATAAATAAATAGAATATTTTCTATCTCTTGTTTACTTTTCTCTGCTCATATTCAAGACTTACCAATACCTTGTAGAATCTGATTATGAAAATACATTTGCCAAAGAACAATAGTCGTGGTTCTCCTTTTTTATCAGAAGTAGAAGTATCTTGAAATCCTCAGATTAGAGATGCAATAGAAATTAAAATGAAATTACTGTTGATAACATTTTCACACAATAGATACTCTTTTTGGCTTACTTTTATGGTAGTTTCATTTTATGTTCGTAGTTTCTAAATTCTGAAAACTTTACCACAGCCTATATCAAGAATACTCTTGAATGGATGGACTGATGTTGCACTGGCACTGTGTGCTTCGAGACAAAACATAAGAGAGATAAAAAGAAAGAAAAATATCAAATGAAAACCTGAAGGTGAGATGAGTTCTCCTGACAAAACTTCCATTGATTTTAATGGCAAAGGGGTTTGTCCTAAGTTTGAAGTTGATTAAAGGAAAATCACAGAGAGACAGATACAGAGAGCATTGGGGATGGTTTATGCATCTATTGGGTACTGGAGTGTCCTAAAACTAGTGTATTTCTGTCTGGTACACTTCCTTCTGCCCAGGATGTGATCTTGTTGTTCAATCTGTGAAGACAATTCTTGCTAATTCTTGTTTATCAGAGTTTGAGGTGTATTATGCTCCAGAATTTTAAAGATCTAATTTTTCCACTTGAGTTAGCTTTGTAAACAGGAAGCTGGTTATACTGAGATAGTATCCTGGACCTCTGTTACTATGAGATGTTTTTTTCTTCAAAGTCCTTTGCTGATGTAGTCTGGGAATTATGGATACATTTTTTTCTCAAGAACCTTTTTTGAACAAAGGCTCAAAAAAACTGTGAAATTAGTGTGGCTACGAATCCAAAAGACCTTTTACCTGCTTCTGACAAAACTACTTAAGGTAAAAGTGAATTTATGAAAGTGAACATTCCAAGGCATGCTCATATTTCAGTGAAAATTTAGATCCTCCAAATGGGATTGCAAAGTCCCAGCATCAGCCCCCATGCAGTGAATTTCAGATCAAAAAATCTGCAGCTCCTTGCATTTGTATAACTGCGTGGAGCCTTGGATTTGCTGGTATCTCCCCCTGTGGCTGTCACCTCGCTTTCCTGAACTGCTGCAGACAACAGGCAGGCTGAGAGGAGGAACGGGTTACACTGCACCACGGCCAAAATAGTTCTTGTCTGAAATGTTTGAAATAAGGTAAGAGGCATAGTCAAGACTCTGCAATTAGTTTTAAATATGTTTTTGAAATAATAACATTAATTTTATTTTAAGTTATGATTATAGTTTACCTTTAACAACACAGACTTGCAGAACTGTATTTCCTAAAAAGTTACAGACAGTGTCTTTCTTCATGGTTTAGCCATTGCATTTCTTCTAAAGAAATATCTTCAGAAGTCTGACTGAAAAGCAAAGAAAATGTGGCATATTTATTCTCATGATTAAGAGATCTATGAGAATAACTGGATTTGGGGGAAAAAAAAAAAAAAAAAGGAGACAAAGCATGTCTATTGTATATAACGGGTCCCTGCTGCCTCATGCCTTCTAATTTTCTTTTTTCAGGTCAAGTATAAGTTATGTGGCCAGCTGTGTCTTCCTTTTGTCTTTAGATCTTTTATTTTCCTAGCATCATCTGTCTTTCTGTTTCTTTAAGTGGGGTTGGACACATTCAATACTGTGGAACTCTTATCAGGTGACTGGGGAATAGATGCTTTAATGGATCACTGTCTAGCTGTAAATAGTATGGCAAAAGCAGGATCTCATATCAGATGGACATAATCTCAAAATGGCTCATACCATCATAAAATGGCTCAGACCATCAGTCCCTAAACAGAGTTTAAAGCAGCAATATTTGGTCTTCCCTAGGCAAAGGATAAACAGAATTGAAAACAGACTTCTGGAACCTTCCCCATAATTAAATCAAAAAAGGAGGAAAGAAAAATTGATGTAATCCTGGACTCTAGGCACACACATGCTTTGACTATAAATCCCTTAATTATCACTTGTCACTCGCAAATTTCTCAAACAATCATAGATGCTAGTCGTTTCATCTGAGCTCCTTTCCCTTGAAGTGTACTTCATAAAATATTTTTATGCTGTTCCCTGTTGAGCAAACCCATCTTGTCTCTGACTTGCAGTATGATCACTTGTTCTTAAGTACTTATGGGTAAACAGTCTCTCTTTTTCTAAACTTGTTTCTTTCCCTAGGATTCAGTTCAGTTCTGAAGTTCAGATTTCTGGCAGTGTAGAAGTAATTAAAATTCCCCTTGATCAGTGTATTCTAACTTTTTTACAGGCCTCTTTTATCTGTATAAATATGGCTTCAAATGTGTTTTTTCTCCTTAGAGGCCAGTAACAGATCCTAGTAAACATTTTTTTTAGTGCAGTCATATCCTTTGTCCTTTTTTTTTTTTTTTTTTTTTTTTTTTTTTTTTTTTTTTTTTTTTTTTTTTTTTTCCCATGGAAGGGCCATATTTTGATATAACTCAAGCTCAGTGACCACATTTTTCAGACGAGTCCTGGTTTGCACTAAGGATCCCTGAATTGTTTTAGATTAAGCACCAGCTCCCTTCCTGCCATTGCCTTGTCTGTGGAAGAGATCTCCCAGGGATTTCAGTGACTCAGTTATGCCTGGATAAGGATTTCCTCCTCCTTTGTATCCAAATTCCTCAAACATCACACAGATCTGCCTAACATCTGCTGCAACTGTCTGTATTTGAGAACAAGCTTTATGCTGTTTGAGACATCTCAGTCCAGACCAAGGGTGAAGCAAGTATTAAGTCAATATGGAGAAAACTGAGACAAGAAACTGAGAAAAAGAAAGGAAAAACAGAAAGAAAAGCCAGAACACATCTTTTTCTCAGCCAATTTTGCCTGAATCACCTTTGGTTGTTCCTTTGACCAAAGAACAAGCATCCATTCCTCTGGGTTTTACTTACTAGCAAGTGATCTGGACTGCATCTGTTACAGAGACATTCACCCAGTCACTCCTCTATAAGATATATTTTAAGGAATAAATAAGTCATGACCTCTAGCTTCTTCTTAATAGGGCCACATGCAGTATTCTGAAAACACATGAATTTTTTTCAGATGCCTCTTACAAGTAGTAACCAATTGAAAGTGAAAAATGGTATCTAGTAAAAAGATACCATTCACACATATCCTCCCAATTCTTGACATATTTTGCTTCAAATACTAAATGTTAATTCAAACAGGCCTGAATTAGGAGGAAACACGTTAGATATCAACAGCATCATTAGCATTCCACAGCTGTTACATACACGTTAAAGACTTTCATGTTAGAATGCCAGTTACTGTACCAGAAAAACTATATTCTTGTCTGATTAAAACAAAAAGCTCAAAAAAAATCCCAACTAAAAAAAGTCTACCAGAACCAGCTTATGATCTGGAAAAAAACACATATGTATGGTAAGTATGACTGCTTTGTAAATGATGAGTTAGCTATGGCCGGCTACAAATAAAATCTGTTCATCTCCATAGTGATGCAAAAAGTGTAACTTTCACTTTCCACCCTGAAAGAGTCCAGCAGATTTCAGAGTCCAACATATCTCATTCATTTCCATCCGTTATTCAGTTTGTCTTGCTTAAAATTGTGTATTTTCTCCTCCCCTCCTTTTGCCTTATTTCATTTACAGCCAGGCAGGCATAGCCTCCAGTCTGATGCACAGAGCACTCTCCAGATTGGTGGAGGATGTGATCTAAATCCTCTCAGGCTAAGAAGGAACAGGAAAAGGTAAGGAAAGAGGAAAACAGCAGCACCATGACAACAGTCCTTAAAGGAAAGTTATGGGGCACTACCTTTGAAAGAGGATGATGGACTTAGGACCTACAGTAGAAAGAAGAGCCTGTTAAGTCTCAAATCCCAGAGAAGGACAAGATACTGGTTACAAGGTCAGCAGAGGAGCTGCCTACTTCAGCAGTATACTTTAGATGGCTTCCAGACAAACATGCTACTTCTCTGGATCCAAGGGAGCACAGATTTATTGGGATTTTACCTGAGATTGGCATTGAAATAAACCCAACAAATACTGAAATACAGCAGGCTGTGGTGATCTTATCATGATGTTAAGTATCTCTTAATTTTTCCTTTAGGCACTGATTTACAAGGTTTTATGTACTCCAACTCCCTCTCATTCTTTGGAGACATAACATCTGCCTGCAGCAATTGTTTTGTGAATCAAGTCCAAGAGGTGATGAATATGGGTGCCTTGACTGCACTCAAGGGTAGCGAAGAACCAACTAAATTCCTCTAGATCCACAAAGCAGACAGACCTTGTTTTCCCTCATACTCTAATTCACAAGTACTTTCAGAAGAGTATCAAAGGAAATATGGCTGTGGCTGCATGTTGTCTCCTCTAGTAGCTCTTTCTTTAGTGTACACTCATAGGGTGCAGAAACCCTGGTTTCCTCTCCACTCTGTGCCTATTTATGTTGTTTGGCTTCATACCTGGGCTATGGGGTTCACTCTCCATGGAGCTAAAAAGAGGCTGTGCTGCAGAGGTTGGACAGCTGCCTGGGAGGATCTGGAGGACACCTTACTGTGATGTTGCTTTAACCATTATGCTGCTGAACCCCATTCTCTTCCCAGCTCATGGCACATGAAAAATTTGGTTGGTCCATAAATCAGAAGTGAGAGCTAACCATGCAACTGAGAGTTGACCATGATCTTGTCTTGCAGGCTTTCTCCCATTTCTGGTGTAAAACCCTTAAATACTTGACAGAGGGGCACTGACTAGATAGAAAGCCTTCATTAACTGTAATCTGAAAAATGACCAACAGTTGCTTTTGCTTACTAACACTGGAGCAATCTGGAATCTACTGCATGCATTTGTCCTTGACTAGCCAACTGACCATGAACCCGGGTGTAACAGTAAAAATTTCTGCTAAGGTGAAAATTAAAGAATTAAATCCTTTTAATTCTAATTTACTTTATAGCATAAAAATTGAAAAATAAATGTTTGAGTGAAAGTTTTTAGTTCACTGTATGAAAAATAATTCCATTGTCCAAGGAACATTTCCCATACCAACACAAATCACCATTTAACAGATAGAAAACAGCTTGATATAGGTACTGATGCAAGAATGACTCTAATTTCAGTTACGTTTGCTCTGATAATTATGTTTGCCACATCATTCTTCCTATTTCCTGAGCATTTCTTCCCACATTGTAGAGATCAGACCCCCTTTTGCAATCAAATCCACATTAGTACATGTATTTCAGAAATTAGTATTGGGACTATTTACAAAAATCTTGTTATAAAGTAATATAGCCTATATAAAATCACCCAAGAACAAGCTGAAGCATTATTCCCAAAGCAGAAGTTACCATCCCTGACTCTGGACTGGTCTTCCCATTGCAAAGAGGAAAAGAAAGTCGTTATGTTTCTCTTAAAAATGACCCCTAGAACAAAAGATTTTCTTTGTGCGTCCCTTTGCAACTCCAGTGCAGCTGTGTGCATTTTAAAATACATTATAGAAGAATCCTGAATACACTAAAGACATATTTAAATAGGAACTGAACAAACTAGATCCACCCGTAACTGGGTGGTGGTACATGTTGAGTCTTTTGGGTTCCTGAATTTCCTTTTGGGATCTCTTGGAGCCAAAAATCTAATTCCAGGAACACTTTGTGGGCTACTTTTAGCTAGGCTCAAAGGACAAAGTTGGCATAAAGTTTGCCCTTGGCCCTTACATTCCCAAAGTGTTTTAAGAAAAGGGAGGATTACCCAAACAAACCTTGTCAAATATTCACTGATGCTTAGCAGCATGCTGCAGCCTTTGCAGTTCTCCTGCATCTCTTCTGACAAGGCATCTTAGGACAGGCTGACTAATTTTGCTGAGCTGGCCCCATAGACTATGAAAAGAAAACTATAAGAAAATAAAGAAAAAAAATATTTTCAATATTGATGAATATAGATGGTATGTTGGACATTGTCTTGTCTGACATTGTCTTGTCTGACATCTTTGTCATATGGAACTGTGTCTGGATACTGTACTGGAGGTTATCCCATTATCCAGGTTTGTCCTATAGGAATGCACAGTGTGTGTCAATCTCATAGTCTTCTCATGGATATCTCCTATTTACTAAACTTGTTCTGTAAGATCCAAACCTGAGAGTAAATCTTGATTCAATAACTATGAAGTGCAAAATCCAGAACTGGTAAATGCTCTGGAACTGATGCAAAGCATTTTAACAATGTACAAATGTACTAATTTTAAACAAATTTGAGTTGATCATGTTCAGTGGACACACACTCAAAACCAAAACTTGTCTCTGGCTGGATCTTTAGGTAGATTTCCTCTTACTGTTGAAATCACTGCTCCATCTGCTAAAGATGGCTTCATATGGGAATTAACATGCCTTAAGAGTTGCAGGATAGTTCACATACTGATGTCTACACTTTCTAGAGTCCTTATTGATTTCTGTTTCTAAAGTGGCAGTAATCTACACAAGTTAAATAAGTCATGATAAACTTTAACCACAAATCTGAAGTTCTATCATCAGGATAGTTTGTTTATTAAAACTTCTGACATGTCATAGAATGCATTTCAGTTCCCTGAATCTATATGACTTTATTCAATAACCTAGTGATGCTGTTAGACTTAGTTGTCCTTGAAGCACAAGCCAGCTCCCACATGCCCTCTGTCTTCCTTGACACTCAATGTCTATCACTCTTCTCCCTCACAGTGATACAAAACAAGATCTGCAAAGAGGTTATGTAATGGATACAAATATTTGTTAATAAATAATAGCACTTGCTACGAACAGAATGGCAAAAGGAAAAGGAAAACATTTTAGGGCTGAAGAGGAAGCAATTGCAAAGAAAACAAAGCTAAACTTAATCAGACTATTAACACTTACATGGAAATACACTCCTGTAATAAAAATTTCTAAATGGACCTCTTTGAAATCTCATTTCTGTTCCAGTTAGCATTGAGAATTCATTCCTTCAACCCTAACACATTTATAAAATGAAAGACTATCCAATACTGTGGTAATGGATATCCTTCATGTCAGTCCTCCAGGATGGATGGATAGCATAGTCCCTGAAATGAATGGTCATTAGAATGGTCATTTCCTCAGAAATCTTCATTTATTAGAAGAGTTATTCAAATAATACAAATAATTATAGAAAAACAGCTACAGATCTGCTGGTTAAAAGAAGATCCATGGTTTGGAAAAGAAAATATGTGTGGGGAAGAAGAGACAAAAGAGAACAAGGGTTTCTTTCACAATTTTGGTCACAAGCTCAAAATTGCTCCAGTGGGATAAAAAACTCTGTACAAAGAGTATATTGTTTGTGTAGACATGTTCTGTAGTCAATTTAGATCTGTATTTTCTCATAATACCTAAGAAGCAATTGCTTTCAAAAGGTTTGCAAATTGCTTTGTCTGTTATGGCTTCTTTCCCACAGTCTGTCACACATCCTTCAAGAGTAAAGGTGCACTCAAAGTAGAGCTCTGTCAGCCAGAGGACTCACCAGAGTAGACCTCTAGGCATGGGCAAGTTTAAGACCCTAGGAAACATAAGGATGTCCATACAGATTATATGATGACACAGAGCTCGCTCAGAGCTTCTCAAAATGAAAACCATACATTGCCATCTCAAGGGTGAGGACAAAATAATTTTTACCTGCAATACCAAAAAACAAATTCTGCAGCACTGATCATAATCAGGACCCAGGTATGATCCCTGAGAAGGATCAGAAAGTTTTCATGAGAAGCTATTGACAGAGCACTAGCGCAGGAGAGCTCAGAGAGCTGTTATGGGCCTGGGCCAAGGAGTTTTGAGATAGGTGGGACACAAAGGGAAGGAGGTGTCTGAGTAACTTTCCAGCTGCCTCCAGCTCTCAGGAGACAACCTGATTTTCCTGGGAGTTCAGGGGTCACTTCAGGAGGATATCAGCCAAGCTGGTGGCTGCAGTGTCAGGGCAGGTTGGCCCAGAGGTAGCTGGTGATGAGGCAGAGGCAGTGGTGCTGGGCTGGAATGTGAAGACAGAGCATAGCCTTCACTCCAATTGCTGCTGCCTGCAGAGGAGCATAGTAGAGTATCAAGGGCAGCCACTGCATTCACTGATGGGTCAGGGAGAGCCAGTGCTAAACAGAAAACACAGAGGCAGTGACACACATCCTCTAACATGTACCTGCTAAGCCTGTCATCCTTATGTTTCATTGCTAAAAAAAAAAAAAAAAAAAAAAAAAAAGGAACTAGTGTTAAGAAACCTAAAGAGCCCCAAACTTATTTTCCTACCGCTTTTTTTTTCTCGGTGTCCTACAGAGAAAACCAGCTCTTGGAGGGCCTTTTGGTTGGACTGAGAAATGCCAGTTCTCCAAAGAGATGCTAGGTGATGCTGGAGCCTTACAAGGGGCACTCATGGAGACAGACAGGGCTAGAAATGTTGCTAGGGCTTGTCTCAGGCTACCATAGCCTTAAAACATTGGTGCCTGTTGTCTGCTGCCTAGGAAGTGTCAAGTAGGGGAGCTCTACCAAAATGCTCACCAAGTGCTAGCTGAAAGAAAAAGTACACCCTGTACTTTAATTTCAGAAACGTAAAGAATAAACAAGAGCAAATGTCTTAACTCACATCTTTATAAAAGGCTGCCTTCCAGTCTTTTCCACTCTTTTTAGTGGGGAGCCTCAAAATAACAAGATTTTGCTAACACTGGTGCATCTATAGTTCTGGCCTTTGAAATGGATGAATAACTAAAACTGCATGTTAGCACATTTTGTTCAGCACAGAGTGTTTTAAAAGCACTCCATGGATCATCTATAAGACATGATGTTCTGCAAAACAAAAGGAAGAAAAAATATTTCAACAGGGGAAGAATCATTTTCTCAAGGCCAAAAATAAGAGGGAAAACAACTGTCACAGAAATGTCTATGTATATAAGTGGAGTTGCCTTGGATTTGTAAAAGCTCTGAAAAAGCACAATTTGAAGCTCACATGATATAGGAGTGTAAGGGAGCCCAGGGTCAGCCGCAATGGATTCGAAATAGTCAGATCGGTGCTGTAACACACTGAATACCGGCAGTTTTCAAGGGGAAGACTATCCTTAATAAATTATTCACAGTGTCATTTGATGAAATTTTTAGATACAGATTATCAAAGCCATGCTCTCTGTCAAACAGGACTGAGAAAGCATGTGGCATCTGATTCGAGGATGTCAGCTCTAAGAGAACAGTATCCATGTTGAGGGAAGACAGTAAGTTCTGCTCGAGAGCCTGTAACTGCACGCTCCTGTGATGGCGTTGCAGCTGTAGCCAGGGATGGATTAGTGGCTTCAGATGGGAAATCAATGAGGAGAAACATGAAATCTATTTTGTGTACTGCTGTGCTAATGTGCCAAATGTCACTGTCTCCCAGTTGGCTGCCTCAGGGAGGGGCACTTGCACTTTTCTATCAATTCCTTGCAGACGGCCAATGTGGAAGATCAGGTAAAGCTAACCTGTGTTACTTCACTGAAGCAACAATGTAGAATAAAATTGTCATGAGCTGCAGCACTGTGATAGTGATTTCAATCAAAAATTGATAGTAACATTTGAAAATACAGAACTGTTAAAACAGTTTTCTTGAAATTGTGATCTACACACCAGAGCCTGGCGATAGATTATGGAGATCAAGCATCAGGAGAAATTATTTTCTAAGTCTCTCTGTTCCACATGATCTTTGCCATTGTAATTAATATCAGGATACAGACCAAGCTATGGGGAACACAGGCATATTAGGGAATGTATGTAAACATATCAGCCACGGAAGAGTTCTCATAGTCTAGACAAGCTAGAAATGGACGTATAATCACATCTCATATGTCCTGATGAACAAAGCAGTTAGATGACTTACTTAGGGCTATGTAGGAAGCCTGTGGCATAAGGCAGGACCTCTTCTCCCAGGTATCCATTCAGAAGACTCTTCCATATAGCTAATTGTCTGCTATTTGCTTTTGTTTGATTCTACCAGGCCTTAGAAAAAGCCCATTTAGGAAAAAAGACATCTGAAAAAAATAGAAGGAAAAAAAGGTCAGAAAAAAAAAGCTAAGACATTTCTCAGTGGCAAAAGTTTTCACCTCACAGGTCAGGGTGAGTTTAGCCAGGTAAGTTTCAGAGGATGGAAAATGTGACTGCAAAGAAAGAATGAATGCCTGATGAACCACTTAAAATGGATGAAAAATATGAAGTTGATTGATAGTAATTACATACAGTAAGAGTAATATCCCTGCACTAACCTGTTCAGACTGGTAAAATCCAAGCTTGTTTTCATAAACTGTTAAGGTCAGTGGAAAGCCTCCCCTAGTTTTGTCTACAAGGAATGGAGAAAGATGGGAACTAAGCATGCTCTTGAGCTATGTAGAAGCAGTGTTTGCATGATATAATGGCAAACTATTAAGTCCTGGCATGTAAGAACATGATCATTCACATTTAAAGCGTGGCAATAAAGAAGACAGTAGACATGTGAGATAGAAGGGCAGGGAGGGGGAAGAAAGAGGAAGGAAGAGGACAGATTGCAAACCAACCAAATTCAGTATGTGAAATGCGTATTTTAGGTACAGGAACAGTACTGACTTCCAAGCCTGGGATCAAAAGCTTTTCTGACATTTTCTTGCAAAATAGCTTGCCATCTGAAAATGCCAAATGATTCAAATCAAAAGTGCTTATGGAAACAAGTTTTTCTTTTCCATGATTTTCATCATTCCAGGTTTTTAGGCTAGAATTTTTATTGCAAAGAAAGAGAAAATGATAACTTCATTGTAGAATAGCTAATAGCCTAATGATCTTTGCACTCTAACTGCTTACAGGTAGGTAGTGCTATATTCTAAAAGAATACCCTCAGTACTAAACTACGTTACAGTGAGCATGTTCTTACTCTGATTATTTTTTTTTTAACACAAAAAACCCGCTTTGGAATATCTTTTCCCTTTGATTGTGGAAAAGAAGAAGCATCTATAAAATATTCACAAGTATAAAATAATGTGCTCTATTCAGTGGGCCAAATCTAGCATTTAGGTCATTTGCCTATCACGTTAATTGAGTGTCACTATGCATTAAGAACTGGTGGTACTTTTGGGAGGAGTGAAGGGGAGCAGTTCATTTAAAGTTGTTACACTACGAAAGGCTGCTTGCTTACCAGGGCAGGCTGAGTGATTCACAATGAATAATTTATTCTCTCCTTTCTCTCATGGAGTAGAAACAAGCAGATTGTGAAGGGGTTTTTTTAACACCGTACTTATATATTGTGTCTTCAAGCCTGGCCAAAAGCTGGTCTGAGTCAGTGGAGGACTTTGAACTGAGACATGCCCCATAGTTCATAATGAATGTCGGTAGGTATCAACCCAGGGAAAATTACGCTGCCTGGAACTTTTGCTATACAGAAAGGACAAAATCAATGATCCTCTTTTGAGAAAGAGGTTCTAACATTCAGTCCAAGATGGAAATATCTTAAGTAGCAATTCTGAACTCCCTCCACAAGGCGTTTTGCAGGGATAAAAGAAGCAAACACATATACTCCACTTTCTCCCAATAACACATGACAAGATCATAATAAGCAATTGCTTACTAGCTCTTCGGAGCATAGTAGACCATAACTGCTCTGTGAGAAATGGGTTTGACTACAAAAAGATGACTGCTTATTACCTGAATGATCTTACTTAATTATAAGTGATAAAAAATTACAGAATTTTTTTTTTTTCTTGGTTGGTTTATACATGAGCACTACCTCAAGTATGAATTAAAACACTTTTCCTCCATATTGTTCATATTTTCTGAGCATTTGTGTTAGACAATCACAGCCACTTGATCCACAGATTTTAATGGAAGCTATATACAAAAAGGCCAGTGAAACAAAAAACATTATTATCTCGGTAAATATAATGAAATACTTTAATATATTCAGGCAGCTTCCCTAGTTCAGTTGTATTTCATGTCTCACCTCAAAACTGAAAGAAATAAACTGAGCCACAGTTTGAAAAGCCACATAGAGCCTTTTTAAACTAATTACACCATTTTTTCTGAGTGTCTGCTTGATAAATTGTAGAGATTTGCAGTTTTCTTGTACAGAGACACTTTTAGGCTATACTTCTTGGGAATTTAGCAATAATAAGCAACATCCCCAAGCAAGGAAACAAAAACATCTGAATTTTTAAAGATGCTAAAACAAACAGGGACCACACAGCACTCCCTCATCCACAACTCAGGAACTGGTATGGATTAGGGTCTTTTTCCACTTAAAACTGGAGGTAGCCACCCAGTTTTGCAGTGTTTGATGGTACGGGTGCAGGCACTTCTGTGCCATTTAGATATAATGGCATAGATATGGCTCAAAAACCTCAGCCAGCTGGTTATTGTTTCATCGCCAAACTAATTTAATGACATTTGCAGCTTTAGTTACTTGTTCATTTGGGGTTAATTCTTTTATTTTGTTTTGAATGTAAGCAAGAGAAACCACATGGTAATCTAGAGATAGAGGAATCCTCCAGGATGTGGTAGACTCTTTAAAACAGAAACCTGAGACCTAATCTTTGGCATTCTGAGTGAACCACATTGATCAGACTCTTCACCTTCTGAAGATAGGTTGATACAGTTGTTCTTACTGAGATCTGAAGTTCCATCCTGGACCTGAGAAACCTTTTCCAATAGAAGCCTAACTGAAACAGGGTTGGTTATTTTTGTGTGTGTGCTTCTCACCCCACCAGCAAGTAGGCTGGGGGTGCACAAGAAATTGGGAGGGGACACAGCTAGGACAGCTGATCAAAGATATTCCATACCATATTACGTTATTCTTCGCAATACAAAGCTGAGGGAAGAAGGAAGGGGGGATATTTGGAGTGATAGCATTTTGTCTTCTCAAGTCTCCCATCCAAGTGATGGAGCCCTGCTTCCCTGGAGATGGCTGAACACCTGCCCGTCAATGGGAAATATTGAATGAATTCTTTGTTTTGCTTTGCTTGTGTACATGGCTTTTGCTTTACCTATTAAATTCTCTTTATCTCAACGCACAAGTTTTCTCACTTTTATTTGTCCGATTCCCTCCTCCATCCCACCAGGAGGGACTCTGGGGCTTAGGTTCCAGCTGGGGTTAAACCACAACAGACATTTTTTGTGCCCAATGTGGAGCTCAAAGGGTTCAAGTTAATGACAGATTTGACTGGAATGTGCTCGATAGAATTTATAGCTGTTATTCTTGTTTAGCTATGAATCGGCAGACTCATGTGCTTGCCATGAGGCTTACTTGCCTTACTGTCTAGTGCTCATTAGTGGCTATTTTTTGTTTTCACTGCTTGCTGTGCTGCTGTACTGCTGTTCATCTTACTCTGCTGTGCCTGGGAACATTTTGATAACAGCAATGGTGATGCACCTGGGCTAACAGATGGTCAGGACATTGCTTGTGTTTCTGTGCTGCTGCACTGGGCAGGCTGGAACTCCAGTGTGAAATCGAGTCAAAGGGACTGTGACCTGTGGATGAGTCCACGCAGGAGCAGGACACCCTGAAGCGTTTGCGGCCATGGATAAGCCCATGGCACATATTACACATAATAGTGTTCCTTAAATTAAGGACTAATCTCTGCAAGGAAGTACCACACAATGTTTTGTCAAATTAAAATGTCTACAACATTTTAGTGATTCTGTAGATAACTATCCATATCAGAAGAAAAGCTCAAGAAAATAGTTTGAAATGCTACATCTCTATTCAGCTTCAACACAAAGAAAAGTAGGAAATATGGGCCTCATTTCTGATTCCCATACAACCACTATGCACCTCTTCATAGGTGCAAAAGCCTGTACAAAGCCATGACACCCAGCACAGGGGCTATTCCTCTGTGTTGTAGTGGAGATTACTTTATCACTCATGTTTCTGCTCCTCACTGTACAAGTAAAGATTACAAGGCTGAGATGTCTGTGAACTAAACTTCAGCAGAGTTACTGAGTGAATTACTAAATTAATTTTTGTCACAATAACCACACCAAAATTTAGCATAGAAAACTGCCAACAGATATTTCTAGGGGATTAATCTTCTCATAAGACCCAGTATTATGTTTTCCCATCATCTACCCATTTCCTTCATATTTCCTACTGACAATTTACCGTAGAGTCCTCCAAGCTTATAGCTTTTTCCAGCTAAACTAACCAAGGTAAGGTGTGTCTTTTTTTTTTTTTTCCTACACACAAATATTCTTCCTCTGTGCTTCTGGGGCGCAGCAACAATTTAAGCACTCAAAATACAGAACATTATTTCCTGCACTTACACCTGATCCTAGAGCAGTCTGCAGGAAACCAGGGAACAAGTGCTGACTCATCTGACCTGAAGCATGAAAAATGAAGTTGTATCAGCTGGGATAGTTGGAAGACTTGGGATGTTTATCAATAAAGTACTGGAAAACCTCTACTACCCCTATGCAAAGAGAATCATTTTAAGGGCAAAGAAAAAAACCAATTTGGATAGATATGTGGACTGGAGATTGTAAAAATACATACTCATTTGTTAACATTTCTGTTTTATTTATTCCTTTGAAGTCTCTTACAACTTGTGTGC
The DNA here is from genome assembly GCF_003259725.1 of Athene cunicularia. NCBI lineage: Eukaryota > Metazoa > Chordata > Aves > Strigiformes > Strigidae > Athene > Athene cunicularia. The sequence continues at coordinate 122,357,762 of NW_020799095.1, forward strand.
ATTAATGCATTCTTCACTGGAGTTTATTATTCTCACTGGATAGAGTTTGAAATTTGCTCTGGAGGATTGAGATGGCACATAAATGACTGATATTAAAACAAATGTCTGGAGACCATAATACATTTTTTTAATCATGCTGTTCAATTTGTCTTTTCTGTTTTTCTAGATGGCACACTATTTATTCACATCTGTTTCTACTGTAGATAAATTTGTCTTTACTACTGCCCAGGGTTTGCACTGTGGATCTGTCATAACTTTTTTTTTTTTTTTTTACCCTTTTGGCCCTGTATACTGAATGATGTAGATATTGCCTATTTGGATAATTATTTTTTTAAAACAGCAGAATAAAGACACATTAGAAATAAAAAATAATTGCATGCTTCTAATAATTAACAGCTGCTTCTTTTGAGTAAGTTCTCAAACATAACATCAAGCACATTATGTGAACCTTTAAAATCCGAAAAAATGTAAATTGTTACAGAGTTTCTCTTGAGCAACTTTAAGTAACAATCAAATTAAAAGATTGTATCACATTCTGACTACATAAAAACACAGAGCAACCCACTCCTGAAAGACAGTAAGACACTTGAATTTTCTTTATTTGAAAGGTAGAGCTTATGAAAAGAGATGTAAAATTCTTGGATTGCAAGTTCTTTCTCAGAAAAGAAACAGTCCTTAAATTTGGAAGAACGCTTTCATGTCAACACATTTGTTTCATTTGTTTTGTCCACTGGTTATTGTTATGAAACAATACAGGCATGATTTCTCTTGTTCTGTATTTCAAACATCATCGAGATCTGGGACTGTCACAGTAATTGAACTTCTTGGGGGATTTAGCTATGTTTCCTTTTCTTTCTTCTCCTCATAATGAACAAGCTTCACAAATTTATATAGGGGCCAGAGTGGTGTTGACTTTGACCTCTATGAAGCATATTTTACTTTCCTAACTTCATCAAGAAATTGCTTTCAGAAGAAAGCCTACTGTCACTCCTCTCTGCCCTCCTGCTTTGCGGACTTCCTGAAGAGAAGTCTGGTAGTGAGGAAAGGATGTGTTCCAGTGAAATGACAAATTTTCTTACAAGTTCATGGGTTATTGTCAAAACTACATTTTCAAATGCTTTTACCAACTGCAGAGATTGCTAAAGCACATAACAGTTTGATGAGCTCTTCTAGCTTTTCTCTGATCTCCCAGAAATGTAGGAGGATGCATCTGGTTTCTCCCTTTTCTCATTTGTTCTCACTCTCTTACCATATATCTTTGCTGCACAGGAAAAACAGACAGCAAGGCAGCCCTCTATCACTTCATCTCCTTGCTAAAGCTGGAATGAGAGGGTTGGTGATCATACCAGAGAAAGACTCTTGATGTCCTGGGATTCTTTCCTTAACCATACCAATAGACACTACTGGAGATGTGTCGTTAGGTTACAAAACCCTTTCATCTGTACAGGTTTTCTGGGTTGTAGTCACTGATCCGAAGTCCTTGCTGCCACAGTTTTCATTATTCTATATAAATTTTAAATATAAAATCACTTTAAAATATTTTTTAAAACAGTCTTGATTGTTCAGGGACCATGAGTTTCTACTTCAGGACATGTTTAAGGCATTCTCCTCAAGATTGCTAATTTTTCTTTCATTATTTCATTCAAGTGCACAAAATAAACATCTTAAATCCATTTTTCAGCCTGGCTTCCCAAAGAGGTAGTTCCTTCTATAGACTTTTATCTCATAGTCAATTTTAATGAAACATGAAAGAGGGACAGAATCCTCCAAGACTATGAAGTCCCTAAAATTTTGTGAAAATAAATGGCTGGGTAAAAGGAGAAGATTGCAAGTCACTATTCTGAAGAGCTTCTTTTGTTCTGCCTATTGGAACAGCCAACATTGCAACATATTATAGCTTTTCTACTGCAGTTACATGTTCTTTTAAAGCTGCTATTACTGCCTTTTTGACTATATTTCAGATCATCCTTCTCTTCTCAAAAGGAGGCAGTGCCTTGGTTCTGTGCATCAGCCTACATGTATACACATACAAACACAAAAAAGCTTACATGATGGGGGGGAGTATGTACACACACACACACACACACACACACATATATATATATGCACACACAAAAAGGTTTTTTTTTTTTTTTTTTTTTTTTAATGTCATTTACTGTTGGTGGGATACTCTATGCCATCTTTTATTAAACCTTAATTTTCTCAGCCAATAGCATTCAGATCTTTTCTTCAGAAAGTGTGCTTGGTGAACAGGGGAAGTAATTTCCTTTTAGTAGACCTGTCATTTTCCAGTTCATCTGAGTCTTCAGTCCATTGCAAAATACTGATTTCTATTTTCATCACAAATCTTTAGGGACTTTGAGAGATTTAGAAAGACCATTTCCATATTTAAAGATCATTTAAACAGTGTAATTGATAAAAATAAAAGAAGGTTTCATTTCAGTATAGTTTTTTTAGATATATTTGGCTGCCTTTATCTAGCAGTATGTTACAAAATTGCAGCAAATGCTCACAGTCTTCATGAACCTGAGAATAGTTTGTTTAACTTCAAAAAATGTAAGTCAGAACTCTCCAGTGGCTGGATAACCATTTTTCAAATTTCGGGAATGAAATTCAACTTGCTTTCTGCATTTCATTCTTAAACAGTAACACATTCATAAAATTGTCAAATTCCAAAATAACTTTTTTTTTTTTTACTTCATATCAGAGGTATGTGGCCTTAGTCTTTAAATGGAGTTATTTGGAATGGAGTTATTTGGAGTTACTTTGTTGATCTGCTCAAGGGTAGGGAGGCTCTACAGAGAGACCTGGACAGGCTGGAGCCATGGGCTGAGGCCAACTGGAGGAGTTTCCATAAGGCCAAATGCCGGGGGCTGCCCTTGGGCCACAACAACCCCCAGCAGCGCTACAGGCTTGGGGAGGAGTGGCTGGAGAGCTGCCAGTCAGAGAGGGACCTGGGGGTGTTGATTGACAGCCGGCTGAACAGGAGCCAGCAGTGTGCCCAGGGGGCCAAGAAGGCCAATGGCATCCTGGCTTGTGTCAGCAATAGCGTGGCCAGCAGGGACAGGGAAGGGATCTGACCCCTGTACTCGGCACTGGTGAGGCCACCCCTCTATTCCTGTGTTCAGTTTTGGGCCCCTCACTACAAAAAGGACATTGAATGACTCGAGCGTGTCCAGAGAAGGGCAACGAAGCTGGTGCAGGGTCTGGAGCACAGGTCGTACGGGGAGCGGCTGAGGGAACTGGGGGTGTTTAGTCTGGAGAAGAGGAGGCTGAGGGGAGACCTCATCGCCCTCTACAGCTCCCTGAAAGGAGGGTGCAGAGAGCTGGGGATGAGTCTCTTTAACCAAGTAATAAGTGATAGAACAAGAGGTAATGGCCTCAAGTTGCACCAGAGAAGGTTTAGACTAGATATTAGGAAGCATTTCTTTACAGAACAGATTGTTAGTCATCGGAATGGGCTGCCCAGGGAGGTGGTGGAGTCCCCATCCCTGGAGGTGTTTAAGAGTTGGGTCGACATAACGCTGAGGGATCTGGTGTAGTTGGGAACTGTCAGTGTTAGGTTAATGGTTGGACTGGATGATCTTCAAGGTCTTTTCCAACCTAGATGATTCTGTGATTCTTTGAAACAGACTTGCAATATTGTTTAAAGAAATCATGGGAATATTAATCCAGTTCTATTTGTAACCAATAGGCTCAAATTTTTTATCTCTAGATGATGTCCCATTAGGGTTGTTCATGCATATTTCTCTTGGAGGTGTTTTTTTTTTTCCCGTTGCAAGCATGACATAAAATGTAGATAATTTCCAATGGTTTTATACACTTCTCTGATATGAAGTTTGGGGAGAGTGCTTTTTGACATTTTTTTTTCCAGTCAATTATCCCACTGACTTGTGAAATATCTCATTTCTGAACTGTAGTCAGTGGTAGATTTGTCTCAAGAGGACAAAACAGTATAATGAATCGTGCGAATGCATTCTGAAAAAAACATTTCTTAGAATAGCAGTAAATCTCATGACCTGCCTTTAAATGCTTCAAAATACAGTGTTTCTGGATATCATTAGCATATCATACAGACAATGGTTCTCAAGAAAGATGAGAATTACTCGTACTAGACATTTCATCAATGGGAAATATATTGTACTCCCTGAAAGGAGAAAAATTTATATAGGACATAAGACCATCATGGTGGTGATTTATTCCATGTAGGTCTAACACATACCACCAGGGTATGAGTCCATTAAAAAGAAGTCACATTACTATTGATTGTAATGAACAGTAGATACTGTGTTAGGCTCTTCCAGAGAATGATGTGTTCTCAGCTTCATCACATGCAAAACTTGACAGGACAATGTTTTAAAAAAAACCCAACTTATACATCTTTAAATATGTATCCTTTGAAGAAGGATTTCATGTTCTGTACTATCATATTGCTTAAACATACTTTCATAAAGAGGTTATGCATTTTAGTAGTTCCTGTCTCAAATACCATATATGGTCTATACTGAGAGCAGATAAAAGGAAGGTGTTAAGAAGTGATGAACAGCTGCCAAAGCTGTCAGGCCTGGAACAGTCATGGACACAGGGATATAGGGATGCTTGATCCATCCACGTATGTTTTCCCTTGCTGCGAGTGAAAGGATCCCTGCCAAGTCTCTGTATTGGCTGTTAATGTCAGGCAATGAAGATGCCAGGTATAATACAAATCTGTGGGAAACAAGCAGATTACTCTCTTTTTGCAAGTGATGGAACCAATCTGGTTTCTCTCACCCAACAAGAAACAAACAAACAAAAAAAAGCAGTAGAAAACATCAAACAAAATGCACCAGCCTCTTCAAAATACATAAGAAAGTCTATGAATCCGACCATGAATTTAAACAGTTCTTGCAGCAAACAACTTCAAAGTAAACACCAGGAAGAAAGAGGAAGCAAACAGCTTGTAAGTTTTAAACCACATTCGTTTTTTTCAATGATGGGTCCAAATGTCATCAAAGAGCAAAGTATTGACACAAACTACCTCCTGATATTTCCTCCTGTCTAGACCAACATAAAAGCATTCACCTACCCATGTCCCCACAACTGCAACAATCATCTCTTCCAATCACCCAGAGCCTCACCCAGTCACCCTGAGTCACCAAAGTACAGATCCTGTTTTCAAGAGATGATCTGAAGTGTCTATTCTTCAATGCAAAATTTTTTGCAACTTATGTTATAAAGTGGAGAATCTACCTCATGAATATAGATCTACATAATGTGACTGTGGCTGAAAAAGTGAGCAGCAGAGGTCAATTTTTCTCCATTCCTATTCCAGAAAAGGATGATCATTGTCCATCAATAACATTCACTGAAGTAAAGCATCCCAGACAGGACAGAAGTCATATAATGGACAACCAGGGGATCAGGCCCAGTCAGCATGGGTTTATGAAAGGCAGCTCCTGCCTGACAAACCTGATCTCCTTCTACGACAGAGCGACCTGCTTATTGGATGAGGGAAAGGCTGTGGATGTTGTTTACCTTGACTTCAGTAAGGCCTTTGACACCATTTCCCACAGCATTCTCCTGGTGAAACTGCCTGCTCATGGCTTGGATGGGCACACGCTTTGCTGGGTAAAAAACTGTCTGGATGGGCAGGCCCAAAGAGTTGTGGTGAACGGAGTTACATCCAGCTGGCGGCCGGTCATGAGTGGTGTCCCCCAGGGCTGGGTTTTGGGGCCACTCCTATTTAACATCTTTAGTGATGATCCAGATGAGGGGATCGAGTGCACCCTCAGTCAGTTTGCAGATGACACCAAGTTGGGTGGGAGTGTTGATGTGCTCGAGGGTAGGGAGGCTCTGCAGAGAGACCTGGACAGGCTGGAGCCATGGGCTGAGGCCAACTGGAGGAGTTTCCATAAGGCCAAATGCCGGGGCTGCCCTTGGGCCACAACAACCCCCAGCAGCGCTACAGGCTTGGGGAGGAGTGGCTGGAGAGCTGCCAGTCAGAGAGGGACCTGGGGGTGTTGACTGACAGCCGGCTGAACAGGAGCCAGCAGTGTGCCCAGGGGGCCAAGAAGGCCAATGGCATCCTGGCTTGTGTCAGCACTAGTGTGGCCAGCAGGGACAGGGAAGGGATCTGACCCCTGTACTCGGCACTGGTGAGGCCACCCCTCTATTCCTGTGTTCAGTTTTGGGCCCCTCACTACAAAAAGGACATTGAATGACTCGAGCGTGTCCAGAGAAGGGCAACGGAGCTGGTGCAGGGTCTGGAGCACAGGTCGTACGGGGAGCGGCTGAGGGAACTGGGGGTGTTTAGTCTGGAGAAGAGGAGGCTGAGGGGAGACCTCATCGCCCTCTACAGCTCCCTGAAAGGAGGGTGCAGAGAGCTGGGGATGAGTCTCTTTAACCAAGTAACAAGTTATAGGACAAGAGGGAATGGCTGCAAGTTGCACCAGAGAAGGTTTAGACTGGATATTAGGAATCATTTCTTTACAGAACGGGCTGTCAGGCGTTGGAATGAGCTGCCCAGGGCGGTGGTGGAGTCCCCATCCCTGGAGGTGTTTAAGAGTCGAGTCGACATAGCGCTGAGGGATCTGGTGTAGTTGGGAACTGTCAGTGTTAGGTTAATGGTTGGACTGGATGATCTTCAAGGTCTTTTCCAACCTAGATGATTCTGTGAAACACAGCTGCTGCCAGCAGAACAAAGGAGACAACATTGTGATCAATGTGAGAAGACTATCAAACACTATTTGAGATAATCGTTAAAAACAGCCAACAAGGCTTAGTGTCATTAGCAAACTGTTTGGTGCAGACCTCTTTAATGGAGCACATTGGCAGCTTCAATAAATTATGGTGTTTCACAGCGGCAGCACTGGAAGTCAACTTGAGGGCAAGAGGAAGGATGAATCAATTCCTTTTAAAAGAAGGCAGTTGTTATTAAAATTATAGTTTAGTCCATTCAAATTACACTGTCTTCAGGGACAAAATCTGAGATGTAAAGTAAGAAGAGCTGAAAAACAGGCTTGCTATCTAGTTGCTTTACTAAAAACATAGGCCTTCTCTACATAGATATTACTTGATGCCTAGTTATTGGTTATATTATAACTATCTTTTTGATTAAAAAATTTTTCAGGGTGTTTTGTTTTTTTTTTTTTGTAAAGCTATCTTAGAACTTATCTACCCTTTCATGCTTAAGGCATGGCACATTCTGTTCTACTTCAGTTTGCAGTTGCAGACTGGATCAGATCAGTGCATCATCACATTTTATGGGATCTGACATAAAATATTTTTCCACTAATTAAGACAAGGAACCTGAGTTTATTATTGTGTTTGTTCTTTTGCTTTTTAACTAACCTATATTTATCTCCAAGATTGCACTTATCCAGAGACAGGATAAAACTGTTCAGAATGAAAACATAATGGATAACTACATAACCTCAAAATTCTCTGTTTCTCAGTCATTTACTGGTTCCTGTAACATTCACCACAGAGACTGCAAATACTCTTTCACCATACTCAGAAGCAGTTAGTTTCAACAATGATTAAATAAATTGCTACTGTAAAATGAACATAGCCATGAACTTTGATCTCTAATTTTCACACAGGTTCATTTGAAGTGCAGTTTGTGAGTATACACATAAATGGATATACGAACGAGTATACATGAATGAATATACATTAATGGCCCAGAGTGAAACATAAGCGTATTGCAGCACAATCAGGAGCACAGCTCTTCCAGACATAACACAGCCCCAGCAATTTGAATGGACCTCTGCATGATAACAGGAAAAAGTAATGAACTTAATCACATCCCACTGATGCACACCCTTCTGTCACAGGGGTTTTACTAGACTTTCATTCTGAAATAAAATCACAGAGGAAAGAAGTGTTGGGCCATGTCAGAATGACCTTGATATTTTGTGACTGAAAGATACTTTCATTTGTTTTGAAATGCCATTTCATTTGATTTTTCTAAATTTTGCATTATACTAGTATATACTGGTAAAAATACATACATTTAAATATTCTTTTTGATTAAAGAAGAAATGTAAGGAGTACATTTCATCATTGCATGAAATCACTTTACTTTCCATGAATATATGGAAATTTCACAGCATCTGGCATTTGAAGTCCTTTGTGCTCATTACTTATCATACACATTCAACAGATCTTTTTATCTTCAATGTGCTGTTAACTGAGATGACCAAGTGAGACAATTAAACCTTGCTTCTATTCTTCATATAAAATATCAGCTAGATTTCCCTTTTTTTAATTCATAAACTCTCTTCTCTTTTTCCATATTACTTTATCTCGTGACAACAAGAGATGAAATACGATAGACACAACCTACTTCTCATGAGCAGTGATGGTTTGTTGTCCATCTAACTAAGGCTGTTAGATTTGTCAAAACATAGTTTTGATAACTCTCAAGGGAAAGTTACACAAGAAGTAATTACTATACAAAGTGAAATAAATTTATGTAAGATACAGCTTGATTCAATATACTATACCATGACTTTTTAGTGAAACACATTAATAGTCAACGAGAAACCCTCAGTGCTGCAGCACTTTTTGACTCCTGAATGTGGCTTGTGGTCAGCGCAGTTGTTGCTCTTCTGTGACTCCCAGCAGCACTGCACATGGGGTCTGAAGGAGCCACTAGCACATTTTCTATGGACAAATTCCTGTGTTTCTATCAATATATAATGTTACCAGAAGATTAAATTGAAATCCCCAGACAACAGTGCAATCTACCTTGCTTGGGTTTTTTAAGCCTGTGGTGTTCTTCAAGTTTTTCTGGTATCTTCCACAGGTACAGAAGATTACTGAATATAATGTATTGGTGAATATTTAACTATTCTGTGCATTTTCTTCTGAATATTCTTGTCGATCTTCATTGGTTTTCTTCTCTTCCTAAAGAAATTTAACAAATTTAAACCTAAATTCTAATGTAAATATCATCACTAAATTGTCCAGAGAAGGGCAGAGCAGTCAGCAAGGCAGGAGGGAGCTGCAGGGGCCTGGACTCGATGTGGAATTCTGTGTCACTTGGCCAAAAGAGCAAACCTGATAGATGTGCAAACAGTCACTAGTAGATCCAGACTAACTAATCGATATTCAGCCCCAGGGGATCGGCTGGTCACCTCCTGTGTGCTCACTGCTATGGGGAGCAGTGCTGTGACATCACTGCAAAGATCCCATCTCTTCTAGGTATTTTTTTAATCAATGCACAGCCTTTCTGCCCTGGTAGAAAACCCTCAAGAACAGAAGAGAAAATTATCTGTCTTTTATAAAGTACTTCATGAAACAAGAACATTAATTTCTACATGATTCTAGACTAATTGCTTTAGAACAATATTTGCTTATTTAGACTTTCAAAATAAAGTTTGAAGCATAGATTTGTTTGTACTACAATATCAAACATTAAGATCATGTTGATGAAATACTGTATTACTAACTAAAAGTAGGAAGTAATCATGGATTACCTTTAAATAAAGGGTAAACAAGATTATTTATAATTCCCCAGTTATTTTGTGATTATCTTCTTAGATAAGAGGTATCTAAAGTTTTAAAGTAGTAAAAATGTAAAAGAGTGAAAAATGTAAAGAATAGATTAAAGGTTAATGGGATACCTCAGTTACTGACTGTGACAAATTTTCTAGTATATTAAAGAATCAAAACGTTTTGAGTTGTGAGTCCAAGTTTTATCTAATAGAAGGGATGGTGGGTGTAAATTCCCATTCAGGAAACCAACACATTTTGTCGTGTTGTTCACATTTTTGTACATCAGTGATTCTCAGCAGAATCTTCCATGTGGGAATGAAGAAGATTGCATTCAGAGGTTATTCCACACCTGGAGGGGCGGTGTTAGTAGACACAAGTGAAATTGTGAAAATGTAGCTGTATAGCAAATACTCACAGGCTACTATATGGCTGAGGAAGATCCATCATTTGTTATCCACAGGGTCAAAAAACGTCCAGACCCTGAGGTCACTACCAGGCCCTCCGCCCTACCCAGCCACCCCCCAGCCCTGCCCATAGGCCCAGGAGCCCCCATTTCAGCACTTGCCTGGGCACCAAGTTTTTGCCTGAGATATATTTTAGGTTAACCTGTGCCTAGTTGTTCCATGGATGGATGTTGGACCTGTGTTAAGCTTGCCTCTAGTCCTGTGTCTGCAATCTCCTGCAGCTCCTTATGGGAGTCCCTGGATGGATCCTCATCCTCATCCATCACCTTGCCTTGTCTAGGTCCATTAACAAAACCTTTCCCTACCACTGATGACAAAGAGGCCTTGGGAGAAATATAAGAAACTGATGAGGTGTGCCAATGGACAGCTGCAACGCTGAACTGTGAGAAATTACCACTGCATGAACAGCCCGTGAAGAAGTTGACTGGTCTACACAGCGTGTGTTAGAGTGGTCTTATGCTGATAAGAGAGAAGGTAGATAGCTGTCTAAGTGCTGTTTTGCTAATTATGAAGAGCTTTGGTGAGAGCATAAGTATGTACTATAAGAAAAATAACTGGCTTTGCTGGATAGAACTGTCAGAGTTGTGCAAGTCCAATATCCTCCCGCAACATATTTGCATGTGCATGGATGCAGCTATGCAAAACAGAGGTTATTTGTAATTAACCACAAATTGAAAACACGACCTTCCTGCCAAGCACCAGCCCTACAACAGAGCCTTCTCCTCCTTTCCTGCTTGTATGGTTAATTGACACTGTGCTAGTGGCATTCCGCATCAAGTGTCTGCACACAGCTGAAAGAGCAAGGGTGGCTGTAAGGACCTGTATATGCCAATGCAAAGGCAACGTGCCGTATCACACCAAAATTGCGGCTTGTTTAGCATCCTGATTCAGCCAGATACTTAACCAGACAATAATAATACACTCTATTTGAAGTCAGAGGAACAGAAATACATCTTACTGAACAAAACGTGCATCTGAAAAATTCTGTACTGAATCAAGGCCTTACAGCATAAGATCTTAAGCAAGCTCATGGGTACTAGTCACATTTCTATTCTTACAAACTACTATTACAACAGTGCTTAGGAGTCATGGATAAGGACCCTATTTTGCTTGGCTCTGTACAAATTCAGGGAGAAAAAGAGACAAAATCCTGGCAACATGAAAGAAGAGACAACCAACTAGAGAGGAGATGGGAACAATGAGACTCAAGGTGGGCAGAACAGCTAACAGCAGGCTCAGCCTGGCAGCAGCCTCATTGTCTGGAGACCATCACAGGCGCCCTGGCCGGGGAGAGCTCTCGGTGGTGTCTGATGGAGGGTAATGAGGCAGCTTCACTGAGGTGTGCAGCAAGTTCCTCGGAGGCAGCATGGGAGAAGACATGAAAGTGCTTGTTTGAAATGTTAACAAGTGAATGTTGAAGCTGGCATCAGTGACCTATCAGGGCTGAGAGATGACACTTTCTGTGAATTATAGATGATCTGTAGGGAAGGTGCAGCTTTGAAGGGCCTTCAAGGTGAAGTCAAGTGCTTCACATTTGATGTGATATAAAAAGAAAAGCCAGCAGTGGGATGATGAGGGGATGGAAGGGAGCAAAGTGACAAGCCGGTGGAATTAATTTTGCAGCAGCATGATGAAGGGCAGGGAAAGGCAATATCCCTGCCCAGATCACTTACTCCAATGACCAGTGTCCCAGCTCCTCCTCCCCACTACGGTGCATGGGATGCTTCCACTAGCACCTGGCAAGTTTGATTATTTGTTTTTAAATTCAGGGGCGTGAGTGTGATGGAGAGTGTACCCAAGATAAGGAGTATGATAAAAATATCTGAACATTAAAAAAATTTAAATTTCAAATTTCTATCTGATTAGGTTAGAGATTAATAAAATCAGATAATTGCAGGAAAGTAATCAATCATTTACTTAATTTTAGGTTTTGATTCATTTTCATAATTTCCCAAGAATTCACAAGATAAAGGGGCATATTACTCCATTAATACCTGCATTTCATCGAAGAATCAATATTACACATAGTAAGAACTACTTACACTTTTAACATAGCAATCAGGAATAGATAAATGGAAAAATAAATCACACTAACAAATACAAGTACTTTGCTTAATTGTTAGGGATTTTTTTCATCCCATAAAAGCATTTGCTTTCATGTTCTTTCACCTTTTCATGTCTCAGAATTACATAGGTGCTGTCATATTCTCCAGACATTGACCTTCTCAAATAGATCACTAGAGACCTAATCCATCACATAGCTTGGCATGTCTGATTCCCCACACAGGGAATATACTCATCATTGGCCTGTTGTAACACATTCTGTACCCACACACTGAGGCATGTTTTGCTTTAATTTGCTGCTTTTATTCTGCTCTCCACCTCTTGTTAATAACCTAGAGCACTAGTGGTTGTAAAGGAAATACCAGATTTTGCTTCTTAGCCTTCAACAATGACCAAACCAGCAGTAAGCCAAGAGGTCTGCTGAGTAGCATTCTCCTACATCTTTCATTAATATCCAAGCGTATTACAGATCTCCTCAGAATTGTTTCCTACCAGGTTCTTTACAGAACATTCATTCCTTCCATTTCCTTGCCTTCAGCTGTTTCTTGGCACACATACAAAACCCCAAAGTGTGACAACCAACGAAACAAACAAAAAGGCTTGGTACAGCTGCATGAAAACACAGCATCTTTGTGCATTTGTAGATAAAGAGTAGCATTTTACTGGGATTCACCTCCCTTAATTTTAGATATTTAAGAGGCATTGCAACTTAGATAGTAATTTTTACTGTCCCTGTAGTCAATGAAGAGAAGTTGCTACCTCCAGACAGTGATTCATCCTAGTCTCTTTTTGCATCTGCTTAGACTAGGCAACTGACTTTTATATAGCTGAAGGTACACACAGCACAGAACCCTCTAAGGAAGCTTTCTTCCTCCTGTGAGCAAGGCTTCTTCTTGTAGTGCAGCATTGCTACACTACCACCAGAGTCCTGCATTCAACAGATTAATGAACTTGCCTTGGGTAAAATAGAAATGGTGAAAAAAAACCTCCCTGTCTCTCCATCAGATGGAGTATGAAGTTATCCTCCTTTTCCAGCTGCTTTCTGTGAAATGAGAAGGTGATAATTTAGCCTTCCAGAGACGTCCTTAAGTGTACTATATTACAGACACTCCTGAAAGTTCAGTTCATCTGCTCTGTTGTGTGATAACCTCTGGGACACAACATTTCTGGAAATAGTCCCCATCACTCAGCAGTTACTCAGCCTCAAGCATTTCCAGCTGTAGGAACACTTTCCTGGATAAGCATATAAGTCTTTAATTGCACACATGTGCAAAACCTCAGCATTATTTACATGAGCAAGTTTGCTGAGATTTTAAAAGTAGTCAAATATCTATTAAAACAAAAAATGTTTTCTTTCCCAAACTCATAGTTTTGCTTTCCTGTGAAGCTCATGCCTCTTTTACCTAGTTTCACCCATACTTGCTCCTGACTATCAAAACCAAGAAACACATGCATTGTAATAACTATTCAGGCATAGCTCTGACAGAGCAAACCGTGTCTGGGTAAGACCTCACAGTTAGAAGAAAACATTTTCACATTAACTGAGTTTAAGAAACATTATAAAAAAAAAAAAAAAAAATATTAGTTTGAGAAAATCTGAGCTGGCAAACTTCTCCATCTTCACTGCTAAAACAGCTGTGGATATAGCTGAAATGTACCAAAGCACAGAATCCACCTCCTTTACAATTTCCAAGTACATGTTTAAGGTTCTTTTTGGTTTTACTGCTTATCTCCTTCACTTTACTGCTTCACATCTCCTTCTGTTAACTTTGATGCGTCCTGGGTTCATAAATTTTCTCCTTCATCTCAGTGATAGCCCTTTTTCATAAATGTTCTGGTTACACTCTAGCAAAATTTGCATTCCTACAAATATTCCAAAAAGGCTCCATGTCCAGTGTTAATCCTTGATTTATGTTTTAGAAATCCCAGTGAAACTCAGCAAAATGAAAAGAAAATATCAAGACATCCAAAAAAAAAGCAGAATTGTTTGCTGAAAATCCACTGTTGACAGTGGAAGACAGACATTTGAATTAAGAATGGGTGAGAATTAAAAGTCAAAATGCAATTTTATTGGCAATTTAGCAATCTATGTTTCTATCCCAAGGGCCAAGATAGGATTTTTTAGGGTTCTAAGTTTGAGCTCTAAGAAATAGTTTCAAGAAATATATTTGAACTATAACTTGAACTACGTTCTCATTTACTGAGTTAACTAGCCCAGAATGAAAATGGAAATTGTGCTAATACCAGAATAGAGTCCTTTCCAGTTCTTAAAAAGAAGATATATTTTCAGCCTTCGGATCCAGTCTGATTAAGCAACACACAACACAGCTATAACCCAATATTCCACAAGCAGGAGTAAGGTATTTTAAATTTTGGATAAATATCCTTGTTTTGTGATTTTAACTGAAACAAAATAAACACAGCAGTTTAATTATCTCTTAGAAGTTTTAAATTATACAAATATAAATAAAATCAACTGCATTTGTGCTGTCCTTGTTTAAGAAGAGCAAATGTCATACTAGCTGTTCTGGGGTTTATTTTATGAGATTTCAGTGTGATTGTTTATACTGGAAGATTAAAGCAAACATCAAAGAGCAATGTTAGTCCCAAAAAGATGACTGAGAAACAACAAACCATTAATAAGTCTATAACCAAATGTAGAAAGTCTTTAACTCAAGTCATTGGAAATAATCTTTTCTGTTTCCAGGTCTGCAAAATTCATGACTGGTCAGGTATGAATGGCAACTGTGACCAAACAGCCATATTCCTGCAAATAATTGAAACTGCCACATCAAGAGAATGTGATTTAATGTCCATTCAGCTGCAAGCCTCAGAAAAGATCAAAAATGACTTATCATAAAAGATAACCTTTTTCACAAAGATGCTACAGCTCCTCCTGCAGAGAGATCCCTCTGTGAGTGAGAAAGAAATCACCCAGTCACTAAAACTGAAGGAAATCCAACCAAGAGCAGCTGCAAAGAAGCCCCACTTTTCTGCCACAGCACTCTGCAGAAGGAGCAGTGTGGTAGGAGTGCAGTCACACTCCATCCTGGGTCCTCCTTCGCACTGGCAGGCCCAGAAGCAGAAGAAATGTAAGAAAATGAAAAGGTTAGAAAAGATTAGGAACATCTTTCTACCTTCACCGCTCAGAATAAAGTTCACTTATATTTCTTGACATATATGTTTTGCTAAAAACAACACACTTTTATTCCACTCAGAATGTTTTAAATACGTTAAAATTATAAGAAATATTAACTACACATTCATCTACATTAATAAATTTCTATAATTTTTAGCTCTACAGTTAATATTTAAGACTGCAGAAAAAGTTGGTTTGGTCTTACTGACAATCTGGGGGGAAAAAAGCGTTTGTGTTCCTAGGAAGGAAAAGTTTCCCTTTACTGGACAATTTTTAGTTTTTTTAAATGTAAGGGTGGTCAGGCTGGATAATTTTACTGGAATGGAAATTAAATGTTTCATTGCACTTGTATTTAAATCCATTTAGTCTTTTTTCTAAACTCAAAGTATTTCAAAACTTCATCTTTTTCTTTTTTCTTATGTGGACACTAGCATCTGAATTCAATATGAATTTGTGAATGATTGAGGCATATGATGAGGCCTTTTTTGTGTATAACAGTAATTTAAAAAAATAAATAAATCTTTAAATTGTCATCCTTTTGCCTGTGGGAACACAGTTGACCTAGAGATTGCATGGTCCAGGCTAAAAGATATTGCAAGTGAAATTATACAAACATTTTGTTCTCAAATCAAGCCAAAGCAAAAATTTGCAAACTAACAGTCAGTCTTTGGGTGAACCTCTTGGTAATTTAAGTCTTGAAGTAAGGTATTTTATACAGTTTCATTTTTAGTTTACCACAAGTTTTCTATTTTTGTCAGGAATTTATCCATGTCTGAACTTGGTTTTCAAGAAAGAGTTGAAAAAGCTCAACGACAGCTATCAAAAAAATCTTACTTTTTGGAGTAACTAAAAA
This sequence comes from Athene cunicularia, assembly GCF_003259725.1. Taxonomy (NCBI): domain Eukaryota; kingdom Metazoa; phylum Chordata; class Aves; order Strigiformes; family Strigidae; genus Athene; species Athene cunicularia. The sequence goes on from NW_020799095.1 coordinate 122,373,762, forward strand.
TGCCTTTTGCTTATTTTCAAACACTATCTTTTCCACTTAGCGAAGTTTCTCAAGACATATAATCTTCACTCTTTTTTTCAGTCATATACAAAAATTAAAATGTGTGTAATTTCATCCCCAACTTGCAGTTGAAATCACAAGTTTCAAAATGGATACAAAGAAAACCTACAAAAGCATGTGCATTCTCGAGCAGGTGGAGAGGTGAGTCCTTGGACATTGCTGTTGCTGAATTCCAACCTTCCCTTATGTTGCTGTTCAAATTACAGGGTAAAACAATCAGTTGGTGTCAAACACGTAGTGTAGACTTACAAAGAATTATGTGTGAAAGTTTCAATATGGAGCCAACTGAAGTATGCAGAGAACAAACAGAAGAATGCGGATTTTTATATTGTATACTGTTTTTCTTAAAATTCCAACAATGAACAGTCCACAATATAGCAAAAGGTGATTCACTGCAGAAAAATAGACTCTTTATCTTTTGTCCATCCAGAACCTATGACAATAATAAAATTTAAGAATGACAAAATTGAGGAGTTAAAAACTTGAAGCATAAGATTTTAGTCAATGTTCCCATGCCCCTGGAAGTAATTTTTTACATATAGAATACTCAGGCATATCCATTGTACACATATATATGTTTGCATAGATATAAAAAATAGTCTATATTTGTGCATGTATATATAGTGGTGAAAGAATTTTAGGTACAAAATATTATACTCACTTTTGCCAGACTGAAAACAAATTCAACTTTGATACTTTGATTTCTTGTTCTTCCACAGAGATCTTTGAAGTGGTTTGTATTTTTCTTTATGATAATTATGATTTAAAGCTGTAGTTGTTTTTTCCACCTATTGGCTTAAGTAGCAATTACATGCCAGATAGATAGAACATGTTCTTCCACACACATCCCACAGAACTCAACTTTGCAAAAAATTCAAATCCAAAACATTTTATCCTTAAACAAAACACAGAAATTCTTCACTGAAAACTGCAAAGAACATGCAGAGATGTTGCCACAGAACCTCTTGTTTATAAAAATTATGGAAGTAAATTTTCCTACTTTTCATTCTAAGACTGATTCCACAACTGGAAAACATCTCCCAGATGCAAAATTATTCTTCCTCTTATTCAAATTCTGTAATGTACTATTAAGAAAAAAATGGCCACTGAAATGCAGTAAGGGACAAATAAAACTGGGAACCCAAACTATGGAGGATAATGGGGTTGTCAACCAATTTAATATCGCATAGGAGGAAGAACAATTACACTTCTAGTATTGGAAATATTAATGAATTTTGTTGTTTTCAAACTACGTGTTAAAATATAATAAAAATTATGTGTAAAAAGTTAGTTTTCTTTCAACAGTATTAAAACGCAACCTTGACATAACATTTTTGAACATCCTTACCCATCAGCCATAAAACCAAATGTCATTTACAAAGGGAAAATAATTATGACAAAATGCTGTAATCAATCCGCACTGGAATTAAATTATGTTTCTACTCTTGGGCCAAGTACAAAGACACCTTTAATTTCAAAGAACTGTTAAGTATGTAACAGTGACAGGATTGACCTTTTTTCAGGACTATTTTCTTCACTGCATTTGATAGTAAAAGAACAGGTGGGAGGAAGAAGAAATGTACTTAGAAATAAGGGAAACGTAATGATGACAATTCATGAAAGCATAGGTATCTTGATGCCAGAAGAGACTTTTCAGCTGTTCTTAACGTAAGAAAAATAGATAGAAAATCCATCATCCTCTTCAAAGGATTTAGTTAACAACAGTTGCTCACAGGAAAGAGACACAAATGACAAATGTTTATCTATTAATTAGTTCAAGAAATATATCTAAAAGAAGAGAGAGGTAAGACTGTCAAGATAGATTTTCCTAACAATTTCCTGAAATTTTAGTCATGTGGCTATAAATTCTGCTATGGTACTTGCCCTCAGGTATCATACCCTAAAGAATATGCTCTGTTCAGTTTACTAGATAAGTCAAAACCTTCTCTTCCTTTTTTTCTGTTTATATATATTGTTTTCATACATATCAACTACATGTAAATTCTAGCTCACATAACATGTTGGCTAGGGCATCTATTCTATTCAATACTTACATTAGATGCACCTTTTTACAGAAGTGCTGTATTTCAATATGCAAAGTGAATGATATAATCCCCATCTTGGAAAGGATGGACAACCAGAACAGACTCTCATGAATGAGTTTGTATTCAGGGCTCCAAGTGTTCACATCAGTTTCTCACCTCCCATGGGATGAGAGGAGAGTCAAAAGAGAAATGCAAGTATCAGTTCTCCAAATATGATCAGACTGCATATTGCATCTGTGATGTTAATACTGTCCATTTTGATTATTTTGATTTCACTATTCAATACAAAAATGCATGGTATTTAACTAGTGCAACATCACTAAAGTTGAAGTAGTTCACTTTCACATGGCTAGCAGCATGCTAATGGAGAAAATAATGACATACAAAGCTAATACCACTACTAAAGTGTTTACTAGAGGTGGCAGCACATTCAAATGATCAAGAATTACAGCACTCACAGTAGTGAAGATACTTGTTTGATAACTGAGAAAGATCTCAAAGCAGATTTTTACATGGCATTCTCACATTTCAGCTGGTTTCGGTATTTCTCTGAAGCTGAAGTGCTCCCACTGAAGTCACTAACAGACTACCATGCACCCTTGAAATAACTGGAGAGGTCTCAATGGGCTCCAGGCAGAAGGATTAATTCAGGTTTTTAGGATAAACTTCATCTTGCCCTGATTCCTGTATGTCTCTACAGCGGGGTCATACTAAGTCCCAACTGAAGTCCAGGTGTGCTCTTTATCAGAACATGATGGCCTTAGACATTTTCTGTATGGCAGCACATACAGTTTTACATAGCTACTTATATGGAACAGGAATCATCCCATCAGTCACTGGCAATCATAACTTTATAATGTCATACGGCAACATTATCTAAAGATGCAGCTGAGGCCAGTTCAAACAGCCTTAATGGAAGACAAGAGGATTTCCATGGGCCAAAGCACTTACAGCCCAAATAAGGTAATAAAAGAGGTGAGAAAGTTATTAAGTTTGATCAATATTGTCAAGTTTATATTAACAGATGAAGATAGGAAAGACAGTAACCTATGCCTGAATGCACACACGGCCCTCCAGTGGATGTCTGTTACTGTCCCCTGGGCACATCAATCTACAAAGGATATGCATTGTTAAAACATCTGAATTTCTGCTCTCTGTTAGCACGAGCTCTTGCAACTCACGTCATTAGTTAGGGAAGTTTCTTGGCTTAACCTGTCATGTATCAGCAACAGATGAACAAGCAGAGAATATACTGATATTGAGTACTCAGGAGAAAAATTGACTAAATTGTTGTCTTAGTTCATGGGATGAACCTTGGTAATGGAACCCTGAGTATAGTACTTGCTAAGCAAAATTCATTAGTTTTAAACCATCATCACATTTGCCTTGACAGGTACACATAAACAGAACTGACTTTTTAAGCTGTAGTAACTCTTTCTGTTCCGAATAGCCTTCTCAGCTAAACAAAGATGGTGTGAAAGTACTAAATTAAAAACAAGGAAAACATCATATGTTCTCACAGTAACCTCATTCTGTTTTCCTTCCTTACGCCCCTATATGTCACATCCCTTCTGAACCCACTGGTCATACACATCAGAGACAATATCTGCCACTAGTGTGACCAGGACATGGACCTGCTGCCCTCCTGTTTAGCACCTAAGATTGCAGTGATAAAGATCTGAGTGTTGATCCAGCAGGCAGCCCAAGATAAAGCATGGCAGTAGGTAGGACCAGCAGGCAGAAAGCTCAAGGCAGATTTTTGACAGAAGCCTCCTGAGCTATGGCAGGACAGCTGCAGACCGGTGGGCCAGTGAGCCATCAGAGGGGGGGTTGTCCCTGGTGGAACAGTGACATGTCACAGCCAGGATGCTGATACTCAGGTGGGTTTTGTGTTGCCTGAACTAAGTTAACATCTCACAGGGCTTGACTGGCATACAAGATCTCTCTGCTCTTGCCCTTTGTAAAGTAACACTGGAGATAGGAAACACAGGAAAAAGGCCCCAAAAGAAAGGAGATGTAAAATCCTAAGACCTATACTTTGGCTAGGCAGAGAAAGGGGCTGACTATGAAGCGTGCTGCATTTCTTACCCTTAGCCAACATGTAACCTAACCTCCTATCATCATGATACTTAAATTATACTTCTTAGGTCTCTTTCCCTTAAAAATATAGCAAAGGTAGTGTTGCTGTTTGGGTTTTTTTTTGTCCAGCTTTCCACGAGCTATTTTTTAAACTTGGATCCAATCTCCAAACCAAGTAAGACCTGAGTGTAGACTACAAACACACTCCAATTTCAAAAATTAAGAGCATAGAATCAGACTCCTACTCCAAATTCAGAATTGCAAAATGAACTACCTGATTTTCTGAAGTTCTTACACATAACTCCTACAGATGTCAGCAAAAACCTTAATTCAGAGTTTGACTTCAGTGCTTTAAAAATCAGGTCACTTGTTCAGGTATCTAAATATAGGTTTAGAAAAGTAGCTACAGCTTTTATTTATTTTTTAAATACTTCGACTCAGTGTTCAAAGCCAGTTATTGCCTCAGCTCCTGCAAGAGAATTACACAAAACTGTACAGGATCCAAATTTGGTAAGCAGGCATAAAGTCCAGGGGCATACAGAGCCAGGGCTTCAGTCCTTCACAGTCTCATCCATTTGTACGAGGAATCTCACTCAGCCTTTTGTTCTAGTGACCCTGTAAATGACCCTGACAGCTCAACAACAGCCCCTTCCTCAGCTGCTCTTTGTTCTTCTTCACACTGTTTCCTAAAACACTGAATTAAATAAATAGTAAATGCATGGTTCAGGCAAGGATTAAAAATGCCACTGTTACATATTAAAAAAGCTCAAGTATGCAGAAATTATTACATGGTTTTGATTGTTTATAATGGTATAATGTATAGAATTATAAAAATTAATGGAAAGTGGTAGATTTTTCTCTGAGCATTTTGATTTGCCTAAAAAACATGTATGTTTGTTTTCTATGTCTGTCTAATTTGCTAATTAACAGAGAAACAGCTTTTGCAAATGACAGACCTGGAATCACTGAGGGGAAACCCACTAGACCCATAATCAGATGGGAAACTCAAAATTTTCATGATGTGTGTGATTTTCACTGTGTATGAGACGATCCTTACTGAAATAATATTTTGTAGGGTTCAGTTCCTTGTTTCTTTACATACACTCAGTGCTATAGATTCAGCTATACGAGAGGTGATTTTTTTTGCCCTTCCCCCACAGCTGTCAGGTGAAAGATTTCTTGTCTCCCTGCTTTTAGCCTGGTAAAGCCATGCAGCATTACCCCCTCAAAACCAAATCTTTATCGTTCTACCCCTCATCTTCCCTCAATTTTAATGAAAAAAAGTTTGAAAGCCTAAAGAACTTAACAACTGAGAGCAACAAAATTACTCCAAAAGAGCTTCTTCAAAACAAAGTATTTTTTCCTGAACCTCGAGATATAAAGCATGCCAAAAATAAAGACAGTAAATACTGTGTTCTACATGTGTATTCCCACTTACCTAAATCTTTCTTGGCATTAGTCTGCAAACTTTCCCTCATCCCAGATGGCCTTCATTTCTAGCTGGAAGACAGAGAGGATCCTTATTGCAGAGAGTAATAAGCATGACTGCCATTGGGTCAATAGTCTGTTTACTCCCCCCTTCTTCCTAAAGTCATCTTCTGTAAGATTTAGCATGCTGTTTAATGGTCAGCTGAATGTCCATAAATCTGTTGGTTCACTGTCTAGCATAGTCTTACCAAGAAATGACATCGTGACAAGTCCATTACTAAAACATAGACACACATCATTCCTGTACTAGAAAAAAACAACAGACAGCAACACTTTGGGTGACAGGGTGCAAGATGACACTTGAGTACATCTCCTGTTTTGGGAGGTTTGTGACAGGAACAACAGATGAGCGCTACTCCTACCACATCTGTTTCTAAGGGGTCCATAAAACCACAGTGCAAATTTTGCAGCATAACTGCAATTATACGTGCAGGAATTCCTGCATTCAAGGAATACCATTAAACCACCGAGAACTGAGAAACCCGACGTGTGTTGTGGCCAGCTGAGGCAGTCGGACTGGTAAGGGCCAGCATGTTCAGGTGAAACAACAGGCAGCAGGAAAAAAAAAGAGTGATCTTTCATACTGTTTACCATGCTCTTCATACATTATGATCTGCAAGTTTTTAAGAGGGGGCAAGAGACCCACATCCAGACTGACACTCTGGTCTGGAGAAGCCACGAGTAACTACTCGGGGCCAGCAGATTGCACGAGGGTATCCCAAACACCCCGTTAGGACTGCAGCCCTGGGTGCTCTCCTTCCACCACATCCTCACCCCACTCCGGCCGCAGGGAATGGAGAACCCCACTGACAGCAGACAGACAGGCACTTCCCGGGCCTCCTCTTCACTCCCTCCACCACCTTCCACTTCTTTGCCTTCCCCCCTCCCCCCTACCTCTCCCCATGCAACACTTCACTCGAAACCTAACAGATTTAACAAGTCACAGAGAAAAGGTTTTATCATCTGGGAAGACAACCAAGTCAACCATTTAGATTTTTTGTGTGCAAGCAGGCTGCAGGCTTCCCCACAGCCACCCGCCTCCCAGGAGCCATGAGAGGAAGGGGGAAAATGAACACCCTTTCTAGATTCACTTTTCTATACATCTGTATTATTTCCATATTGTTTAAACTACCTGGGTGGGTTTCCAAGTGTCCAGAGCATAGACAGAAAGGTACAGGATGCTGAGAGCAGGGATGTTGTCATGGAAACAGAGAGGGAGCCCCAGTGGTTAGAAACTTGGAGGCAGGTAATTAAAGATGCCCAGAAGCCAGGGACAAGTGCTTGATACCGCCCTGTTGCCCCGAGGCAAATTTCAAATGAAGATGAAACCTGCCCCATGCTCATAATTAATGATTCCAATTGCTCTTTCAGGCACAGGGATTCACAATCTCTGCATTCAGCTGGGGGAAAGTACTGTTTGTAACAGAATACTGAATCTTCATTTTCCTGTGAATTGTTATCTGTGTTTCTGTAACGACAGTATATAACTGAAACAAAATCCCTAGACTGCTGCAGATGACCCTGTAATTGGTGACATCAAGTTTATTTGGCATCCATTATTCACGATGTAAATTGTCAATGAGAAAAAAATATTCTGAAAAAAGTACCTGCCCACGCACAAAGATCTGTCTGTTCCATTATAGGGTGAATGATGATATGATTTACAAAAAAAAAAAAAAATAAAAGAAATTACCCACTTGCTAGGAGAAACAAAAAACCCCAGTCTTGCTCCTTCAGATTGCAAATATATATGGTTCAGCGTGACAAATGAAATTTTAACTTGCTTCCCCTCTGTGTCAGTAAGCATATAATTATGCACAGTTAATTTATTTGCATTCATTTTTGTCCACATGGGTACTTAAGTATCCATGTGAACTCAGAGACAGATGTGTTGCTACAGACAGGGTCCTGTACGCTACATGATTTGGTGACTCTGCAGTTTATCCCTTGCTGCAAAAAATATGTTTCAGGTACTCATCTTTCATCATGCACAAAAGCAGCTCTAGCAAGGCCTTTGTGGTGCAAGGAAAAACCTGAGAATGTGAGCTGAATATCAACTGCAACAGTCATGTCTTCCTGCACTAGCAAGCAGAGCTAAACAATAGGACACAGATCTCAGCAACATCATTTATCTTAAAGGGCTGCTAAATCTGAAACTAGGAAATGATCATCAGAAAGTGTGGGAACACCAAAAAAATAATATAGCAATAATAACAGAAGATTATATGTCCAGACTCAAATCTGAATCTTCATTTAAATGTATCTAAGGTCCTGCAAAAATGCCCAAATTCCTAGCTCCGATCTAGAATCTAGGGATCTTGGCACAAATTTTGGTTGTATTTGGCTTTGTAATAGGATGCCTGTCACCTATATTCATGCAATTATACATGCACAAATCTAAATGAGTGATTTCTTAGTATATGTTTGCAGGAAATGTTATTGTAGTTAGTGCAATGCATCTCAAACAAAATGACCGATATGTCATCTTTTTATGCTGTATTTTTTTGAGTGAATTTGTCTACTGGATGTTGTCTGCTCTATATTTTGTGCTATGTGCACACTAACTATAAACAAAGAAAAGCATTCATTATTGTGAATTCACTAACAAAAAATATATACTGAGAAGAAAAAGACAGTCATTTTTTGTTTTGTTTAAAAACGTTGAAGAATCAGACTATATCAATATTTTTAAAAAACATTTTAAAGAAGGTGCACAAATAACCTCAAATCTGTCCTTGATCACTACAACATTGAAAGCCTTTTCTCTGTCAACTGATTACAGCCACCTTCACTTGCAGTGAGTAAGAGGCCATTCATTCAGCTCAACCTGCCTAGCTTTCCGAGCTGAATTTCTGTGTTGCAGACTTTCAGGGGAAGAAGACACTGGCAGATCCTTCAATAGCAGCTACTACATTTCATGAAGGGCAAGAGTCATTACTGCAGTCATTTGTTGCCATAGCTTCCCGTGTTAAAGCCAAAGAAACCATTAGAGCGTCTTTCTACCAGAGGCCAAAGATTTTCTTTCAATTACACCCATTCTGAGTGCAATAATTTGAGTTTAGCAAAAGCATATCTTCCCAAAAGCCATCCACATTCAATCTGAATGTGCCTGCTGTTTTTTCATTTCAGTTTCTGAGACTTTGACTTCCAGCTACTACTGGTGGTTCTTGAATATTTTTGATTCAGGAGAAAATTTAGACACTATAATCAAGTCCCTTCTCGATCTTCCTTTTGATAAACTGTCTGCTGTGGCCACTTCTCAAGCAAGGAAGTAACCTGAGAAGAGAAAAATCTATTCTGATCAACTTTGTTCTTCAGCATCACCTTTTCAGAGCATCCCACCTTGCATCCCTACTCTACAATTTTTGGCTCATAAATTGACTCTCATCTTGCCATAAATAACATCGCTACTTCTGTCAAATGATGCTGTTTTCTGCCCTCCCCTTACAGGTCTATAATACCTTTATATGCATCCTCCAAAGAGTAAAAATCTCTTCCTTCTCTCCCTCTCTTGTTTGCTCACTCTCTCCACCAAAGAATTCAATAGCTTTATGCTTATTTTAAAGCCTGGCAAACAGACCACAGAGAGAGTAACACCTTACTCTGTATCATCTTTCAGACAAGGGCAGACCCCTGTAATCTAAATCTCCTGGCTAAATCCAGCAATACATTAGTAACACTAGTTCTGCTATCACTAACCCTTACTGCTGGTTGTCTTCTCTACACACAGTCAAATTTCATAGTTTCATATGTTAAAATCTATCAAAGATGTCTAGTATCCCCGTTTTGGTTTTGGTTTTTTAGTGTGGTTTTTTTTTTTTTTTCAGGAAACATCTATTTGATTCCCTATATGGCACTTGGAGATTCAGTGCAAATGTACTAAAATGGGATTTTCTGTTTTGGTTTCTTAACAGACAAAGAGGAAATCTATGCAGGCAGGAAAACAGATCACTATTACTTTTAGTTTAGGATGTTCTGCTTAAGGTGCATGACAAACAAAACATAAAACAAAAAAAAAAAATGTGACACTACTAGAAAAGAATGAGGCAATTCGGACATAAGAGACCAAGAGTGAGCCCTGACCCCTGTATTCTGAATACACCAGTCTCCACAAGAAACAAAAAGGCAATCTCCTACCACAAAGGTATTGATCTCCTCTACATTGCATACACAGGCATTTCCTGGAAGTGTCAGATGGTGGATTTATAAACTTTGTAAATGTTAGGAGCACAGATGTGCATTTAGTGAATCATTTCAGTATTACAGATGCCATGCAGGATCATGTTATGTTCAATTTGAAATAAGCAACCTGAGTTTTATCAGTTTAATGATTTAGTTATTGTGAAGTCTCAGTATAGACATGCAATAGTAAGCCAACTAGCTCATGGTCAAGTCAGGCAAAACTGATTTACGTCACAGACATAACCCAACACACTGAAAAGCACAGAGCAAACCACATTCTTTTTGTTCTGGGGGTCAATAAAAGGTGATGTTTTACAGGCTGTCAAGTCATCACTTTCTAGAGTAGAAGTTAATGAAGATGCTAACATATGTGGGGGGTGGACAATCACCTGGAAGACTCAGTAACTGTTTAGTTTTTTATTATTAACACTGTGATTTTCAAAGAATGAAGTGACTTATCAGATGTGATGTGAATCTGACAGAATGATATGACCTAATAATGTTATAGCATACACAACTTAAAGAAATCATTCATAATTTACGGTGGCATTGACCTACCTACCTGTTCTCTTATATGGATCCCATTAAATATACCTTCACAGTGGCGACAGATTTCTCCTGACAACCAGGACCATACAGGCAGGAAAAGTTATCAAACCTTAACTTGTCTAGTAATTTGTACTAATCTGTCTACTGATGCCTGTAAAGCAGTGTTGTACACTGGCAGTAAAGATAGGGTGACTTCAGTCCTACAATAAAATTCAGTAGCCTAAACTTAAGCAGTTAGTGCCATTTAAGTATCTAAGACAACCAAAAGAGGTGGCAGACATGGTCAGTGCTACCATGAAACCTTTGCCTCCACAGCTGGTGTACAGGACTCAGATGGGATTCCACAAGGAATCTAAAATAGTACCAAAGCATCTGCTTTGCCAATTATCAGGCCTAGCATAAAGATGAACCAATAACCAAACTGTATTTGATACAAAAGGGTCAGTACATGGGTGAGTGCTAGGGGTACAAACAAGTCAGTCAGGTCATACATAATCAACTGCAATCCCAATGACCCCAACAATGACACCACACAACCAACAATGGGTGGAATAAATGGTGAAATGCAGTCTCTCATAGAAGGGACAGGAGACAACCAAGTCAACAAACCAAAGATATAAGCCCAAGGAAGCCACATACCAAATCTCTACACAGCCCACATTTACAAAGGCCAGACCTGACTGGAGCCCAGTCCCAGGGAGGTGGGAGAGCCTTCCCCAACAGAAAACTCTGCAAAGTGCATCCACCTGACAGACAGGCACTGCCCCTGCCTGCAAGTGGTCCCAGATTTTATCCCTAAGTGGGACACCTGACCCTTGTTTACTTAATGCGGGACACCTGGGGCTCATTTACCCAATGGCTCTCCCTGCAAGGCCGGCACCACCCTGGAGGGAAGCCTAAAGGCAAATTCACCCTCCCTTTGTGAAGGGCTGTGGGAATCACCCATATGTCAACCTTAATTTGGGGCTTGGGGTTGAAACCCCAGCATTTCAGCATCCTACTCCAGCCACAACACTTGCTTAAGTGCTTCCAACTCAGGGACCACATTTTACCTTCAAAAGCATAATAATGAACATGAAAACTAATTCCTTACCACTGCAGAGTAATAAGCTCTTTAACAGATGTTCACTACTCAAAACTGATCTAGAAAAAGCCTTCAATGTTCTGGTTTTTTCATTGTTTTATTTTTCAGGCTAAGAAGACTGTGATTATGCACAGAGTGATCTTGGGCTCCCCCATAATCAGATTCTGTTATGGAGACAGACTAATATTATTAGGATATTATGAGAACAGCCATGAGGATGCACTTCCCTCTTTTTCAAATTCCAGTGTCCTTCTCCTCCTCTCTCCTGCCATTGCTGGCAGCAACCACATACAGACACCCTCCCCATGGCACAAGGTGGTCATCCAATCTCAAATCTGAGGCTGGATTTAGACTGGGAGCAGAAGTGTGTGCTCATGTGCAGAACTGCACAGGTATGTGTGGGCTGTAAGGGGCACATATCTACCTGTTCATGCCTGCCTGCCTGTAACTATATGAGAAAGATTAGGAAAGGTTGAAAGAACTGTTTTGCCTTCTGCTTTCTTGGGTCTTTTCTACTGATTGTAGCAAGAATACTTAGATTACAATTCTAATCCCCCTACTTCCATTGGGCTGTACCTCACCAGTACAGCAGTACAACTTTCACAGCATGCTGGTCTTTGGGAAGAACAATTTTTTTCATTTCCTCTGGTGGGGGTACACAGAGAACGAAAAGGGAAATCTTACTGCCTTGCTCACAGTAGGATGGACACAAACCATCCTGTGCATTTTGCTCCTACAGAACTTGTCTGATCATTGAAAAGGATACATTTCCGCTTAGCAGGCTTTAGCTGGTATACACAGGGAAGAAAGCCGAACTATTGTATTCCTATTGGCATAGGAATTATTGTCAGACTTCTGTGGACTCCAAATGTCTCAGAATTTTACTATCTGTCTACTCAGTTTCTCAGGTATCTTGATTTTGCAGTATTCATAATTTACATAACCTCAACTAGCAATTCCACCACTGTTTCAAAGTAAAACTGATTAGCAAAATGTCATGTGAATATTGCTACTGTATTTAACTATAAACAGATGTTTGACAAATCCTTACCTTTGCTTCAGTAACCATTTTGCATCAATTTAAAGCTCACTAAAGGCTAAAACCATTTCCAAGAATGTAAACCATGAATTGATTTAAATTTACTACTCTGACTTTCCTTGCCACCTGTCAAATTATAGATTTTATTTCTATGTATATTGCTAGATATTAGTCACTAAATAGATGAAAAGCTTTTCAGACCTGACATTGCTATCTCAAAAGGTCAAACAAACCTCAAGACAAGTAAGTCTGAGTAAGGGAATCTGAGCAGACGACGGTTTTGATTAAAGACTGAAAGATTCCAAGTGTATTGAGGGATGGTTGGTAAATGGTTATTATCTGTTTGAATAAGACATATCTTGCTAAGACACATTCAGAAAGCAATAGAGTGAGGATAACAGCATTCTGAAACAATAGATGGTCGCATATCAGAGACAATATACTGAGGGAGGGCACAGTGTAGATAAAGCAGGTGCATCTGGTAGCACTCCAGGTCTGGAGTACCCACTCCCAGCAGCAGCTAAATGTTATCATTTGTTATGTAGGCATTTTCATTTGTTTTAATTTCCCTCAGAGTAGCATTGGTATCTGGATTCAAATTTAGGAGCTCAACTTACTTTTGAAAACAAGACTGGGAATAATAATTAGAAATATAATCTCCGTAATAAGAATTCTGATGCAAGAAAAACATGGGAATTCATAAATATACAAAAACTACCACATATGTGATTTACAGCTCTCAGAGTTAGAGAACATGAAAAAATATATTGACTGGGGTTTTGTGTATTGTAGGACTTTTTTTTTTTTTAAATCAGTTTATGCAAGTAGAACACAGATGTTTTTATGGTGTGATTTTTATTACATTTCCTTCTCCTTTTTAAACTTGATATAGAATTTTAATTGTTTTTACAGTAATACATTTTTAAATCAAAAGCAGGCAGAAAAGATCACAACAATGTTCTTTAGCAGATGGTGTATTCAAGAAAACAATACTCTAGGAAAATGGATATGACTATTTCCATCAAACCTGAAAAATCTATCAGTTCTTCTAGCTCATTTATGTGCCACAATAAAAATAATAGACTGAGTCTTTCAAATCTTAGATTAATAATAAATGAACACCAAATGATAATCAGAACCTTTCACTATTCTATTGCTGAAGATTACTGCAGTGATGTTAAACGTACAGCTTAATGGATACATTATTTACAATAGGAAAATGTATTAAAAATTCACACTAAACTAAAAGGATCAGGCATATGTTAAAAAAATAATGTATTTTGGAACACATATATGGAAAAATATTTTAACAGAAATTACTTTTCAAGATTTAATTGCAGAAATGTCCAGAGAATTGAGAGTTATGTTAAGCTGTACAATTACAGCCTTTACTATGTTGATGGTGCTGAGATAGAGACATATGCTGATTGGGAAGAGAAATGCTGATTGGAAAGGGAAAATTGGTGAATGTGCAAGAAAGGTTGCAGCAGGAATAGTGCAATAATACACAACCTTTTTCCTTTTCCAGGAAATAGGCTAATTTCTAGTTTATTCTTCTTCCTTCTCGTGGATTTTCATAACAAGGCATAGGTGATAATAGATTCAGCCAAGTGGTGGATGGACACAAAATATATAAGAAACTACTACCAGCATGGTGCAGGGCTGGAGCAAAATACAGGAGAGCTGCTCTGCCACAGTCTTAGATGACTGTGTACGAGACTTAAAACTGTAGGCAGAATTTTGGTGGAGAGAATTAAATATATCAGAAAAAGTTCGGAAGAGAGACTTCTTGGATCACCTGCTTGCCATAGTCATACTTACAGAGTGGCAGAGACCATTAGAATTTGTCTTTTAGAAAATAAAGACAATAAAATATCTTCTAACACCACATTTTAATATAGCAAGTGGAGGGTCACACATTTATGAACCTTACCTAAAGAATTCATGAAAGCAGTGACAATAAGGAGGATCTCAGTGTCCCAATACGTAATCAATTAGACCAGATGTATCTGCATCCTGTAATAACTAGGAAATTAAGCAGAAATGGATGTATAGAAATAGGTATTTGAGGGAATATCTCCTTTGTTTAGCACATAGGTGTGACTACTAGTAATATACCCATAGTAACCAGTTGTCCTGTCAAAAATCTGTTAAAAAAACGCCTCATCCTGAAAGAGTTCAACGGCTTGCCCTATTTAGTTTATCCATAAGACAAGGCAACTCACTTGTGGTCTAAAAATATTCATATGAGGAGAGATTTCTGATGCCAGACCACTCTTTAATCTAGCAAAACAAACTCACCATGAGACCCCAAGGGTAAAAACGGATCCTGGATAGACAAAAACTATGAAAAAATGATAGCATTTTTTTAACAGCTACTTAAATAGCTTAGCTAGTAAGGCACTGGGTTGCCTGTTTCTTAGTAAGTATATCAAAATGGCTTTTTAAAAAAAACATTTAAAAATCTATATCAAAGAGCTACCATTCTTACAACATAACTATTAATACTTAAATTACTTTGCCCAGTGCATTGTGATGGATATTTTTCCCCGGCCACTGAGTATGTGACTCTAGCTAGAGACTGCTCTGCTCACAGCAGTTTTGAGTCCTCACCTGTCACGCTGGCTGCACCCAATAGTGCTTAGGGTATGTTGCTATATAATCTGTCACCATCCAAAGGGATGAGACTGCTGTGGAGGCATTTAATTAAACACAATGTCACTTTGCTCTCTCTCTCTGTGACCATCTTTACAATGATCCTAATGCTTTGACTGATTCAGGGAGGTTACCTATGTTTTTTAATGCACAGAGAGAGAACCCATTTTAAACACTAATGTAAAATACATATTCAGGAACAGATAATAGCTTGAGAAGAATTGGAAATGTACTCCTGGATTTTTACAGTAATGCTGGGCAGAATTAGATTATAAAAATTGCCAGAAGGATTGTATTCAGACTCCTGGATGCTTCTTTCTGCTAGAACTTGGGGTTCTTCCTTGTTGGGCCCTGTTTGGGAGGGATGGGTGCAAGATATGCAAATAATCATTCCACTAAAGACTAGACCTTCTGGAAATAAGGGAGCATTAATCAGTCTACTCCTAACTCAGCTATACCTTCTTAACACCTCTCCTGAACTTTACAGATAAAGCCCTTCCCCTACCCAGGAGGAAGAGGAAAGGAAAGATCCTGGGAAAACCAGTCACCTCTCTGATCTCTTGTGGGCAAAAGCTTAATTCTATAAACCACACTTTTCTTCAGTTTCCAGATGAGAAAAGTCTTATTACTCCATTGCAGAGTCCTCACAATCATCACAATGTCACTTTGCTGCTATAAAAATGATGAAAGACCCTTTTAATTGACCCCTGGAAAATAGATGTATTAATAGTGACAACTCCTCTTCCCCACCTTGCACAGAAAGAGAGCCCAGCTTCATTCAAATGTAAGGGAATATGATAAAATTTGATTTTCTAATAGCCCAGAGACCCAAGTAGGAACAGTACCAAAATAGAAATATGTCTCTCCAGGACTATGTGTTCACCACATTAAAAAAAAAAAAAAAACAAAAAAAACCCACCTCAATTAGTAAAATGGAAGTTCAAAACTAAGGATCAGGTAGTCCTTTTCTGTTTTATAACCCAAATCTCAGACTGTTTTATGGCCAACATTAATGAAGCATGAATATAGTGGTTTTCAATATCATTCCTTTCTCAAATACAAATATTAACAGACAATCAGTAACAAGTTCTTTGACAAATTACTTCATATTTTCAGCATAGAGAAAAGACAGAAAGAATGGATGTCACTAATCCATCATTATCATTCATATTCCTTGCACAGTTATCACTGTGCTTTCTGGGTTGATGTTCAGCCATGCTTCTGAGGTTTCTGTCATTTCCCACTATTTCCTTGCCTTGTCCTGGTATTGTCAATTACTTCTGGACTATTGTTCGATTAGTTGGCTCTACAGAATAAGCTGTCAAATTCAACACACCTAAAACCATCCAAAAAGGAGCACCAGAGAAAAGGACAAGGTTCTTACCATTCGACTCTGGCAGGGATTTCAAGCTTAGCTTTCCTCAAGCCCTCTTCTTCTTAGCCCAGTGTCCACTGCAAGAAGCAAAACATCTGACACAACACCACAATATAGATCATATACGTGAATTTTCAAATCACCTTACTAGAAAGGTGAAACCTAAAAATCTCAAGTACTTTTCTGCTAGTTCACTTTGTAACTTTTCCACTGCTGCACAAATTTAGGGCTAGGGAGAGCAGATGTAACTGAGGATGAACCACAGCTTAAGATAGCTTTATTCTGGTTTTTAATTTTTCTCCTTAATATAAAGATGATTGTACATCATTAGGAGATAGTGACATCATTAGTGAAAAATCACATCAATTATATGGAGTTTCCATTAGTTGTATGCTGCACATTTCCTTCTGCCATCCCTATTATATGCTTATTTTTATATTCTAGGAAGAAGAGCAGGCTAGATTGTGACATGAGAAGCTTTGAACAAATGGATTTACAATACTAAGTGTAAAAAAAAAAAAAAAAAAAAAAAAAAAAGGAAAGGAGAAAAAGACCTCAACTCTGCCACCGAGGTTGTTGCCTCCACATTGTTTCACCTTTTTGTAGCCTGAGATCTCTTCTCCACTGCTTTCTCTCTCAGAGTTTTCAAGAGCACTCTCATCTCAGGGTTACCACTTTAGTGGCATGGACTTTAGCGTCAAGACTTTGCAGTCTTCTCAAACACTGGTATTACAAAACCTTTTATAAGAAATCTTCAAATGCCTTGCAAATATTTGTTTGTTAAACTCCATTGCATTCAATGACATTGTATTATCACCATTTCATATAAATGGACAAATTGAAATAATGATAAGGTAAGTGACCTTCCTAGAATTATAGTGGGAGCCAGAGGCACATTTACTAGTATATTTTAAGTATCTTTGCCCTTCCCTGGTCATAGCACTACATTTTCTTGGCCCACCTGCAATTTTGATGCCAAGGCAGTTCAGTGAACATCCAAATTACCAGAGTATTAAAGAAAAACTGGCCTGAGCTACTGTGTAAGTGTGTCATGGGAAATCTCCTCAGGCTAACACCACTTCAGTCATAAAACATTGCTTGTGACAGCCTGATACTAGCAGAATGACTGATGTCCAGTGCCAACTACTATTTGGCACAGACCTTTAGTCCCATGCTAAAATTCCAGGCATCTACAGAAAGAAAGAGTAAAAACCACCTCTATATTTCTATGTTCTTCAGGACCAGCACACTTACAAATGGGAAATAAGAAGCCACAGCAAATGCCATATGTTTTATAAACCTCAAAAGCTTTTTTTTACATGCTTTCTGCACACCGAGGCACTCACTAAATCTGGCACATCAGGAAGAATTCACTCAGGGGACTGTCTTGTTGATTTCTATCAGGAACCAAGGAAAGCAATTTTCCAGGGAAGATGCACATAAAACCCACACATTTCTTGCCGATATTTGACTGAGGACAGAGTTACAGAAACAGAAATAATGGGAAGCATCCAGTTATACTGAACAGCCAGCCAAAAAAGTGGTGGCCAGTCTCTCAGCATAATAAGATCATCACACTGCTCTGAAGTCTGGCCAGCCTTTGTTTCCTTTATTTGCTTGTTCATTACTTATCTGTGCTGAAAATCAAAGCTTAATAGCTGACACCCATTTCTAATGAATCCATGTGACAGACAGAATGGACATTGCTGCCATCCCAATGTCTGCAAATACTGGTTTTGTTCAACTGCCTTTTCCACATCACTTGATCAGACTGGACATGTTTCTTACAGATCCTACTCCCAACCGTTTCATAAACATCATCTGTTTCAGAGCCAGAGGTTTTCATTGTATCGTACATAGCCCTTCACTCCCCTTTGCTAATAATAAAGATCTGCTTTCTTTAAAAAAATAAACTGATTGAGTTGAATCTAGTCAGAGGTTTAAAGATGGTAGATCTAGTTTCCATCTTTGCTCTACTTCTGTAAATTATTATGCTGCAGCTGCAAGGAGAACATAAGCCATTATGACCTGCAGCGTTTCTCCAGGGATACAGTACAAAAGTACTCTATCAGAAATGCAATCAATTCCAGAGATGACTGCTTCCTGCATGCTTCCAAGCTGCTGCTTTATAAAACAGCTCCCCATAAAAGGAGCAGGAAATGCATGACATCGTTTAGCAACCGGTCATTAGAATTTAATGGAAGAGGATTAAAATACAAAAATGCCATGCCTATAGACCTTCCCATACTTTACCGCAGCCTTAAAGAGGAGGAATTGGTGACATATTGGTAGAGCCTTAACTCTTTCCTCTACCTTCAGAGAGAAACATCCAATGATAATGGAAAATTAGAAGGAAAAGTCATATTAGAAGGGAAAGTCAAATAAAAAATCAAACCTCTGAACAAAAGTCACAGTCAAAGGTTAGGTTTCTCCAGTTTATGACATCTCTCTATTTAAAAATTTCTGGCAGAAAGAGAAATGTGTTCCCTAATCTTGATTCCTCCTTAACTGTCTTTGTACAGGTGCCATACCATGGCATTTCTTGCATTTTATCAGTTTTCGCTTTTCTAGTTGCCTACATTAAAGTGCGTGTTCACTCCCTCTTGCATACACACAAGGTACAATGAGAACAAACAAAATAACCTCTGAAATTATGTTCCTACTGAGCTATTGTGAAGACATTTTTCATAATGAAAACACCTGGTGCATGGTATCGTGTGCATTGATAATAACTCTGGCACAGATTTTTCCTAGGGCAAAGCAAGTATTTACAGCTACATGAGCAGAATGCTGGTGATGAAGTCATTCTTATCACAGTCAAAAGATAACTTCAACAGCAGGAATATATCAAGCTCTTGAGGCTCAGCTCTCTCTAAATCACCCCCAGAAGGTTCTGTGAGTTTCTCTCCCCTCTGCAAGTTTTAAAACTGACAACTGCATGGTGCTGATAACCAATATCTGTATAAATGCTTTTCCCGCTATTAGTTAAATTGTATCTAAAAATAAGTTACAGACCATCTATCTTTAAAAAGCATATTACATATCCCTTAATGATTACATATCTCTTAAATGACAAGTCTTTCAGCATACTAAGCCAGAGGCCAGAGTGGAGGTATGTTCTTTTCTGGCAACTTTTCCATCTCTCATGGTGCTTTGCTATCCAGTTGAGTACAGTTCAAACCACATAAGCAACTGGGAGCCAAAGCACTGACTGGCACCCAAATGACCTGGTCCCTGACAGAGCTACACAGTCACATCTTGCCATCCTGTAGTCTGAAATCATTACCAGCAGAATACAGTTACAGGAATTTAAGGTCCTTAACTGTTAATAAAATGCATCTTGTAATATTGTGAAGTGTTGACTCATAAGGCTCACTTGACTCACATTAAATATTTACTCTTATTGGTTAGTTTAGTCATTCAGCTGTCATAAAAAGTATTCCCTGCAGCTGTGTCACCCCAGGCTGTGATCTAACCATGCCTCACACCCAAGGCCATGCCAGTGAGCCAGGAGCTGCAAAGGATCATGGCAAGGACAGGCATCCAACACTGTGAACAGCTGCCCCTCCATAACCAACACCTCCTCCAAGAAGAGCAGTTAGGAAAATGGTGTAGCTGGAAGCATTGCGTTCTGGGTGAAATAATTTTTTTAAAAAGAGGTTCTGTCCATATCTGACTATTAGATCAAGTAAGCTCCTTTTTCTCTCAAAGCACAGAGCTTTAATTCACCACTCTAAACCAATTGTTCTTTATTTGACTTGGAGTTTGACAATCCTGTTATAGCTTTGCTACAGCATAACCTAACTATAACATCTCTAATGAGAATGTTTCAAATCTACCATCACAATAAGACATTGCATTCCTTGTGTCATAAATGTCAAATATAGTGTTGTTGTTTATTGTTTAAAATTGTCATGTTCAACCCAAAGGTGGATTTATTTCACTACTACACACAGGCATTCATTTATGTAAGAAAAAAAAATGTTATTTTTGCCATAAATGACATAAACACCAAGACAAAGAAGACTTGGAGTCTTCCTCAACTATCTCCCTTCTTCCCTTCCAACTGCTCATTTAACACACCCAGATTTTCTGTACACCCATGAAATTATGCAGTGTCGCAATGATAAAGATTAAGTCAAAATGAACATAAAATACCATCAGGAAATTGTAGCTGCTTCAAATGAATACCCTTTATTGTTGCAGTCATTTAGAGTCTAGGTAGCCTGTGATGCTGAAAATCATCTAAATGACTCATTTAAAACTTCTTTAGAAAAACACACTTTAATTTAACATGCACAGGCTTCTGAGAAACATTTCTGGTAGGGAAATCACCAGCACCAGCCACAAAGGTAAAATTCAAGTCTAACTGCCTATTCAAAGACCATTTTTACAGCACTTCTTTAAAAAAAAGAAAGGTGTATATAGGAACCTAATATAAGACAAGAAAGAACATAACACCAGCTCAGAACAAAGGCCTAATTGATCAGTGTTCTGTCTCCAGCAGTGGACATGTAGGGAAGAGAAAGAAAAAGGAACATATGTTATATAGTCACTTTCAGCCAAGGAGTTTTCCTGATCTGGACACAACTGGTAACCCAGTTACTGAATACCAGCAGATCTCTCTTCCAAGCACTTGTGCAGTCTGCCTTCAAACCCATCTGAACTTCATCTATGTACAACATCCTTTGTCAAGGAGTTCCACAGGTCCATGGCATGCCATATGAAGAACCACATCCTCTTCTTTGTTTTGAACCTGATGCAAATTAATGTTATACCTAATTCTATAGCATCTGTATCTGAAAAATACAGCAACTAGTTGACCTCTAGCATTCCTCTTTGTTCCACTCAGAATTGTGTTGACTTCTCGTATCTCTAAGAAATAACATCTTTTTCAGGTTGAAGTGTCCTAGTCCACCCTGGCTACATCCACATTATACAGTAGGTAATAGGAGTGCATCTGTAAAACAAAACTATTGATGCAGAATCTCCAGTATCCTCGGGGGTCTTTTTTATTCCAACTAGCATAAAATTGGTCCTGCAGATTGTATACCCATTAGCAATTGGATTGCACTAGGCATGTTCCAGGACATGAGTCGGTTTTGTTTCATTCAAAAGGAATTCAGTTCAGGTGTTCCAAGACTGTCCTGTGTTTGAACCAAAGTGCCCTAAGTGAGGATGATTTGAAGATTGGTTTCAAAACCAGATGCCTGATCTGAACTAAAACTGGTAGATGTACTTTGTTTTTCCTCGTATGGAAGATTTTCCATACCTCAGAATCGTCCTTGTCACTATTCTCTGAACCTTTTCCCCTTTAAGCACATGCTTTTTAAGATG
The DNA here is from genome assembly GCF_003259725.1 of Athene cunicularia. Lineage (NCBI taxonomy): Eukaryota > Metazoa > Chordata > Aves > Strigiformes > Strigidae > Athene > Athene cunicularia. Next base: position 122,395,655 of record NW_020799095.1, read on the forward strand.
GGAGGACCAGAACTGCACACAGTCGTCAAAGTGTGGGCAAACCATGAATGTATTTGTGGTCATAATGATGTCTTCTGTTTTCTCCTCTATTCCTTTCCTAGTATTCCTGTGTTAGAGATGAGAAACCAAGCCTGTGAGAAACTAAGAAAAACAGCCTGAGAAAGCAAAAGTTGAGGCTGAGCTAAGGAATGCCTCAAACACTCACAAGACAAAACTCTGAGTCACAGGGTGGGCAGTGTGGAGGTCAAAGCTGATAAGGCTGCCCGAGTAACACAGGGTGCAGCTGGAGGGGGGAGCCCTGTGGAGACAGGACGGTTCTGCTCTGGAGCACCTGGGAAAATTCCAAGGGCCGTCTGTCCCGTGAATGACCTTTGCTTCATTATCCACAAAATGCATATTAAAGTTAACACCCATCAATATGTTAACAAAGACTAACAAGATCATGCTAATTACATCATCCCATGAAACATCTTACCTCTCCCTCTACATGGGATACGTAGGTCTGTGGGTCAACCTAGGGGACAGATCCAAGGAAAGTGGGTATAAATCGAGGGGGAGGAAAAGGGTGGGGAGACCCAGATAGTGCAGTGAAGACAGCTGCTTCCTGGAACCCTCACTGGCAGGATCAACGCAGAAACCCAAACAGGTGATCTGTATTTCCCCATTCCCTCTATCTCCCTCTTTTCTCTTTTCCATTAAGAAATGCAAGGCATGTTGTATTGCTTGCCACAACTTGCTATATACTTAGCCAATTATCGTGTGTTCTATTAGTACATTGTGGGTAGTTAATAAATGTTTGGACTTGGAGACTTGTTGTCTGCTCCATTGGGGATTTGCGAATCTGAGTCACTTGTCTCCCTCATCTGAGTGGGACATGACATCCTGAACATTTGTTGCTTTTTAGACTGCTGCTGAACATTGAGCTGACAATTTCAAGGTACTATCTATAATCTCCCCAAGGTCTCATTCCTGAGTGGTAACGGTCTCTCTAGACACAATATTTTACATGTGAAGTTAAAATTGCTTTTTCCTGTATGCATTGCTTTATTTGTATGTATTGATCTGATTTTTGACGCACACATATGAAATCTAAGACTTGATAGAAACATTGTGCATAACATAAAAGTCAATTAATCAGCCTGTTATGCCCCACAATATTCTTTTGAAGCATGTAAGCATTATTATATTCACTTATACTCTATTATATCAGCTTTTGATAGATAAATTCGCTTTGACAAACAAATTCAAATGAGGGAGAGTTTCTTCATCAGTGGAGCAAGGAATTCTCCCTATATTTATCCTACTTCTAATAGATTAAAAAAATGCCACAACTAGAAAGGAATCATGGAAAATGCCTTCTGGTACAGCTCCTTCCAGGACAAATCCTTTCAGCCATAAGGCAATTTGGGAACACTAGTATCATCTAAAGAACATATTATAACCTTGGGTTATCATGTCAGAAAGGAGTATCCAAAAGTTAATTATGTTTTTGAATTGCTTGGCTGTTCCTCACCACATGCCAGCAGTTACCTTTAGAATGACATTCAAGTGCTCCAGGCACCAACGTTTCCTGATAATAATAAATATAGTTCAAATAAGCACCACTAAGCTCCCTTTTTCACACTGAGATATTGAGGGTTTCTAGATTCCTTATCAAGACCCTTCTGACGGTTAAATTGTTTAAATGTTTCCTAAATTTAATACAAAGCTGCTGAATTTTGTGAATTTTAATACATAACACCAGACGATGAGCTCAAGAAAGAGTCCTTGGGAAAAAAAAAAAAATATTAAAGAGATATTGAAGCTGGGATCTAACTTCTGGCAGGTCATAACACAGATCTCAGCTAGCTAATATATCAGACTTTTTTTATGGGAACAGCCTGAGTTTAAAAAGCTTGCATTTTAATTTCAGATTTTCAATTACTTGGCACAAAAACTTGCTCTGTAGCTTTTGTATCTTCTTTCTTGAGGAAAACTTTTTCAATGTTGATAGCTATGAATGTTCCAGAATCAGCACAGAGGAGGATATTAATCTGAAAATCATGAGATTAAATATATTTAATACATTCTATTATATAAAACATAGGTATTACATAATTGCAATACATTTTATATATATATGTATTATATTAATGTCTTCTGGCTTTATAGTCTTGGCATGCCTTCAGGTTGCATTTTCTTCATGAAAATGAAGGCTAGAGAGCTTTTTGAACATGAAAGCTTAGATATTCCTATACTCAGATTGAGGCAAATGCCCTTGTGCTTGGCTTTTCCCAAGGTAAGAAATTTTACCCTGTGTGATGAGAGCTGAACCTCTGCAGCGTGTATGAATTACCTTAAGGTGCGCATATCTAAAGCACAGAGTGGTTTTGGTGTGTGTACATGTGAGCTTCCTTCACCCTGTCACAAATAAAGTGTCTTTGTATTTATCTTCATCTATACTGAAAAGACCTTATATAAACTCCCAAAACAAGACAGAACAATCCCTTGGTTTGCACAAGGCAGAAATCCTTTGGGCATCGGTACAATTCTTGCACAAACTGAATCACTGGAGAAATCAAAGTAGTGTTTCATTATCTGCTGAGCTCTTCCTGCACAGTCCCCTGTCCTGGCTGACATGCGTTATCACAGGAGGGGGACTGAGCAAGACTAGCAGGAATCTGCTCAAGTGCTTTGCCCTGTGAACTGTGCAGGTACATCATTGCAAACTGCTAGTGCAGATGAAGTCACAGTAGGATAAAGACAGCTGAGCCAGTACAGATTATATCTATGACCATATTAAAACACATACCAAAACCCTCTACAACTACCCGAAAGGAGGTTGCAGAGAGCTGGGGATGATTCTCTTTAACAAAGTAGTAAGCAATAGGACAAGAGGGAATGGTCTCGAGTTGCACCAGGGAAAGTTTACACTAGATATTAAGAAGCATTTCTTTCCAGAAGGAGTTGTTATGCGTTGGAATGGGCTGCCCAGGGAGGTGGTGGAGTCCCCATCCCTGGAGGTGTTTAAGAGTCAGGTCGAAATAGCGCTGAGGTATCTGGTGTAGTTGGGAGCTATCAGTGTTAGGTTAATGGTTGGACTGGATGATCTTCAAGGTCCTTTACAACATAGCTGATTCTGTTACTCTGTGTAAACAGGCTAAAACAATAAAGGCACCTCTGTGTGAGGCTGAGATGTCCTTCTCAGGGAAGCAGTATCAACTATAGTATTCTAAGCCTGGTATGGTATGTCCACAAATGTCCTCAAAAAACTTGTGGACAAGTTCTGAAGGTCCAGATCTGCATCCATACCTGAAGACTTTTCTTTGAAGAAGCATCCATGGGGGATTTCCTTAGAGAAGGATTTTCTCAAAAAACTCTGTTCTGTACAATGATTTCTTGATCTGGAGAAATGTGCTCCATTATGAATCTCTCTTTTTCCCTAAGGAAGCATGACTGATGTAGTGCTAAGGCATCACTTATTCAGGAATTGAAGATATTTTGTAGCCTTTTTAAAATAAAATAGTGGTTAAAACAATTCAAATGCAAATTTATAGACCATTTTCAGTAGTCTGTAAATGGTATCACTGTATATGTCTGTAAATGGGATAATCCATTTAGCACTGTCTGAAACTACATACAGAGAATATCAGGATTTTTGGAAGTGTATTGATCGACAAGTATGTCTGTAACTGCGTTTAATACCCACATCTTCAAAGACATCTACAATTAATATCACTGGACATCCAGACACTTAGTACCTGAATGAACTCGAGAGAATACATGGAAAAAACATACATTCAGGCCAATATGTGATGGCAAATCCTCTTAAAAGATCACTTGACATGGAACTAAACCTGTTAAAGAAAGGATTTACTATACTCCACGGGTGTGCTTTGAAGAAGCTTCCACTGTATTCAATTACTATTGATTCATTAGGTACATGAACTGTACAGCTCTAATTAAAAACCTTTTTCTTTCCTTCTTTGAAACCAGCAGGGAACCTTAAATAGATTTACACTGAACTGAAAAAAAGTGATAAAAAGATTAATTAGAAAAATGCTAACCCAAACTCCCTGGCCTTCTTTGTGTTGATGTCTAAGTAACCATAGTCTCCCTGGCTCTCCCTGAGCTGAGGCAGCAGATAATGTACCTTCCTAAACTCTTTGATTGCTTGTCTTCAGCATGAACACACTTTGGCATGTCCCATGGGCAGGCAGTGCTTGCTCACACATACTGTCCTTCCCATCTCTGGCAGGGAAAGATCCCAGTGCTGGGAATCCCAGATGGAAAAGACAGACGCAGAGAAGGAGGAATGGCTTTATTTGACTAATCAGGCTTCCAACACACTGACTCGTTGAGCCTTTCTCAGCTCAGGGGAAGGGCTGACAAAGCACAGTGCTGGGAATAGGTCTGGCTGGGAAGGTTTCTGCTTGTCAGGCTGCATCACAAGAGCTGGGGAATAACTGGTGGATTGTGCTGAGCTTTCTGTCTCACCCTGTGGATGATATCCAGCCTGTACTGGTGACCCAGTGCCCAGACTGTGTTAAACACCAAGAGCCTTTTGAACTGCAAAAAAGGTTTCTTCAGATAAGGTTCTTCATCCTCTGACCCTGTTGCACAACATTTAAGAATTTAGATAGTCCTCCAGATTTTTCAGAATCAGTCAAGACTTTACCAGCTGGACTGGAATGAAAATACTCCAAACTTACTCCAGGAGAGGGAACTATGTCTCTCACTAGGTGCTCACTATTTCATGTTTAAAAACTTGTCACCTGTGCTACTTAGGCTTTGATAGCCACTCATAGAAATAATAATTAGGCAGAGGCGTTTTAAATACTTTATACCTTCTGATTGCCCTGCAAGTAGTAGCTAATCTGAGACAGTAACAATCACCATGTCCTTCCAACGCCTTTCCATACATATCAGTGAATGGTCAGACTTCCTTAGGACAAATGCACATCCTAAACATTGTCAGCACTTTCCAAAGTGATAGTGCATCTAGGCCTTTATTTCTAATTTCACGCAGCTATCAGTGGGTCAGGCCCCTGTTTTGTGGTCGTTCGCCAAGCCAGGATTTAAAGAGATCGGATACCATAGGGATGTGCTGCTTTAAGACTCCAACCTCCCCCACTGTTGTTTTTCTCGCAGAGATGAAGCGGGATTTATTCTGGTTCAGGGCTGTGGTGGTTAGTGTAGGCACAGCCCATGTGCCTCATTTGACCTGTTGCGACTGGCAGCTGACAGTCAGCCTCTTCCCCAGTGAAGCCACAGCAGGGCCACTCCAGCTCCCACAGCCCTGCCCTGACCAGCCATTGACACAGCTTTTTGAAAGATCTATTAGTATACAATAGCAACAGGTCTCTTGATTACTTACTCGAGACATTTTTATGGAATAGAAAATTCCAATTCTGATCTCCTTTAATCAACCTGTAAAATCTTAGAGCATATACACTCGTATACAAATTACTGTAGTCAGTGGATTTTTTCCATAAGGATTTCCTAGACTCAGTTGACTTTAGATAGTAATTTCCAATACAGATCTTCAGTTCTGCTTCATTTTTTCCAAAGTTTCTTCCTGCTGTGTGATGGAAATAACATATTTGTCAATGAGCGAGGGTGAGTATTTTCCTATGCCTGCTACATCCAATGCTGTAATTGTGACAAGCTGCAGCTTTATCAAATTCCACCCATAAGAGGGTGGAAGTGGCTACTTCTGCTCAGCTTCCACCAGGGACCCAGACCAATGTGCAGGTACATTTACACATTAATAAACTTCCACCAGTGGCTGCTGCTTTAATAAACTCTGTGTTCAGTGCAGACAAATACTGGTCTACCATCAGTTTTTTCCACTTAAATATATTTTAACCTGTCAAGAAAGAGGAAGCCATTACTTTTGTAACTGTAACAAGAAAATTGTCAGGAGGCCCATTATTTAAAACTGAGATGGGCAAGGTGAAGAGTAATGTATGGTAGGGAGTGATTCAGCACGGAATGGACTAAACAATCCACTGAACTCCATTTCATCAGCAATTTGCTGACTTTCATTTAATTTACTTGCATCAGTAAGCTTGGTTAATAAGGCACAGACCCCTGCTATTCCTCTGAAAGGCTTCAGCACTGCATTATAGAGCACTTTCACTTTCCCGTCACTAAAAGAATGCTATTTACTTCATGTTGAGGATACTTTCAACCTAACTTAAAACATATGTGGGCAATAATTTCAACAATGCCACAAACCCCACTCCCCCTCTCTGTCTTCAACTCCATGTGCTCACATGCTGTTTTCAGATGCTGGGGGAAGAGGGCACACTTTTCAAAGGAGTTCTAAAGGCCATGAATTTAATTTTCATGTAGGTCATTTTCATAGTCTGAACAGCTTCAGTAGAAGATGGCTAAATCACTGCACAGTTATTTGAAAATTCAGTGCTTGTCTTCTTTCATTGCTTTATGGGGTTATAGAAAAAGTCTCAAAATTATGCATGGTCTAAAGGATAAATTTAATCTTAACGAGTTTCATTTCTGCTAGTTGCTAAAGCCAAAAGGAAGTCTGTCAAAGGGTAATAATTCCCCAGCATCTTCTGAGATGTGAATGTATATTATCAAATAAGATTATGTATTACATTCGTCCTTTAGAGGGCATTCTGTGAATAAGGAATATGCTCTGGGTAACACTGAGGGTCAGATCTACTTTGGTGCATATCTCCATATTTGCACTTAACCCAATGAAAACACATGAGTTACACCACTTACAGACATAATTCTTTATCTTTAAATGTTTATTCTTAAAGCCTGAACTGACCTAAATCTTTTCAAATGGATCTACATGCCTTCTCAATAGATTTCACAAGTAGATTACAACTTTATGTTTTATTCTTGACTTTATATCTAACTTGGATGATAAAAAAATAGAGCCAACCAAAGGGAACAGTTCTTGCTCGTCCCATAGCCATCACTGGTAAGAATTGTTTCATATCTGACTTCTCTTTTCCTAGGTCTAGTGACATAGATATATTTAAATAAAGACTTCAAGACACAAAATGGTTCATCATCTATAAGTAAATTAATTTGAAGGGTTTTATCAGACTGTCACTCCATAAGAATAAAAAATTATTTTGAAATTCTGGTGATCTCTGGTTCATTCGCAAGAATTAACATTACTGGCTAATAATGGGAAAAATACCAACGGCTCCACAGCACCTTACTAAATCTTGTACTTTATCCTTCAGAACACGTGACTTTTGGCATGGATTTCCTGAAAGCCACCCAGGTTGGTGACTTTATTGACATGGTTTTGGAAACCAGAATTTTAAAGACAATTGGACAAGATGCAAGGTCCAACAATGCAAAGGATGGGAAAGCATGAAGTATGAGATAAAATTTTAAAGAATCAACCAACGTGGATTAGAGAGATGTATGGACACTTAAAGAAGACAGTCCAAAATATATTGAGATAAGATAAAGAACAAAAGAGGCAATGTCTTCTTTACTGAACAAAGACAGGAAGGGTATGAAAAGATTAGGTTAGTAAAAGAGATGGAGTTGTGTACCAGGAAAGCTTTCTAACAGAAAGGCCATGAAATCAAGGAGAGAGACAGGATCCCCAAAGTCTCTTCAGCAAACCTCCAGTCTAAAAGCAGGACACAGACATTGCATGCAACCATTTAAAACAGGCATGAACAAGTGCTTCCAAACACAATTCCAGGAGGAAAAAACAGAATATACTTTGTTTTATCTCTCATTAATGTGTTTAATCCTGTGAAAAGAAATGTGTTCGTTAAGGTTATTTGAATGCCTAAAGCTGATTTTAAGCATGTCCCAGTGGGCTGACAGATGACACTAAAGATGAGATTAGAGGGGAGTATCTTCAGAAACTATCTGAATTCCTGTCTCAAATCTGAAAGGTTGCATAATTCTGAGCTGTTGGGCTGATGTAACCAAATATATAAAATTACCCATAACATTGACTCTTCTCTGTGCAATGATGACTTTCAATATGACAAAGGGGAATAAAAAAGTTGAACTTCCATGCATCTTCTGGTTCTCAGAAAAGGCTGCATTGTCATTTGTACTTTCAAATGAAATTCAAAGCCAGTTATTCACAGCATCAGTAGCTCTGTTCTCCATGATCACTGTTATTGTGCATTGTGATCAGAAGCGTACAAGATTTCTCTTCAGTATATTATTTTCACTGAAAATATTTGCCAGATAAAAAGGACAGATTGCCATGAGAATAAGTACCACTTTTTCTAGCAATAAAAGCCTCTAATTTTTGCATTTCTCAAAATTTTCAGGGCTTGGCAGTTTTGATTCTCTGACTTCCCAGCACACTCTAAACAGGTCTTTCATTGATCCCATTTTCTGCAATCCTTAAAAATCAAATATTGCTACTGAGGGTAATTTTAAATTGCACAGTGTTTCTCTACGAATCAATCTGATATCTGTGGGACAGCGCAAGAACACTCAGAGGTATCCTTCAAACATTTATTTTCCTAAAACCTCAAAGAGCATCACAAAAAGTAAATGGTTCTCTACCTCTTCTGAGAATCCAGTTGATAAATTAGGAAGTATAAAATAAATATTTATAGGGTTAAAAGATGAGCATCATGCAAAGAAGGAGTAAACAAAAATATGTGTATTCAGCAGGACCAAGACAAATTTCATACCCTGCATGGTCTAGGGAAAGTGAATTAAAAATTCAAGTTTGATTATATGTATGTATGTGTATCTATCTGGGTGTTTGTGTGTGTGCCAAGTCATGTCTCTCCTATTTACTCTGCATCTGATTTTCCCTCTCTGAGACTCTATTTATCACTACATACAATGGTTGAACTGTACTTTGAGATCCTTGAAAAATGCCATCTACTGCTATCTAGTTATTTGTATATTGGTTAAATGTTAAAATTTGCAAGTCACTAACCTTCAGCACGTATGTAGTTCTTCAGATGTCTGTATTTTTCAGTAACATAAAAAGGAAACTAGGGCAGTTTGATGGACATTTCATTGTGAGCATATGCAAACATCTCCTAGAAATCAACCATAGAACAAAAGGACAAGGTAGAGTCTTTTTTACTGGGATTTTTGTCATTTTTCTTTACTATAAACTTAGTTGAAGTCTGTCAAACAAAGTTCTGAGAATAGATAGACTACCTAATGTCAGAAAGAAGGCAGGTCTGAGTGTGCAGAAACTGTGAGTCTACTTTTAAAAACAGAGGAAGGCACAGGCAGTGCAGCATGCACATTCTGTGAGAGAAACCTGAACAGACACATCCACCACCTCAGAGAGCTGCCTAAACCTCGTCATCAACAGCTGAAGAAATAGTCCACCTGCCCAATCAAACTGTCTACAAGGAAAAACATTTAAACGCTTTGTCTGACTTGACACAGGACATCTGACAAACTCAGCAAGCAACAGGCATCAGATTTTTATAAATGACAGATCCTGGTTGCACCACATTTTTGTGTAAGAACTTACTTACCTAGGAGAAGAAATTAAGTGAAGAGATGGAGGACACTTACCTGTTTCCGAAAAGCAGGAATGCAACCAAAGAATCTAAAGTAACTGTTTATGAAGAACATAGATTATTTGCTTATAAATAATATCTGCAGTTGCTTTCAGTTTGACAAAATGTCAGCAATAGCAAATACATTTCCAGCCTCACTAGTCAATCCATACAGATAATACAGCATGTATTAATCATGTTCAGCCTTCCAGTCACCAGTAAACTTTTGACTCTGCAGTCTGTAGCAGAACATAATTGCTATAGCGGGATGTAGATGTGACAGAATAGTCAAAGGAAAATGAAAAGTGTGTGAAAACAATGTTAAGCAAAACAGTTAAACACATACTTTACTCAACGCATATGAGGAAACTGCTTTGAGATCTGCTAAAGATCTAAAAATCTTTAACTCCACTTCATACTAAATAGCAGACTACATTAATACCAGTTTTTATCTGTGATCCTGCCTGCTTTTTGTCTTGAAACAAGTTGAGATATAATCCCTCTCTGACATTGCTGATTGTGTTGCAATTATGGGAAAGCCAACACAACCGTGAATTTTACCTCACCTTTGTTGGAAGTGGCACCCAATGACTCCATCTTAATGTCTACAGTCCTGAGACAGTTAGTAGTAAAGCTCCCTCTCCACTGAAATTGATTTAGTAGTGATCTCAACTCCTGAGGAACATAAGTTACAAGAAAGCTGAAATCTGTGGTGAGAAAAAGTATCTGAGACCTACTGTATGGTTGTCATAGGGAATCAGTAAAGGTGTCTTGAATTAAACCTAGTGTTGCAGGAGAACTGTGGATATGTTCCCAGTAACTGACGCTCTTGATGCAGCAAGTTTTGCTTTCTGGGAAACTGAAAGATATTAAGTCTGTATTTGTATTTGCCAGTCTGGAAATGCTTGGCAAGCCAGCTTTATTCCTCACCACTGTTTCAGATGCAGGCCAAGTTCAGCTCAGGTTCACTTCAAATTTAATTAGGATTCTGGTAACATTAAGCTGCTGCCACAGGCAGTGATTAGAGAGCGGTGCAGAATCAGCCTTTGTGAGTGTCTCTCTCTAATTGTGATTAGAAAGGAATGACCATATTCCTAAAATGAATGCCCCAGAAACCAGAGTTAGATGATTCAGGTCTGTCCTCTGGTTTCATAGCAGCCGTAAGTAGTTAACTGAATATCTAGCAGCATTCCTGATGACAGTACTCCTAGCACAGCACAGCCTGACTGGCTCAAGTCTCTGTTTCCAGTTCAAATTCAGGACTATGCACAAATCCTGTGAAGCCCTTCTCTGAACTCTCCTTTAACAGTCTACAAAGTGACACTGGCCTGTGTCTTTTTAATAGAGTCCACCCAGCCCCTCTCATCAGACAGAGTAGGTGGGCTATGTATGGAGAAAAAGAGGGGTTCCAAATACCCGAAGAAAGACTAATTTCCAGAAGGAAAGAGGTCAGGGAAGCCTGAGTTGGATTTCAGTTAGAGTACAGAGGAAGAAATTGTGTATAGTACCATCCATTGCTGGAATCAGGGCCATACATAATAACACGTGTTTTCACTGCCTAGCTCTAGGTTCAAGACCTGTGCAGGAAATTCTTCTCTCCTAGCAGAACAGCTGATACCAGCATGTGAGCTTTAATATTCTCATGAATGCTTATCAGAGATTCCAAACCCAGGGGAAATCCAAGTGCAGTTCAATTAATGAAAGCAAATGGGGTCACCTATCACCTGCAACCTGATGGGATTGTCTGACAGGGCATTGGAAACATCTCTGTATCCCAAAGCATCACAGTTAAGATTTTCTGGACAGTGAAATATTTGCCCCCTAGTATTTCACAGATGGTTGAGAATATCTTCCTTATTAATGAATTCAGACTTCACAACAACTTAACAAAATGATAACATTCAAAGAGAGTAAGTAGCAAAAGAGGTTGTCTGAAATAATTTAGATGAATTATATTCTTTAATTAATTTCAAGGTCCATTGAGCATAGGCCTGTTAAATATAAAATCTATGCATAAGAGTTTAAACATTTTAAAAATATCTGCTTAAGCAATACCCAGAGTCTGATATAAACTTAATTGTGCAAAGTAAATAATATCAAAGTTAGGACCTTCGTGCTGTTCCTCACTGACATCCACATTTGGTTTTGCTGTGTTTTGTGACTGGGAATTCAAGAACAAAAATTCTCAGGATTTCTCTGGGAACACTGTAAAATTTAAAATTTAGCTATAGCCAACTTTTATGCTTTATTTCACTGTAGTTTTCAGGTTTGAACACGCTGTCTTTTTTTTCAAAGCTTCCCTCTTATTACAAAGGGGAATTATGACCAACTGTCAGTCCCTACTCAAAGGATAAAACAGTCTCCATGAGAATGATGAGGAGCAGTAGCCAGCATGTGGTTTTAGCATCACTGGTGTTCACAAGGTTGCAGCATTGTAAGAGGGAGAGGTATCTCCTCGTAACAGCTCTTTGTAAAGAGATCTTCAGAAATATTTCTCTCTCAAGTGTCCAATATAACAAAGGAAAATGGAGTCTTGAATGCACTGGGTAAATGCTGATGATGATACCCAGATTTTAAGGGAGAAAAGTTGTTACAAGTGGTAACAGAAAACATGAATGGACTTTGCCAGCTGGACAGGACAGAGTCTAATGAAGAGACATCCAAGGCTCTTGTAGTTGTGACATAAAACCACAGTTGCAACACAATAATCTTTATTTATTTATTTAGTTGAGTTCTTGTACCAGTAAGATCGGGTGGTTGCACCTGTAGAAATGAGGGCCAGATCATTACAGCCTCCCCACCTCCAGCACCTTCAGCCATTACTCTGAGTAGAAAAAGGGTTTATTCCTCCTAAAGAATTGTTGGAAAATTTTCAAAAGCCCCCAAAACCAGATCAAAAGCATCTGTAAATCATCTCTCTTTCCCTCAGAATAATCTGGTAGCACTGAAGAAAGAAGAATTATGGTCTCCACCTGTTCCCCAAACTACCTAGAGAGAGACTGTGCTGCCAGAGCAGCATGCTAACTAAAAATAAATGAGTAAAGAAGACAAATTTGCTCAAGAATTTGCCTAGATTGTTAAAACCAGTGGGAAATATTGCTTCAGAGAGATACTCTGACAACGAAAACCACTTATGCAAAAGCATCAGAATATTCTAGGGGAGATGTCATTTTCTACTAGGAAAAAGAGATGCAATTTTCTGTCAGGAAAATAAAAATGATAGTTTCGTGATTGCCCACCTGGAGGGACCCTATCCGTTAAACTCACTGCTCATAGGAAGAAAGCAAATAGGTAAGAGCAATCCCTCAGGAAGCTGCTACCTGCTGCAGACGTTGTTGTCTCCCACACAGATATTGATTAAGGCCCTAGGTTTTCTGTCACATTTTCCAGCTTTCCTAGCAGTTTTTTGAATTATTATTATTTTTGTCTCAGATAAAAATTTTCTAGATGCACAGGAAACATTTCATAAAATCTTAAAATCCATGCTGACTCAACTGACAGCAACACCTTGCAGGAGAACAGCTTAAGGAAAGGATCTACTATTACAGAAAGCATGGTAAATTAGTTTTTACTGAATGTCTTCCAGGATCTGCTCAAAAGCCTCTGGTTACTGAGCAATATACAGACCCCATTATTTCCACCCACATGGATTTGCACCAGTGTGAAAGGTTAATTTTCATGTAAATTGCATGGGAAATGGAATTCCACCCCTGGAGCCAAGGAGGAGGTAAGTAAAAGAAAATGCAGATGAACAGTATCATCTGAGATTTTTTTTAAAAAGGCAGAAATGAAGTAGGATGTTGTAGTTCATAAAAATGCCCTGGAGATCACCAGACTTATCTCTCCTTTGCAGAATCTCTCTTCTACACCAACATCAAGTTCTGGATTCTGATCCCCATAATTTACCTTCTTCCAAGAGCAACACCCAATTTCCCCAGCATTTATTTTGGTTTCCTTTGACGTATTTGTTAATGGGGTGCTACATAACTTAGAAAAGTGTAGTGGAATGTAGCACATTTTCTGTTTCTTCTACATCTGAATGATGACATGATTGTCATAATAAAAACTATGCTGTCCATGACCTTAAATACTTAGCCTTTGAAATTAAATTCAAAGAGGAGGAAAGTAGGTTTTTAACTCTGTACATCCAGGACAGAAATGTATCCTGGCAGTCTGCAGAAGATGTCATGCCTTCATTTCAATGGAAAATCCCTACCTTCAAGACATTAAAACTTGATGTTCTGAACCTAGAAAGAAATGAGAGTCCCAGACACTAGTGTATTTGGAATTGAAGCTACCTCTGCAGAAAGAACTGAAACAAATGGCAAAATGAGAGCTGTGCAAGGCAAAAGGAAGAACTGGGAGTAAGAGAATTAAAGAGTAGCAAATAGCAAACATCTGCAAGAAAACTGCTGATTTGTGGCTGAACAATCTCTTTTACTAAGCCAGGTGGTTCATTAGCAAAAAGCATGGGTAGATGCCAAAGGAGCTTTAACTCTGCAGTGACCAACACCTGTTACCTAGTGCTTCAGGAACATTACAGAGAGAGGGCACTTCAGAGCTGTGTGACACACTTTAATGCTAAGGCTAGCAGTACTGGATCATGGGTCTCCACTTCAAATTCTAGCTTGTAAATAGCCCTGACATGCATGGAGGTGAGGCATGCATAAAGATGAGGCAGCAGGTTATTTTTGAAGGAATAGCAGATCTGTTCCTTGTAACGGCATCTTACTGCCCTTTGCTGTTACCTCTCCTTTTATGACCTCTTTCCACCACCCATCATGTTCCAGGGCAAATGTGGGTTTGCACAATGTCCAGTTTCTTTTCCATTTCTCAAGTCACCAGATATTCTCTTTTCATGTGTGCCTTTACTTTTCTCTGTGACACTGATGTTGGCTACGAGGGATGTTCTGTTATTCTTATGCCCAAGGCAGAGACTTATTTTTAGCTTTGTAAATATACTACATGCTGTGGCCAAATTTTCAGTTGCTCTTTGCTCTCACATTAGTCTCAACTGTGTGTGAATGAGCTGTTTGAATATCAGGCCCACCCAGGCTCATACAAATGCTCTGTGATGATATTTGGCCATCTGCCTTACAGGAAGCATAGAGTGAGAGGAGAGATTACTGCCCTCTTTCACCTCAAGAACACCAAGCCAGTAGGTTGCCCATGAAAGGAGGCCTCTAAGAACATCTGGGGCTTGTATCTCCAGGACTGTCTCTGTGGGACTCAGCTGATGCTTCACGCTACTGTCCACTAAAAGTTTTCTTAACGTCACACAGAGCTGAGCCCATGACTGGCATTTTTAATTGCTTTTTTCAGACTTTCTTCCCCATGCTGCCTCTTGTATCTGCCCAGCCATCTCTGACCTTTTGCTTCTTGGCCATGGGCAGCTTTCAGGAGATTTTTACTTTCCCCTTCTCCTAGAGGTCCTTCATCTCTTCAGGCCAGAGCCTGCCTTGCCCTGGCTGGAGGGGCTACTTCAGTGAGCAGTGCTCCCACTGAACAGATCGAAGAGACGCTCCCTTCCACTGGTAGTACTATGAGCATTAATATAGGCTTCTCAATCTCTCACTGCAGCTTTCCCCCATGTCCCAAAAACATGGTCAGGGTCCTCCCTGTGAGGAAAATAAATGTGTGTTTGTACCTTCCCGAGGTCATGTTCAAATGAAAAGGAAAAGAGCTGTGTAGTAAGGGACAATGGCAGTAATTTATAATTACAAACCTTTACATAGGATGATGGGGTACATAGTACCCATCAAAGACAACTAAGTGCAGAGCAAATACTGAGTCAGGCTTGTAATTTCCCACCAGCTGGCAAGGATACCCCCTCAATGGCTGAATATGCTTTCTCTCATGCTTATATCTCTGTGCTTAAGGTTAATATTATATTTTAAAGTATACTTAACATTATATCAATATAATGTAGTTCCTTCACCTTGCTGAAGGCATCTGTCTGGAGTATAAATGGCTTGGAAAAGCTGGCACCATCAGCAGTGATGCTGTTCTGTTTATTCTGGAAGCGGTGATACCATTTCCAAGAACCCAGATACAAACCGTTCAATATAGCTAGCCAAACAGAAAAAAAAAAAAAAAAATTGCATACTTCTGTCTTCTTTCTCCATTTGTCATAACCAGTCTGCATTGCACCTGGACATTATTCCATCATGTGTTTTATACACCTCTTGCCATGAAGCTCAAAGGACAAAAATCACTTATAGCCAGCACATACTACCCAGGCAATGCTCTCAATCTTTCTTCCTCATCAAATTCCAAATTCAGAAAAAAAATCCTGATCACATGTAGCTGGTCTTCCCATTGTTCACTGAAAATCACAGACAGTGTCATCTGAAAATGTCTTTATACATTCCTGATGGGGTCAGAGAAACTGAATGCTGAAAAACAACTCTTTCCTCTGTTCAGATGAATTCTTCTGAACTCCAGGTGTGAAAAGGCCAGATTCTCTGATGCCCCAGCTTCACTCTTCTGGTCAGAGGGATACACTAAGCTCCCTTAGTTAAAAACAGTGAGGATATAGACATGACAAATGAGCAAATCTAGCACTTCATCAAATATACCTTGAATTTGGTTTCATATTTACCTACCAGAAAGCCATCTGGGTTAGGACATCACTACCTGTCTTTCCCTCAGGATATGGGACTCCTTTGTCATTTCCTATTTTTACAGCTCTTGTTTTTGACTAGCAGCTTCTCTGGGTTTTGACCTTAATTCAAGGACTTTTTTTTTTTTTTTTTTTTTTTTTTTTTTTTTTTTTTTTTTTTTTTATGCAAGTGTCTAGATGTGATAACAGGTGCATTTGCTTCATCCTTGAGAGAACACATCCCTTAACTTCTGTACCACGTAATCTAAAGGTTTACAGTGTTGTACTGTCCTTTGATTTCCTATTTTTACTTCCTCTGATAACTTGTGTGATTAGCCTCAGCTTGGGTTTACAGAGATAAGGTGCTACTTAAAAGCCTTGCTTTTCCTCCCTCCCCATGGAAAACTATTTCTTGCACCTATGGCTCAACCAGCCTCTATTTCAAAGTATTTCACATGGATCCTTGCCATTTTGCAAATAGCTTGACCTGTAAACTTGCCTGCGATACTTGAAATTTGTTAGAATTCTGTCCCCTGTTCTTTGACTATACCCTCAAGGTATAGTCCCTGTTCAGCAAGGCCACCTGAAAATTTCTCTTCTTCCTCCTCACCCCAGTTTTACAACCCAAATATTCTTGTTGACTGCAGACATTACAACCTTGCTGCTGCTTCCCAGAAAAAGAGAAGAGTGTTAATAAATGAACCAATGGTTATGGTCTAATTAAGAAGTGCTCTATCATGTCCTCCGATATCTGACTAAAACACTCTACCCACTCATCAGTTGTGCATGATGTGTTGACACCCTTGGCACATAAAGAGCCGGATTCTCTTTAGAATAGCAGACACCTCTTTTATTAGGTATGATACACAGTTAGTGCATCAATCAGTAAATATTTCTTTGTGCAGTTAAACTCAGGAAATAGCTTACTTTTGCTATTCATATTTTGGGATAGCACACAGCATAATTTATCAGCACCTGCATTCACGATCACATATCTGACAGCTGATTCGCAGCTCTAAACGCCTCAATACGCACCTAAAGATAATCACCAGTAGCTGTCTTGTTATTGTTCCCCTGGCAGCTCAAGGATGTTTATTCATGGCCTTCTGCATGTCTTCCTATCGCTTTGGCCCTGCTCTCAAGTCAGCAGATCTGAGCCTGTGTCATCAACTGTATTTCCCGTTGTCACTATAGAATAATCATTTGTATTTCCACCATTTTCACTGAGCCTTGATCAAAACTAAAGTCACTGTCTAGAGCTGTCACAGTTTTCATGCACCAGCTTTTTTCCATTGTGGAGAAAAATAAAAAGCCATCACACTACTATGGAACAGCAGCTCTCTGGGACCCTATTTTTATGCCCTACTTCATGACTATGATATTTCGATCACATCTGTATAACTCTAGCTCTTTGGCCCTCTACTTCTTCAGTTCTCATCTATGCTTTCACTTCTGCTTCACTGCAGTCAAAAGCTGAAGTTGCTAATCCTCTCCTGCTCCTTGCTCATACAGTCAGCATCAGAGAGTAGAGCCAGGAGAGTCATGTTTCCTTAAAATGCCATTTGTGGGGTGTTTCATTCCATCATTTTTAGAAATATAGGATACATGATGCAGCATTGGAGCTGCCCACAGTAGAAGTACCTTAAGTGTTGAGATGACAAGGGGACTGATGCAAACCTCCAATCACATTAAGCTTCACGTTGCATCTTTAACCTTTGGCTGTCTCATAGGTATAAGGAAAGAAATAATAAGGACACAATTCATTTATGCATTTCTATATGTAATTTTTCTTAGGAGACGAGATGGGGGAAAAATACAAAGCCTAAGAAACTATAGTCCTATGACTACTCAGTCAACATTAGCATAGATAATTCATATACAGAGAGAACATACAGTTATTTCCTCTATTTTAACCAATAAATCACATGGAAATTAATCTATTTACAACCAGTGTGCAAAGTATGTCACAATTCTACAAAACTAATTTCAAGTCTTTGAATCCAGCGAAGATAAATTCAATTGCCTGAGAAACCAACCATGACACAAGAAGGTCTTACACTGACTAGAGTGAGTACTTAACTATGCAGAATTAGGCACAGCTTGATCAAAATATGTTTATCAATAGTACCCATTAGAATACAGAGTTGAGAACCTGCCAGCTATATAACATACATGTGTAGGGACTTGATTTGGCTGCGTATAGGAGCTGGCAAATATTTTCAGTGAAGTGTCCTTCACATATACCTCTACCACCCTTCAGCTGCACAGTACAGAAATAAAGACTCCTGGTAGAAGGAAACTTGACCATATATAACATAAATTACACTATATAGTGAGACTCTAACTGTAACTCTTCACTAGGAAGCTAAAGTCGCTGATACATTCACTGTATGCAGTGAAAAGAGTATAGTAAAAAATGCCATTCGTGTGCAGACGGGTGGAAATTGGCCCCTTGCAACTATTACAGAATCACAGAATCATCTAGGTTGGAAAAGACCTTGAAGATCATCCAGTCCAACCATTAACCTAACACTGACAGTTCCCAACTACACCAGATCCCTCAGCGCTATGTCGAACCAACTCTTAAACACCTCCAGGGATGGGGACTCCACCACCTCCCTGGGCAGCCCATTCCAACGCCTAACAGCTTGTTCTGTAAAGAAATGCTTCCTAATATCCAGTCTAAACCTTCCCTGGCACAACTTGAAGCCATTCCCTCTTGTGCTATCACTTGTTACTTGGTTAAAAAGGCTCATCCCCAGCTCTCTGCACCCTCCTTTCAGGGAGCTGTAGAGGGCGATGAGGTCTCCCCTCAGCCTCCTCTTCTCCAGACTAAACACCCCCAGTTCCCTCAGCCGCTCCCCGTACGACCTGTGCTCCAGAACCTGCACCAGCTTTGTTGCCCTTCTCTGGACACGCTCGAGTCATTCAATGTCCTTTTTGTAGTGAGGGGCCCAAAACTGAACACAGGAATCCAGGTGCCTCACCAATTAGCTGAACTTTAAATATAAAGACCCCCTTCCACTGTATTTCCCTTTGCTAACAAGCCATATCTGAGTAGCTATCAAAGGCAAATTTGTCAAAGATAGATTGTCACTTGGAATGATTTTATGTATCAGAAAACAACTAGAGGTAAGAGGTAAAATATCTCTTAAGTTAATTATTTATACCTAAAGCAAAGCAAAAAAAAATAAGATTGTGTTATTTTTAAATGAAGTAAAAATGCTTGTGTGTTTAAGACAAAATAGCACATCAGGGATCCTGCCTTCCTGTCTGGGTTCTTAGTGACTCTTTCAAGTGCAGTTTTAGTCAGGTTGCTTGTGCATTGTGCTGTGGACTTGGTCCCTGCAGGGGCATTTGTAACCCTCAGCAGTTCACCTGTTCCCTGTAAAGTGTGATGACAGCTAAGCATTAGCATTCATGAAGACTGGCAAGAGCTACTGAACCCTAACCAGGAGGCGAAGTTGAGCGACTTCCAAATTCAACCACACCCCAGGCACTGCAAAGCATCTGAAGTGCTATGAAGAGGTTGATCCTTTCATTCAGGGTTCTCAAGCCTACACCTTCTTCTGCCGGTAGTTTTGCTTCAAGATCAAGGCAAAAATCACCAGTTTGTGAGGACCACCAAGAACTTTGGATGTAGGTGCTGAGTACCCCTTTAGGTTTTCAATTATGTTTACAAACCATGTTCTGACTCTTTGAGGAAACTAAGGAAAGAAGAACAAAAGTAAAGCCTATAAAGGTACTCAAAAGCTTAGCTTCCTAATTTCTTAAATGAGTCTAGAAATCTATACTATGTATTTATGCATTGCTGTGCAGTGCTAACTGTATTATTTTCTTGCTCATGCCACTTACACGTGCATTGTGTTATGCAGTGCATTGCCTGTTTTGATATATTGCTTTGTAGAAACTGAGTCATCAGCTAATCATATGTGCAGACATCCAGAAACATTCTTGAAAGGATTTTGGCTCTTTGATTTCTTCAAATATTCACTTCAAATGAAAATCACAATTTTTCCACTCCACTCATCCAGTGTTTTAAAAGTTAAGTTATATATAATGTTTCCCACAGGGGCTGAGGCATTAGCTGATATTCACGGGCTCCTAAAGCTGTTTCTGAGAGATATTGACGGTAAAATGGAGCATCCTTGTCTCAGTCTCATATATATTTGTACATTTATGTACATGCAAGAAAAACAGTTCTGAAGACTTAAGGCTCAGAGAAGAAGGAAGGGGAGGAGGCACCTGAGCACAGATTCTCCTGCTGATTGTGGAAGAGACAATGGGGAAGCAAGTTGTTCTCCTGCAGCCCATAGAGGACCACAGTGGAGCAGGTTTATGCACTTGCAGCCTATAGAGGACCCCACGGGTTATCCCACCCTGTTCTTGAGCTTCTCACTTTACCTGTCTTACAGCTACATATGGATAACTATAAGCTACCAAACCTCTACTTCCACACACTACCACACATTTTCAACTAGTTCCTAGATAATAAAAATGAAGCTAAGGAGGATTCAAAGCAGGTTTGCCTTTGGCTTCATTGTCTTGAGCAACAGTTTCCTACTAGTTCTAGCAGCTACTAGTAGCTATGGCAGTATAGATAACATACCATTACATAAAATCAGCACCTTGCCGCTCTACTGTAGTTGTCTGGTTGTTTGGTTTTTTTTTTCACTCTGGGTGATTAAAATCCCCTTCAACTTTTGCTTTATAGAGGACATGTCTTCCCACCAGTACCACTAGCATAGGTGTGACATCCCAAACGCTGCTCTCTTGATTTCCATTTCTGGAACTAATTCCCACAGAAGTTTCCCTCTGCCTTAGCAAGTTTGTTGCATGGAGGTGTTTTTCTACTATAGTTCACTCAGTCAGACAAAATGTCTACAAACAGTGTGATCTTATAGAAATGATGGATCCTAAAGTAATGGAGTATACTGAAAAGCAGAATCAGATTTCACTCTTTATACTAAAACCACCTAAATCTCAGCTCTGACCTAGCAGTTTACATGACTGCCAAGAGAGACATTAAATCTCTCTGTCAAGAGAGACATTAAAAGCCCGAGTTTTGCTAGTTCCCAGAGGAAACCAACAACAATATGTTAGACAGCTAATTACACTTGTTTATGTTATCAGCATCAGAAAACATACATATCAGAACAACTTTAAATCCAAAGATTAATGAAAGATTAGGCTCTGCATGTGATAAATAGCTCAAATAAGCTCAGTACAAGTGTTTCACAAAGCCAAAGGTGATGTTTAGACAACATCAGCCAGTCGATGATTATCTGGGGTAATTTTCGATCCAAAACAAGTTTACCGTCCACCTGCTCTTCTTTTCAGGTACAAAAAACTGCCATGATGCTAAGGCAGTGCATCTACCAAGACCAGTAATCACATCCTACTGGAAACGTGCTCCTGAACAAATCACCACCATCTGGCACTCACTGGGCTGCATCAGCAGCATACCCTATATTGCAGATCTGATGGGCCCTGGGACGTCCCCAAGACACTTATCCTCATTCACAGATGCTTTTTGAGGGAGCTGTTCAGCTTTGGGAATCTTTTCAACCTCAATCTCCTTTTAAGAGTTGCTAGTCAGCAAGCAATACAAAAATAAATATGTTTAAGTAAGGTAACTCACACATACAGACTCATCAGTCTGTAAATAGAAGACATCCACCTAAAGTAACTAGTAATATATCTCTGACTCCCTCCTATAGTATTACCCAGGTAGTCACACTATTTCATAGTTTTATTTCTAGGAAATACTTCATAGCATTACAGGAATTTTCAGTTTCTGATGATATAATTCAATTCTCCCACATTCTGACTTCTTTTTCAAGCAGTACTGCTGGGAAAGATAAGAAATACATGTATATTTCATTCTTGCAGGCATTCTTACAGAGACAAATGTCTCTATAATTTCCATATTAATAAATTAATAATTAATAATAACGTATTTAAGTATTCAAGTACACTCTGGACTGCTCAGATTTCTAGCACTAGTAGTATGTCACACTTCAGTACTAAAAATTATCATGCAATTTACCAAAAAAAATTTCTCAATTTTAACTAAACCATCTTTTTAACACCAACTTTAGTGTTTGCCACAAGTTTCTAGTTCTCAGATGAAGAAATCTGCAGGAATCTGTGCAAAATCCAGATATTTTCTCATGAAATTACTAAAATACCCCATTTCAACTTTATTAATACGAACTTTCAGCTAACTATAGAATCATCCAACGGGTGTGGTTAATCAGAGCAAGGTTTGTAGAATATTCAGATTTGTGAAGAGTTGCAAAATGTTGATTTTTCATCCTAATTTAGGGTGGGACCAAATTTCTGAGATTTCAGCATCTGCTATAGGGCAGGATTTCAGTGCTTTGACCATTTTATTGACTTGACATTTCTGAGAAAATACGGTCTCGTGTACAGCTCTACCAATGTGCTATAGTATGCATTGGGTCTAAAGGGTGTAAGATTTTTTTAAGTGTTTTGGAAATGCCATTGCTTCCTGTAAGATATATTTAGAACATTCCTGGGTGAAATTAGCAAGTATTTCTACAAGCAGCTATGTGACACTGCAGATTAGAGGTTAGAAAGAATGATCGTATGTGGAGTCTCCAGGAATGGTAGTAACAGATTAGTAACAAAACGATAGAATAAGCCCCAGGATGTATTCTTTTAGGGAGGTTCATCACTGTGGTATTGTGATTCATTTTTGTGCAGTGCCCCTTCCCATTGTACTGATTCAATAAAGCATTTCAGCATGGGGCCAGGTATGTGAATTCTGTTTAAAATCAAGCATAAGCTTAAATCATTTAGGATCTCAAAAGACCTGAATTCAGAACAAAAAGCAAGTTGCCAGGAACTTAGCAGAAATGGCTATGAATCCTACTTCTGGGTAATGTCCCTGGAGTTGACGGGTTAAATTCCCCATGTCATGAAATAAGGCAATGGAAGGAGGTCTGTGCTTCTAACAGAGACATTCAGAAAAATTGTGCAGATGGAAACTAAAGTTCTTATCTGCTACCTTTCGACTATACTCCTCCAAGTATACCTCCAAGATCAGGGAGCTGGGAGACAATATAGCAAAGAAATTAATTACAAACTGATTACACCAAGCATCAGTTTCATGCCTTCTCACCATATCACCAGGACACTTGGACACACATCAGCAGATCTCAGTTCCTGCATGGATGCTTTTCTGGTAACAGCTACCATGATGCTACATTACATGAGGAAGACTTTTCTTCTCTCTTGCTCTCTCTTTTTAGTGTGGGGTTTTGGGGTTTGGGGTTTTTTTTTTAGATTACATGGAGTACAGAAGTACTTGAAGGTGACCAAAAAATGTGGGGTTAAGGAAAATCATGCAGATGGTGAATGTCAGAAGAATGGGTCGATTTGCATGCACCATAGTGCAGCCACTGCATACATTTCCATAACAGTAAGTAATGAATAATAAAATGTATAAATTTTATGTTTTCATCATGTCATCATCTCTGATTTAATATTCTTTTGGTGCATTTTTTTCTTCCTTGTCCACAGTGCTCCTTTCTTCATTATTTAGTTCAAATGATGAGCCTTTCTCCACCTTTGGGGGTTTTATTTGTACTTTTTTCACTTCCTGATGCAAAATAGAAATATGCATTAAGAAGCCATCCCAGAGGTGATTAGAGTCATTCATATGTAAAGCAAATGAAGTAATATCTGGGGAGGACTACTAAGAGCATATCACTGTTCAAGAACCTCTTGTTTTCATCTTTTTTTTCCACCATTGTGCCCCCAAAAAAGAAAATTTACACATGTCAAAATAGATGACAAAAAAAAAAAAAAAAAGATGATGCTATTTGGTTAAAGTCTTGGAAAATTGTTCTCTTTATGCAATGCTAATTTATAATTTACTGTTTACCAATCAGATGGGCAATCCTCAAGACAACCTAATCCTGTAGCTGCTGGGTGCTGGCAGAAGTGCTATTAAGCCTGATCCTTCCACACAGAATCCAAAGGGAAAGTTTAAATTCCATTTCAAGGAAAAAAAAAGTCCAAGGTTTATACTGGAGGTTATTATCTGTGTTTTACAAATGAAAACCAGCATAAGAAAGCCTCAGAACAGGACACGATTGCCTGGCTGTCTTTTGGACCAAATTTTACATTCTCCCATTAACCACTGCATGCAAAGTGGAAATTGAGGGGGAGATGAACTGCTCTTAGCTGACACTTAACCAGAGGCATCCCAATTTCCTTCAGCAACAGATTTCATCTTTTCAGTCTGTGGTGCCCAAGACATTTTTCAGTGAACGCTGTAAACATGACCATGTGACTTGTTGTATGGCCACTGTCAGCTTGCTTTAAAGACCCTGAGAATAATGCAGGGATTCCCCAGGATCTGTGGAGTGGAGCTTGAAAACATCAGCATTGGGTGCTTAATTTTCCTGACTGTCTCTGGCTAGGATCATCTAAGTGTCAATAATATTGGAATATTTAATACCCAACCTTTACACCTGCTGATCTCTTAGCAGGACTCATAGACTTGGTGCTCCCCCATCAGCTCCACCTATGGAGCTTTTTCCAATACACTTTCTTTGGAGTTCACCTATGGGACCAGATCTGAGCAGATCAATGTAAACATTCAAATATTTTCAGTTAGACCAAAGCTATTTAAACATAGCCTTACTGGAAGCTTTTCAGTGCCCTTCAGATTCCACCTTAGTCTTTGCTAAGTTATTCTCTTATTTTATTCTAAATACATTAAGATACTAATGTGAACTGATGAACAAGCTATATTTGCCAAATGTGACTAATTTATTTTAAATTAATTTTAAGCCTGTAGTTATGACAGCCTTCAACAAAGGCTTAAACAATTATAACAGCTGCCAATTATAACAATAGCTGGGACTGGAGACTAAACAAAGAAAAATAGGTGGAAAAAGAAACAACTAATACAGATTTTTATGAGGGACACTGAAATGATTTGCACATTAAGAATTCTTTTGAAAAATAATTTTACCTTTCCAAATGCATTTTGCTCACCCTTCCAAAAGGGATCATTTAGACTTCTTATGTAAAAAAAAAAAAAAATAAATAAAAAAAAAAAAAAAAAAAAATCAGCACTTAAAAAGGGGAATAAAAAGAGCTAAAAACTAAATTCCTTGCTGAAATGTTCTGTTTGATTCATTTGACCTGCTTTATGTTTGTTTAAAAACAAATCACCCTAAAAATTTGTCAGTTAAGGATGACCTGAATTACCTGTTCCTTCCCACATTCTTTCACTTTTTTCAACTCAACAAAACTCAGAAAAAAAATCCAATTACTTGCACAGATATATTACAGCCCTCAAAAAGCTAGAAGCCACAGCTCCCACAACTTGAGACAAAGATAAAAGGCAGGCAGCAACCTGCCTGTATCATCCATTAGATGGGAGGGAAAAACCCCACTCCACATACGACTGGCAGACACACTCTTTCTCCAGCTCCTGCTGACTGGCTGGATCCTGAGCTTGACCTGGTACATGTCTCTCACCTCAATGATTCATTTCCCTCTCACCTATACAGGTTCCACTTCCACTGGTCATGGTTTGGGGCAGGAAGGGAGACAAAGAGAAGGGGAATTACCATCCAGCTTTCCTTAATGTAGAGCAGAATAAGGAAGGGCCTGACTTTGCCTTTTAACTGTGTTAGCACAAACTACTCTGCAGTAGTTTGAAATCCATGTTTTACTTAGCTTAAATTGAAATATAAGCAGAAAAATGAGAATATGCCAGAACTTAACTTTCTTCCCCCATTCAAAGTGAAAAATTCTCAATGAGATTGGAATTTCACCCCAGATGGTTCGGCCAAGAGACATATTCCAACAGTGTGAACCTCACTGTATATGATTTGACATCTTGACATGTAGTAAACTTAGAAAATGTTATTAAAAGAGACATAGATACTGTAAAGATAAGCTTTACTAATACTAATACACCTATTTTCTGTCACTGTTTTCCTGGATTATTTGGCAGTGTGTAAGGCAGCTCGGGCTGTATGCAAAATATCTAAATTCATACAGTGCTGTACCCTCACTGACAAGCTTTGCCCACCCTTAGGCATTTCTGCAACTCACTGTACCCAGCCCAGCCTCTGGTAAAAAAAAAAAAAAATGCCATAGGGAACTGCAGCCTGTAATAGGAGGCAGGAGAGCTCTGAAAACTCACATAATAGAAAAGATATCTATCTATATCTCATGAAGGCTTCTCTATCCTCTGATACAGATGAACCTCAACCAGACCGGTCAGCAGGGGTAGACAGTAACAAGGAACTGATCCAAAGCAAAGATGGCAATACAGGACTACCAAGGAACAAACCCCCTTGTGGTGTGGCACCCAACCCTATCCTCTCTGCACAACATGCTTTCTGGAAGTGATAGTAGACCTGAAATGCTACACCTACCTCGGTGTTTCAGTTCAGGATTGTGCTTCTAAGAGCAAATCGCCCACTTACCTCACTTTGTCTTGCACCACAGAGGGCTTTCTGAACTGAAATTCTGAATTTAAACTGAAATTAGTTTGAACTTAATCCTTTCTGGATGAAACTAAGCAAGAAGGTATACCACAGAAAAGCACCCAGATCAAAATAATTATTGTTCTGCTCTCAGAAATATAATTTCAGTGCTCACAACCAGATCAGAATTAGTCTAAAGTAAAAAACTCTCAAAATGCATTCAGCGTGGACATCAGGTCTCACAGCATTTCACCATGCAGACCTTGCTCCCTCTGGACCACAGTACTGGCTGTTGTAGACATGTTAGCTAGTGTGTCAAGGGAAACAGAAAGCCTAGAGTCCCTCAGGTGCTTCGCCTAAGTGTCTGAGCCATCTTGCAATCAGATTTCAAAGCACTGAATATTCATTACACTGAATTCAATCAATCTTTATTGTATACAGAAGTGAAACTGCAAAGTATTCTACAGGCAATTTCTGTTAAGTAATTTTTATTGTCATTTCCATTACAACTGCAAATAGAAACTTCCTTCTAATGTTTTCATAGCAGTCTCCCACTTGAGCTGTTATCATGAAATATGTTTTCTGTCACAAAGTACTGAGGACAGCACAGCACAGATGGGATGGGCAATATAAAATTATTTAGGAAATGGATTCTATTACCAAATGGTTGAAGTGTTAAAAATTAGGAGAAAGGGTGACAAGATTATCTTACAAAAAGGATGCAGAGGAAGATGGATTACTTCTAATGAGATTTATTCACTGATTTTCTTTTTCTTAGAGTTGAGACTTAAAAGACTATTAAAAATAAGAAAATGAATTTTAATTACAGAG
The DNA here is from genome assembly GCF_003259725.1 of Athene cunicularia. Taxonomy (NCBI): domain Eukaryota; kingdom Metazoa; phylum Chordata; class Aves; order Strigiformes; family Strigidae; genus Athene; species Athene cunicularia. The sequence continues at coordinate 122,423,050 of NW_020799095.1, forward strand.
ATTATTTCCTTTTTCCTGGGGTTCTGTAGAATTTAAGGAGACACCAAAGGGTGATATCCAAAGATTGCTCTACAACATTCTATCAAACTGCAGTTGAAAACATACAGTTATTTATCTAATGATCAAATTAATTACTGTTCTTCTCTCAGAAACATAATTTTTGAAGGAATTCCTAACAATGGCCTTTTGCTTTCTAATGTGACTCATGGAGGGTGCTAGTTTAGGCTACAGCTGGCATTAATCAACTGGCATTAATCAATCAAACTGGCTAGTTTAGGCTACAGCTGGCATACAGCTGGCATTAATCAATTAATCTGGAGTGTGCACTGATCTGATGCTTGTCATCGAAATAATGAAATATTTTGTCCCTCCAAACAGGAAGGCTTCTCAAGCACATGCCTAAATCAAAAAACATGTTGTCCTGCTATGGCAATGTTCCAGAGATGCACCAATGGTTACAAGATGTGCCTAGCACTGGCACAAAATTGGACTTCATGTGATGGTTCAGTACAAATTCTTCTGAATCAGAAGACAGTCTGCAGAAAAGGCATAAAAATGCCTTACAGAACAAAAAGATAATAGCCTAGCACACCATATTTTAACAAATGGTTATCATCCTCAGTGGGAACAAATAAACCATAAAAATATTACTGCAATTGATAGAAAAAGAAATCTCTCTTCCTTCACAGGCACCTTCCTCCTATGAAATCAAATATTACTCAACCACTAAACTTTCCAAATAAACTGTATAAGCTCATCTTTGTTTTAACTGATACAATAATTTTATTTTTACATTAAAATTAAAGCAGTTGTGTATTCTGCGCTCCCCCCCCCCCCCCCC
>NW_020799095.1:122423940-122442680 GCF_003259725.1 Athene cunicularia
CCCCAATTGGTTCCCTGGGAATACCGAGAAAGAATTTTCTACAAAATCCAATCCCATCTGATAGATTTGTTGGGAATTTTCATATTGCATATGATAAAGAAGATTATTTTTGTATCAGCCTTCTCTTGCTCCATCAGAAATAGTGAATAAATGACCTGAATAACATCTCACAGTCCAACAGCAGTAGCAAGAGTTATTGGTTTTGAAATAGAAAATTAAACTATTCTGAAGTTAAAGATTTTGACTTCAGATAAAGCCTCTGCTTTGTTATTAACAGTTCTGGAGAAATGCATTTAAGATTTTCCAGTAATCCATAATTCCTATTTACTGGTATTTGAAAATCACCATAGGCTTTTCCTCTGGGATGTTCATTTACTTCTACTGTTAATGTGAAAAAAATGCATGTCTGTTTATCAGTCCACATGGTAAATAGCCAGTGTTTAGTCAACAGTCCTTAATTAATGTTCACAACATTTCTGTGAGGTTTTTTTAATTCCATTTTATCATCAAAAATTAATCCAAGATAGAATAAGGAAATTAATGGATAAAGTTTTCAACAGATTCGGTAGGAAATCTACAACTGTAAGCTGCAGCTTCCTGACACTCATGGCTATATACATGTCTTCAGATCCCACAGACAGGGCTAATAACTATTACCTCCCTCCCTGTCAAATGGCCAGGTACAACCCAAGGAGGACCTACAAATCAGAAGTTTTCCACGTTGTTTTGGAAAAAGAGTTTTTCCTCCTGTTTTCCTACTTAGTTATGAAAAATTGACTTCACTCATTGCTCTATACAAGTATACATGAAGGCTAGCTTCCCATGTCCTTCTATGGAGAAATTTTTGACTAAATTTCAAGGATAATGGTCTTCAGTAGAAGAATAATGAATAAGGGTCCGAATCAGGGAGGGAAATTATGTTTGATTTGTTGTCAACAAGAAGTTTCCTGACCTCCTACTTTCTGCCAGCACCACATGTTCACATTTTGAAAAATTTTTCAAGAACAAAATTATTCAAGCCCTGGAAGCACAAGCCCATCTCCTACAAAGGGAAATGAAGAAATCAGGACAACCTGGGTTGTTCTATGATACTATGAAAATCAGGATCCCATTGCAACATTAAGAGAAAAACTGAACACGGAAGCTTAACCTGTAAAGAGCTGAGCCATCTGAAATGATAATATTGTTGACATCAAATGGGGAAAAAAACAAAATCATAAAATCAGAAGTATTGGTAAGCCCTTGAAAATGTTTCAAAAGAAGCATGAAAGTAATGTTGAAAGCCATTTGCACAGATTGCACAGTGAAGTTCCCAAAATTGAATACGGGGCACCATGTAGTAAAATAATAAAGAAGACTAAGAACACAAGCAAATAATGAAAATACAGGAAAGTATAGGAGACACCAAGCTAAAAACAGCCAGCTCACATTATGAAGCACAAAGTATCTGACAAGAATTTGATGGTGATGCTATACTCAGGACTCTCGGTTTTTACTCAATCCCTGCCTTGCCAAAAGGGTTTTATTTTTGTAGTTTTGGGCCTATTGCTATTAAAACCCATGTAACGATGTATATTTACATTGTACTTTGTGACTTACAGCAAAGGACTCGTCGCAATGGTCTCACAGTTGAGAAGAGACATCTTTAAGTGTGTATGAGGGTGTATGAAGCATCTGCACAGAAAATGTGGTTATGTTTACAGCAATGAGGAATGCTTAGTATGGCTGAAGGGGTTTTTTTTGGGGGGAGGGAAGGGAGCAAGACAAGTCATTCCTGAAAGACCCTGGAGGGAAGGCAAGATCCTGAGAATGGCCCACTGACTTGAAGACCAACAAGGCTAATTTACTGATGGTTTAGTAATTGTCAGGCTTCAGTGAAAACCACAGAAACCCTTTAAAATCTCTATAAAAGGGGCCTGTTTTAAAGGGGCTGTCATTGTTGAAAGGGAAAATAATAGACTAATGGGACTAATTCTAAACCCAGCAGGTCTGGAGGTGAGTCCCTGCAGAATAGAAAGGGAAAGCAATCATGTCAGATGAAAGAGAACTTGTAAGGGAAGAATATTCTGCTGGGTACCATCAAGCCAATTGTGGACTAATGCACATCTCTCATTGCTGTCACTAATTTAAATAGGCTGAACATTCAATCACTATTATTATGTTATCTTTTTAGCTGAAGGTCGAACACATGGGCATTGAAACCTTACCATTTCTCCTGTACATGGAAGAATGTATGCCCCTACATTTGGTGTGTAATATTGCACTTCATACTGGTGTACTATGTACTGGTAACTAGAACTGAAGGATGTGTCTGAGCAAAAGAAAGCAGAAAATACTTTGGCTGGGTGGAGATTGCTTTCCAGTGAGTAAGGATATGTATCAACAAGGTAAGGAATGACATGTTCGCTCTCATAGAGCTTCCCTGTATGGACATACATGTATGGTTATGCTATGCCAGGGCTGTGGTCACCAGTGAGCAGTTCTTTTTATTGTGGTTCCTATGATTATGTATCATAAAACTGTATGGTGGAAAACAACAGAAGTCTCTGCAGGGCTCTTCCTTTATCTATGCACTCCATGATGCAGACATTGGGGAAAAAAAAAAAAAAATCACAAAGCAGAGTCATTAGCAGGAACCATAGTCATAATTCTGCAATTCCAAAACAAGAAGTTATCTCTGTTCTATAAGTTTCTCAAAGAATCATACAGTAATTTAGGTTGGAAGGAATTTAGGTCATCTAGGCAGACCTCCAGGAGCAGGGCCAGCTTCCAGTTTAATGAGGTTGCTCAAGGCTGCATCTAAGAAAGTTTCAAGTATCTCCAAGGATGGCAACTTTCCTAGGTAACTCTTCTTCCGGTGTTTCCCATCCTCACTGTGCAGAAATATTTTTTTTTATATATGTCTAAAAGATTTAATGTTTCTATATTGAAAGTAAAAATTCCTGAGTCTGGTCTTTTCAGCATGCCAAATAAATATATTTAAATAAACAAAGGCCCAGCTCTTTGCTAGAACTTGCAATACAATAAAATATTTTAATAGCTTATGCCTTGAAAAAAAAAAAAAAAACAAACAACAACAAAAAAAAAAAAACTAACAAAACTTTCAAGGACTCAGATTTTCTGAGTTCTTACTCTCCTAATCTGAACAATGGGAAAAGAGACAACAAATCACAGCTTTCCATCCTGATTTTTAAACTTAAAAAAAATCATCTTTGGGTCCTTACAAAAGGGGGATTTTGATGCATCTGATGCAGCATTATCTACTAGACAGCACACATAGTATGCTTCATCAGCACTCACAAACATTCACTAAAGTAGATTCAGATAATGTGTTAGAAATTATTACCGTTATTTTTATATGTATCCCAGTGTCTTAAAAGACACAGTTCTGCGATGGCCTATGCAGCACAAAACAGCATGAGGATTCTGCCAAATTTAAGCAATAATACAGAATCCTAATAGACACGGACATAGGCAAGGAGGAAGAGAGAAGAGAGAAGGTAAGAGGACTTCAGGTCTTCATCTCCTGACTTCTGTCCCATCACCGGGCTATCCAAATCACAGTCCCAGATGCCCTGTGGGGAGCGGAAGGCTGCAGGGTTGTGTGCCTCCTCGTCCCACCAGCACGTCCTCCACCACACACGGAGATGGCCTTGCCCTCCTTCCCGGCTACCCAACCTGGGCCTGCAATGACCTCAGGGCCAGGTGCCACTAGTGGACAACCAAGTAGACAAAAAGGCAGAGAGAGACAGCCCTGGCACAAGAAAGTGCTACACAGTAAACAATAATTATTGTGGATCTAAGCAGCACATAGAAATGTCCTTCTCTGTGTGACTGGTTTTAACTAAAAGTGAAGTATCCATGCCCATATCATTACAGTGTTTAGAGTGTCCATATACAAGTCAATGCAAATAATGTCATTGTGCCTTTTGTAGTGAAAAACTACGAGTGATCCAGCAATTGCCAAAAATCTGAGTGCACTGGGATAAAGCAACACGGTCTTTTCTATAACTATAGATGTTTCTTGAACTAATTTCTGTTTGGATAAAAAAAATATCTTTCAGAAAACACTGACTTGTAAAAATGCCAATGATGGTAAAACCATCAGAACCTTTGGGAAATAATTGAGATTATTAGTAACATCCATGGTTAAAAATTTAAACCATACTTAGAGGCTGAAATCACCTTCTTTTAACTTCTAGTCTCTACTTTTTTTTACACCTGGATCTGCTAAAATGAAGGTCCTATTATCAAACTTCGGTCCTTCACGTAAAACTATCCTGAAGTCATTTTTCTTCCTCCTCAGGGATCTCAATGGATTAGTCGACCTTATTCTTTTAATAAGTGGGTCCTGTCCTTACAGCTGTTGATGTTTTCACCGCTTGATGTTTCCTCAAGGACATTTACATAATAGTTCACTCTGACTCCAGCAGCTGAAGCAGGGCACACCATGGTAACAGGCCCACAATTACTTCTGCAATCTCTGACAGCATTACAGCAATCATTGCTGTGTGAATGGGATAAACACAGTTACTGACAATCTCAGGAAGAAAACTGGGAAAATTATTATATAAATACACATCATGGTCTTCCATCTTAAATTCAAAATCATCTAAGACAAAACACTAACTGAACCAAATATTTGTATTTCACTTCACTGTTAAGGTTACATGTGTATATAAAGAGGTAATCTGGTTTTATCCAATAAAAAGAATGATGCAATACAGGTCTAGGGATATAGAAATGTAAAAGCAGACATTTTCAACCTTAAACAGTATTCTTTTTCTCTCTACTTCTCTCTCTCACGCATGGAGAAACGCTGCTCTGAAACACACTGCAAAATGAATCAATGCACCATTGCAGTAATGGGAGTGGGACTGGCACCTGAATGCCAAATTTTGGAAAATACAGATTGATCCTAACTCTTCCAAAAGGTATAATACCCCTCACCCAAGGCTACAAGGATCCTGCATGGCTCTCATTGCTATTACTTGAATGTGTGTCACTCCCGTTGCTTCCTCACTACAGAATTTCCAAAGTATCTGCAGGAGGTATCAAATTAACTCCAGATTTCAAAGCGATACCCAAGGAGAGGCACTGAATTTCATTTGGGTTTGCTTTGAAGCAAAGACCTTCAGGCATGAACCCCAGAGTTTCCTAAACTTGAGCGAAGCTTTCAGGAAAGCTGCCTCAAGTTAGTAATAAAAGCCAATGTTAGGAAAGCTTTCAGTGTCAGAAACCACTGTAAGTAGTTCACCAGTATCACCTAAAAGTAAAATATCCCTGTAAAAGTGTAATCCTTGGTATAAATCCTGAGTAAATCCATGGAAATGTGTCTGATGACTGCAGCTGGTCAGAATTGTTCTATATGACTTGATAGTTATGTTATTCGGGGAGTCAACAGACTACAAAAACTCTACTGATAAACCAGTGGAGCTGCTGAGCATGACTATTAATTGTTCCCAGTTCAGTAAGATGAGGGAAACAAACACAGGAGACCTGTGAAAGCTAAGCCTAGCATCCACTGTGGGATGTTCAGCAACTAGCTTTCTGGGATGCTGTTGCTGAAATCCTTCTGAGCCAAAATTCTTCAGAGATCAGCTCTGCAAGCCTTGGCCAAGGAGGCCACTAGTGCAGTATAGCCAGGTCTCTCCTCCTCCCTGGCCCCTGATGCCAGTTGCTGCTCAATCACAGACACCTGTTGGGGCTCTGTGTGTTTCCAATTCTTCTGCAAAGCACAGAAGTGTGGTTTCACTCATGCTAAGCAAGTAATACATGCTCTCTGCTCAGGCCTCAACTCTTTGTACTAGTATCTGCAGGCCGCAGGACTGAACCCAAGCTTATTCACAGTGTACGAGACTTTGGCTTGAAAGTTGGCACCCTAACGTGCAAAGGATTTATGGCACATGACTGTGCATAACAGAATCAGATTGTTATTCCAAGAAATTGGACCCAATCTCATCCCGACAAAGCTAGTGGTAATTTTCCTAATTAACACATTGGGAGCAGTCCTCATGAACTATACTGAAATTTAGTTTTCCATTAGCCTCTGCAGGGCTGCAGTTTTACAACATAACAATTGTTCAAATATCATTTCATTTTAAAAATTATAGTTTTAAGATGTGTCATGGGTTTTGACATTTGATAAATTCATTATACATTTTACTATGTGTTCCTGCTTAGGTGTTAATGTGCAAAATCCCACAAATGCAACAAAATACAATAAAACTTCTGACTTAAGATATTAATTAGGTGATTAAACTGTCACACAAGATTTGTTTGTCCTTTGTAAATTAGTAGTTCAATCCTCACAATTTATAAGCAGAACAAATCATAAAACAAAAGGCTTGGTTCACTATAAAAACCGCTAAGGTTTTGCACAGGCCAAAGCAGCCATGGAAAATTGATTTTCCACGGCTTATTCAGTCTTGAATAGGCTCTGCTTCATAGAAGATTTTTTTACTGAGTGAAGCCAAAACTCATTATAGCTAAGACCTTTAGGAACAACGTGTGTTTGCTCCATTATTTTTAATGTCATCAACATCACATTTTAATCTCATGTATTAAAGTGGGAAAAGCAAAAAGATATATTTCCATTTTATTACCAGGGTACAAGAGGAGACTACACTAGATCTTCAGTCAAACGCGGACCGTGGAAGAAGGAAAATTATTATTCATTATTCCTCACAGGATAAACCATGGGTGAAGAGCAGGTTTAAGGTAAAGTGAAGCAAGGCTTTTTGTAGAGTGTACAGTTGTGGAACTCGTTATCATCAGATCTAAGGACACATAACGTGTTACACATAACACATAAACAGCCCTAGACAAATCTGGAGAAAAGGACATTAAACACAGTCATTCCAGGTGCTGCCTAAGAAGCCTCTTGACCAGTGATTGCCAGAAGCTGGGAAGCCCTTGAGCAACCTGGTCTTTCCTCAGCCTCACCTTCTTGTGGGCCTGAGAAGAACCTGTGCTACATCCCTCTGTACATGTTCTTTTCTTACACTGTTAACATCCTGGCTGGTATCAGAAACAAGTTAGAGGTCTACTTGGATGTTTGAGTTGAGTTGGTATGGAAATATCATGTGATCCAAGATAAAGTCAACAGTCTTCAGTAGCTTCTCTGGTCGTTGAATTGGTCTAGTTAATTTTTCCAGGATTATCACAAAGAAGTTCACACACCTGAATAATAATAACGTAGGGCCTGGGAAACCTGCATTTTAGAAGTGCTACAATTTACAATCAACACAAAAAGCACCAGCTGCTCACCCAGCTCTTGGCAGAGACATGATCTCATGGAGTCAGAGTGTTTAAATCCAGAAGTGCCATTTGTGATCAGCTAATCTGATCTACTTATCACAGGCCATTACCTTTGTACTGAGCTCAATAACTTTGTGTTTGACTTAAATACATCTTCCAGAATGACATCCCATCTTAATTTGAAAATGGGAGATGGGGAATCCATCTCTTCCCTTCATCATGTATTTCAATGATTAATCACTCTTTTCTGTTAAAAATGGGCATAGAATTTCTAATTTGAATTTGGCTGCTGACAGCTTCCAGCCATTGCTCCTCTAGTACTAAGAATTTTCTTATTGTTAATATGCTCACACATTTTAATGAGGTCACCTCTGAGTCTTGTTTTTAATTCACTAACATGCCAATTTCTTTATTTCTCATGGGATGAGGTACTTCTCACAGCTCATGAATCATTTTGGTATTTTTTTCTCTTGCTCTCTCAAAACTTTGAACAGTTTTAAAAATATTCCATTTCTGTGCAGAGAAGTAAGACAACTCCACACTCCTATCAGGAATCAGTTTATCAGTGGACATCCTACTGTTGACTGGAGCATGGAAACTGGATTCCTTTGGATGCAATAAAATTATATGAGAAGTCTGACAGTCACTACATAAGAGGATTTTTAATATACGAAGGTTTAGTTGAGCACCCAGATTCCAAATTTCCTAGTGAAACATGCTGACTGTCAAGATGTGGCATTTCAAAAGTTATATTACCACATGACCTCAGTTTCCATAACTATAAAATTGGAACAAAATGTTGTTAACCCTGACACACCAGGGAAAAAGAAAAAAAATGCTTGCTGTATTACTGTCATAGCAATTCCATCCTTCACCACAACCATGCCACCTAAATCTTAAAAAATTAATTTTATGCTACATTCCTTTCTTCTCTAGGGGATATTCAAAGCAAATTCTTAGCCTCTAGAACCACCGTAGACATAGGAAAAATTTTTAACTTACTGCTACAATGGTGAGATTTATAACTACTGAGATTAAAAAAGGGCGTGGGCTGTACTATATAATTTCAGACCTATTGAATTTTGCAAACTTTTAGCTGACAATTCTCACTTTAGAATCACTGCTGCCATAATTGCTACTTAATAATTCCAATTTAAATCCATTACTGAATTGAAAATTTGAGCTTTTCAAAAAAATGCCTTATTTACTTTCCAAATTATTCCTTTTTAGCAATAGATACATGGTTTCTCAGAAGTGATGGATGCTGCATTCCTTTTGCTCCTCAGGATTCTTATCGTCCTTTCAGGCAATTGAATTTCTTCCATTTGTAAAAACTATTAACAGAGGAAGGATTGAAAGTAAACCCCAGTGACTGGAATCAGAACTGTTTTGGAAATACAGGAATACTTCATTGATCCATATTAATACCTATGAATCCCATTTTTAAAATTGTGTTTGCATAGTCTTAGGAATTAGAACTTGAGCAATATAATAAAAAAAGCTCATAAGGGATATAAATTCACTGTATTCATGTAACAGTTTTCTGTAGGATACACTTCAGCTTGAACTAACTTGATGCTTTGATTTTTGGAAACGCCCATTTTTTGGAAATGTGACCACATTTGCCTAAAGGTTGATTAACCAGAGACTGAAGAAACAACAGCAGGCACAGCATCTTTATCCAGAGAGGGACTTGCTAGACAGGTTTCCAAAAAAAAAAAAAAAGGATCTACTTTAAATCAGATGTGAAGCATCATTTGTCAGTAATCTTAAATGGCACTATTAAACTGATGCTAGTAGATATGAAAATACTAATAAAATTTGTGACTTCATAAATAATTATTTACAGAATGACTCAGATAAAGTAATAGCCCTTTCCCAACTTAAAAATTCATGAACTGATGACACTCTATTGATTGAAGCATTTACTGCACCTTCAATAGGTCTCATTAATGAAACTGTTCACAGAATTAAACACAGTACTGAGCAGGATGACACTATGCCCCAGTCTGCAAACATTTCCACACTCAAACAGTTTCATGCTCATAGACTGGTGTACTGAAAAGCCTACTGCTTCTCCTAGTGAAGTCATGAGTGTTTCTGATTAACTCCAGGTATCTTATCCTTACCTACATATGAATATAAAGCTACTTATGAGACATGTAAATTGCAGGATCTGATACTTGAAGAAACAACACTATTAAAAATCAGACGTGAAAGAATACTTGGTTTGTTTATTTTATCAGTTAATTTTAAATCATTACTACAGCCATGAAGAGGATCAGAGGGCTGGAACACCTCTCCTGACAAGACAGACCAAGAGAGTTGGGGTTGTTCAGCCTGGAGAAGAGAAGGCTCCGGGGACACCTTATAACAGCCTTCCACTACCTAAAGGGGGCCTACAGGAAAGCCAGAGAGTGACTTTTTGCAAGGGCATGTAGTGCTAGGAAGAGGGATAGTGGCTTTAAACTGAAAGAGAGTAGATTTAGTTTAGATGTAAGGGAGAAGTTCTTCACTGTGAGGGTGGTGAGACACTGGCACAGGTTGCCCAGAAAAGCTGTGGCTGCCCCCTCCCTGGCAGTGTTCCAGGCCAGGTTGGACGGAGCTTTGAGCAACCTGGGCGAGTGGAAGGTGTCCCTGACCATGGCAGGAGGAGTGGAACAAGATGATCTTTAAGGTCCCTTCCAATCCAAACTGTTCTATAATTCTGAAATGTAGACGGTCAATGCAATGCAATGGAACCTATGTCACAGATCTGGAAAAATAAATTTGTTATATTTTGCAAATAATATAAATTTGCATTTTAATATGTTCCAATACAAAGTTATAGAACAAGCAATACGCAATCTAACAGAGAACAATAACGGGAGAGCAGAGTCTGTAGGCCCCAGTGTAGAAATGGCATGAACTTTTAAGCAGCTACATTATGGTAAGAAAAGTTAATAAAATTTTTGAACACATCAAAAGAAAAGAAATGAGCAAAAGCAGAAAGGCAGTTTTTGCCTGTTGAAGAGATCTTTTTAGAATAATATGTTCCTGTCTACTATCTTTTTTTTAAAAAAAAAAAAAAAAATGTTAAGAAGGACAAAAATGGAATAAGAGGCATAAAGCTCGGGCCTAAGATAATGCCTTAAAGCAAGAAACTTCAGGGGGCAGATCACCTGGGTTTTTCAGGAAAAGGACTGAGAAAAGACTGGAAACTAAACCAGAAGACTAAAACAGAAGACACAAAGAAAACCAGAAGACGGACTCAAAAGGCAGAGAAATTCAAATTAAAAACTAGAGATCATTTTTCACAAGGACTAGTGGATTTTTCATCTCCCAGTGCCTCGGGTGAAGACTAGATACCTTTCTAGAAAAGTTTTAGGAAAATATGAGTAATTTTGCCAAATGTTTTTTAGAATGTAAAAGTAACTGTAATGTTACTTTTGTTAACTGAATGTAAAAGTAATCAATACATAAAAGAAAGAGACTTTACGATTTACTGTTCTGTTCTGTCCATCTGCAAAGGTAGAAAGGTCAGTGGTGCAAAGATTTTAGCTACAGATCAACAAAGTTTTCTGGCTCAATGAGTCCTGTTGTCAGAATTTCACTGCTAACCAGACATCTAACACACAATTTCAGAAGATCCACATTTTGAAAGAATGGAATTTGATCCTTAGCTACCTCTTCAATCTATAAATCCACGAGTTTAAAGTTGTCTTCCTGAAAGTCGTATCAATACATTTGTAGTACCTTCTACATATTGCATGATCTCATGCCACATATACACTGCAATTTTTAATGCAACAGCCTCAAAAGGAGATGAGTTTACAGCCTTAGTTTTCTTGGTTTTGTGAGCTTCAGTCAGCACCAAAATGTTACTTATACTTTAGAGAGTGTTAGACTACCAAGGACAGCAAATACTTTTGGGTTAGCAGCTGGATTTTCTGCTGCAAACCATCATAAAAATATAGTACTCTAAATTCTGAAATTTGGGGTAATGAAATATTTCTAATTCTAAAATTGACTTAATTCTAAAAGCTACCAGTCTTTGGAAGATGATATCCTATAGTCATCCACAGAATACAACTGTGACTAGCAACAGAAGTACATATTCATCTGCCAGCGTAGATTCCTACTTGAATCTTCACTAGAAAGGAAGTGCTCTTCATCTTACAACCTCATTTTTTCCCCAGGAACTTCCCTCAACCATCTCTCTTTTTCAGCCTTCATTTAAAAACAGCTTTCATGTGCTGAGTGGAGCTGTAGTGTGTAGGTTACCAACACTATGACACATCCAGACTTCTCTACATACCAGCTTCTCTGAAGGAATGTAAGTCCACTCCAAAATCCCACGCTTCAAAGAACTTTTGAACAATTTGAGTTTAAATTTAAAAACCAGTATGAAAATGCACTCCTAGCCAGTCCCATGCAGCTGCTGAACGGGAAGTTTTAATCTAATGTGATTTTCCATGTTTGATTATTACAATGGCTACATACCATGGAGTCATTGACAAAGGAAGGCAGCTTTTGCTCTTCTTTTTTTTCATTTTCTGGCTAAAGTTAGAGCCCTTATAGGACCTGATTCTAATAGGATCTGACTGAATAGGGAATCAGAAGTCAGACAGAAATTTTTCAGTCCTAGAAAAGATAAAAGTGAGTTACTGCTTTAATTGGCTGTTGAATTAGCTCATATGAATAATCGCTCAGTCTTTTCAAGTTCTGTGGTTTAATAAGACTCCCTCTTACTTCTTTGTCTGAAGATTTACTGGAAAATATTCATTCCTTCTGGACATAGTGATTACATTCAAACTCCAGACAGTAAAAAAGAAACAGCTATGCAAAGCAAAAAGCATAAAAATATAGGCTGCTGGTAGCACTGGTTTTTTTACCACCTTCTCCATATAGCAAACATTAAGACCCGTTTCAATGATGTTACAGGGAAAAAAATGAGGGGGCACTTGCTGACATGGGACTGCACCATACAGGCCTTGCAGAGTCACATATAAAAGTAAAAACAAGAAAAAGCAAAAAGGGACAGAACAGATGTATGCCAGTCAGTAGAACCAACACCCATGTCACAGAGCTGAAACTCAAGTTGTACATGGACTTTTGTATAGTAAGTTCAGAGCTGGACAAACAAGCATGAGGATAAATTTTATGTGATCCAAAAAAGGTCCGACAGGACCTCCAAGCAGACACTAACAAAAAACATTTTTTGTGTATCAGTAATCAAAAGTAAAGGTCAATACAAAAGGAAACAATTCTTTATTGTCTCTAAGCAATTTTTGTTGTTAGTAAGCCAATAGCTCCCTACCTGCACGAACTCTTACTATAATACCCTTTTCCTTGCAATCAATAGCATTAAACATGTTTATCTAATTTCCAACCAAGCTCAAGCCATTAATGCATTGCCAATATCTTCCATGGCACCAATTAGATCTCTGCCTCAGCACTATTTACCCCGAGTGTACCCAACCATACTACTCAGAGGCAGTGGGGCATACTGTGGAGAAAATTCCCACAAAAGATGAGAACCTTCAAAAACTCCATCACCTTCTAATCTCAGCACAAAGAGCACTCATGAACCCTACACACTTTAAATAGTATAGCCATTATACTCATCACAAACCTGAAACTCCATACTCTCCAAACATACAACCCTCTCCTGTACAAGAGTGATAAAAAGATCTGATATCTGTATTTTGACACAGTCTTTAATCACTATTTTTGCATAGGACCACTGCTTCATTCACCAAAGAGCTAATCAATATTTTGCTTTCACCTCATAACTCACTGTGTGACCCATGCTTTGTTTATTAACCATTATTCAATTGTGTTATGATGGCAGAATTATTAATTTCCTCCAGGGCTTCTCAATACTGCTCATCACTTCAATATTGAAGTGCTGCACAAATGCAAATTAATTCAGCTTCACAAAAATCCACAGTGGCCAAGAAAAGGTAGTACTGCTGTCTAAAACATAGGGTGTGGAGGCACAGAAAAATTAAAGGCAGAGATATTCACTGATTTTAGATGTCCTGTCTGAGGCATCATAGATATAATTTAAAAGTATTTAACAATATTTCAAACACAGAGGTTGCAGCATCAGCCACAGGTGTGACTGCTGAGCAAATTGGATTTAGGATTCTAAAGGTAATTATTAAAAGTTAGATAATTAGAAGCTATTAGATTATTAGAGCTTCCACATACAGAGATCACAAAACTGGTTTAAAGGGCTATATTAGCATTAGATAGGAAAAGTCCAGTGCAACAGTGCATTATTTCAGTCACATGACCATCCTTTACCCTGCCTTGCTTCATTCATTAATGACTTCCCTGCTCAAGCAATAAATGAGGCAGGAGTCATGTGGGCATCACTCATCTCTCCTGCACAGACCTAGGACATCCCTAGAGCAGGTCCATCATGCACAATGCTTGAGCCAGAAATCCTGCATAAAAACAAAATGTGATCACACATGTATCATAAGGGGATCGAATTAAGGTTGCCAAGCAACCACCTCCCCACATTATGCCACAAATCCTTGTCCTTCATCTCTTCAGCAAACAAATGCCAGGCCCTGTCTCACAACCCTACTCTTTCCCTAGTCTGCTGCTGCGACCCTAATTACCCGTGGTCCCAAAGGCTTCTTCACTGCAGTTTCTTTGTCCTGACAGTACCAGCTTTCCTCGTTACTCCAGTTGTTATGCTGTCTTTGTGTTCTTCATAATTAGCATTTAGACCATCCCATTTCCTATTTCCTTGACCAGCTCTCAGTCCCAAAAGATGAGACAGCCACTGTTAAAAAAAAAAAAAAAAAAAAAAGAGAAACTTAAGAGATTTGTGTTAAGATTTTAGCAAGTGTCTCCAAAAGCAATATAAAGTACAGTGTTTTCTAAAGCATTAAAATGTTGCCAAGTTTAAGCAGATTTTTACAGTGAAAAGGCAGTCCATCTCTCTGCCACCAAAACAGTTGCTTGCCAGATTTCAATTATCTATTGCAGAATAGGGTATGCTACTGCATTTCCAAGAAAAGATCACCAGAATGAGCAAAACATTGTCATATTGCATAAAATTTATCCTCAAAACCAGCTAAGACATCTCAGCTGACTTTTTCCAAACACAAACAATAATCAATGGGCATGCAACACTGAAAATGTCAGATTAAGAAGTCTGGCAAAGCTGTGAGCAAAAACAGTTGTTAAATGAAATTTCCTGTAAACTTTTTAATGCATTAAAATCAAGACTAGAAATAAAAAAGTTCTCCTACACTTCACTCTCGAAGTGGTTTTCTGCAACCGTTTCCCTGTAAGTGTGAATTTCACCCAAATGAAACTAATATCTTCAAAGTCTGTTTTATCTATCCTCAGCATATTTTTACTTTATCATCATCTGTTGTCATTACTGTGATAAATCACCAAGTAAGTCAAAATAAATTTGAGTTGCAAAAAGAATAGATAATGAGCCTGATATCAAGAACTGGATCCTTGTTAGAGAGACAACAATAACGCTTACTGTCCTAAAACACACATACTTATGGATATGTCTGACAACATAGAAAAAAATGGTCTAGAATATACTTGGAGCATCAAATGGTCTTTTGGTCTTCTTCAAGGGGTGTGAGACAAAAGCCATGATGAAACAGCTGATAACCAGGCAACAGACACAAGAAATCTAGTCAAGCCAAAGAAGAGTAAAACCAGCAAAACAAAGTTAAAATAATCATGTACTTTCTCACTGCAAACGGTAAGGGAGACAGAGCAAAGTGAATTAGGAACTTTGCTGCATAATTTTGATTTCTTGTTACACCAGAAACATTTTGCTATTCAGAAAAGTACAGTCAGGAAAACAAATCAGAAATGTGCCAGTATATACCTTATTTCAATAGGACTTTGACGACACTTTCAAACTAGGCCTGTGGGTTTTGGAATGACTTGTGATTTAGATCTGCTGAATATTGGCACTTTTGTTTCTCTATGTGAACCTCTGAGGTGCAGCAGATGGCATTGTCTCCCATCAGCCTAATCTAACTCCTCTGCATCATCTACTTGTCTCCTTACATTATAAAAGGAGAATTGGATCTGGTATTATTCCCTCCATTACTTTTTACTTTAAATAGTGAATTACCCTGTGATTCTAGGACTGAAAGCATACTTAGTTGCCCACATCCAGATAAACTTAATAGGTCTTTGTAGGACACATGCTTAAAATAAACAAAAGACATTGCCTCTTTACACAGCAAGGAGCCGCACTGTGGAACCAACTGCCATGGGACTTTGTGGACAATGTAGAATAAAGATCTGTCAAAGGGTCACTGAGTAGGAAAACTGTATCAGACTCAAGCATTTCCTGAGAGCAGTCAGTGGCTGGAATGATCCCTGGGAGGCTACAGCACATGCTTCTACACTCAACCTTCCCTCAGCCCCCAGTGTTCACCTACAGCCAGTGATAACACGGGGAGGCTGGACTACTAGAAGGTTTCTGAATGTACAGAAATCACAGGAAGACCTCAAACTGCATATACTGGGAGAATAACAGGAGCCTTATCACACATGCTTGCTCTCTGCTGCCTTATTCCTAAGCCTATGTTTATGGCAGCGTTTCCTGTATGGTTTCCCATTTCAGAGACGGGTGTCAGCTCTTCCCTAAAAAAAAACCCAAACAAACAAAAAAAAAAAAAAAAAACCCAAACCCCTCTGAACAGTGAACAAAAGAGGAAAGAAATTAGGGAAAATAAATGCAAGGTAATATGGAAGTAGAGACAAGAAGGCAGGGGACAGTCAAAGGATTATAAGTGTAGAAAATAGAGATTCACAGGGGGATGTCAAGCTGAGCATCTCTAACTCCTGAGAGCACTCTGAATGTGGGCAAGGATGTAGGGAGACTGCCCAGTGGTGGCCTACCCAGAGATAGGTCAGAATGAGAAAACCAAAATAGGCCCACAGATCACAACCATTCAGGTTGCCTCCTCTAAGAGATGTTGATGACAGGTTCACCCAAGGCAAGAACACCACTACTAGAAAATCCTGTTATCTGGTGGGGCCTTGGAAATGGAGGATATACAATTTACAGGCTATTGCTTAGATGGGCCTTTGGTCTGATCCCACACAACAGTTCTCATGGTCTCATGAGCATGCTGTCCTCATTCAGAATCACACAGGCTTTCATCTCAATTTGCCCCATCCTTCCCCACAAGGCCTATGGTGGTTTATGTATTTGCAGCATAGGACAGAGTCTAGATGCAACAAAGTCACCCCCATCATGCAGCCTTGCACAGCTCTAGCTCACATCTCATGGACAATGGCGCTGAAGATCTCATATGTACAATCCCTGTGTTAGCATTAAGCCATTGCTTACAGATTTCTAGGGGGAAAAAAAAAAAAAAAGTATCCACAAATACCATTATTCAGTTTCCCCACGGTGATCCTGAATGCTGCTGAAAGGAACACTATGTGCAGCCGCGCAAGTATAAAAGCCTGCATGAAACCAGGCAAGCACTAAAGCTGCACTATTCCAACGTGTATATGGAATGAGCAGCAACTGAAATCACTAATGGTGACATTGTTTGTAGCTGGCTTATCAAACCACTATCAAGCTTTAACAAGATGATTTTTAGATAGGCTATTCCCAGCAAAAAAGCACAATTTCAGAAGCAGAGAAATGCTAATAGAAATGTAACAGCACGTTACTGCTTCATAACTCGAATGTTACTTCGGAAAATTAAAGGCTAAGAAAAATATAATTCAAGAAGAAAATGGGACCATGCTTCATATATAAAACACAGTTACGCATATGTATCAGTGCTCTTTCTTTCTCCCTATGCTTTCAGTACACAGCTAATCTTTTCATCTGCTTGGTATATTTATAGCGTTCTGCAGAAAATTTCAGAAAAGTTAGAAAAAAAGCCAAAACTTCACAAAAACTACAAAATCACATATGCATGTGTTCGTAGTCTCACTAAATTTCACATTAAAATACACAGAATTTAGTTGCTTACAGATACACAAACTATGCTAACATCTTCTAATCTATACTTAACCTGCTGTAAAGAACAAGGCTAGACAAAAGATTTTTCTTCCCCTGTTAGGAAAATATTCTGGCAAACATTCCTGAAAAAAAAAAAAAAAAAAAAATTAAAAAAAAAAATTGTATCCATGCTTTCAAGAGCACAGAGGACTGTGAAAAGGTTCTGTTTTAGGAGAACAGGATGAAAACAAAATATCAAATAGTGCTCACCAAGGGAGTACCATCCATCTTGTTATGTATGTAGGCAGTCTGGTGGAAAAAATAGCATGTAAGTATATAATTAAAATTTGTTTCATGATATGTATGCATAGGAAGGGTAATTGAGGTTGCACAGGCACCATTCTTCTCTGACTTTTGAGGACTTCATTGTACAGTCTGAATAATATCTTTTACCATAGGTTTTGGTGAGGGGTTGGAAGCAATAGGGATGAAAACAAGCTAATCATAAATTAATTTCTGATTTGTTTTTATATTGCATAGACACAGAGAGAAATTGCTCCAGGAAGCCTAAAGAAGTAGCAGTGACCAAAGGAAAAAAAAAAAAAAAAAAAAAAAAAAAAAAAAAAAATAAGGTGCTCTAAATAAGGTCCATTACATTTCCTAATGACAAAGGCTAAGTGTAAACAAGTCTCCCAAAAGTCAATAAGCTGAATTTCTCAAGTTATTTAAGAAAGCTAAACAAGGCTGCACAGTCTCCCAGCCTACGCAGCAGACACAAAGCACAGGCAGAGCGTAAGAGATTCATGACCTTCTCCCATCTCTGCCATTTGCGTTATTTCAGTGCCAATGTAGCTAATTTACCTAGCAACAATAGTCTTCAAAGTGCTGCATAAACATTTGTCTTTACAGTATCCCCTCCCCTTCCCCCATGCCTGCAAGGGGGTAACAAGTAGGATCCTTTCTAATAAATGGAGAAAAGAACAAATGGGAAAAAAGAACAGAAGCTTTCCAATGATCTGCCCAAGGCTACAGAAGAAGTGTTCAACAACAGTGGGATGAAAGCCCCAGTTACATCCCACTGCTATTTAGAAGCAGTTAAGGAGTGCTTTGCTCAGCAGCACATCCTTACAGCCCCTACACCCACAGACCTGGAGGTAGGCCGGGCTGCAAAGGCATTTTCATGTCAATCAAGAGAAGGCCAGCCTGCAAAAGAAGACAAGTCCTAGCCTTGCGAAGGCATGCTGGAGCTCAATTCATGCTCCACTAAAATTTACGCGAAACACAACATCTAAGAAGTGTCAGTGGATCAGAAATGATCTATGGAGTGTCTATTAACTGCTCCTGCATACGCCAAGGGTTTGACATGACAGTGATTGCCATGGCATTCCTTGCGCCGCTTTCTCGGCAGCCCTGCCCCAGGAGCCTGGCACCCCCTTTTTGGGTGGGAGCCGAGCTGACCCCCCTCACCCCTGGCCCGACAACCCGCGGCCGCGCCGGCCGGCTCCCTGGGCAGAGGCTGCGGAGGGGCCCG
>NW_020799095.1:122442730-122445464 GCF_003259725.1 Athene cunicularia
GAGCTAGGCTGGGCGGGACTCTCCGCCCGCTGCCCCGCCGAGCCAGCCCCCTCACCCCGGCATGCACCCGCCTGAGGCCTGGGTAGTGCCAGCCTCGCCGGGGTACTGGGGGCCGGGGGGCTGTCTTTCGGTTAGGGCGAGGCTACCCAGCCCTGTGAGGCGTCCCTCGCCCTCTGCTCTTGTATGTACAGCACTTGGTCGTTTCTCACCGTTTCCGTTCAGGGATAAGCTACTCTCACTACAGACATCCCGGCACAATTAGATCTCCGTCTCCTGCTCACCCTACCCCGCATGCAGCCACCCAGCTGAAGGCCCAGAAGTGTTTCACCCCAAAAGGCGGCAGAGCCCCCAGGACGGCCGCCTGCCCGCGCTCCGTGAGGGCAGGGCCTTCCAGGAAGCCAGATCACCCCCTGCATCCCAGCAAACCCGCCTCACCCCCCTCCTGCCAAAGAGCTGCCTCAGCAGGGAGCCATCGCAGCATCTGCCGTGCTGTGCCAGCGCACACGCGGGGTGAATCACACACGTCTCTCTGCACGCAGTACAGTTTGGGGGTTTTTCTCTCCTCAAATTCACCTCCAGACTTTACTATTATTATTTAAAGAAAAAAAAACACACACACACACAATAACAACAACAAAAAAACCTAGTTCCTGCAATTTGGAAATTGTCAAGAACGACTCAGAAGAGAAAACTGGCCTCAGACTCACACCCTAGGCCCTGCTTTACTCAAAGATGTTGTTTACTGACCTCAAGGAAGCTCGACAAGCATAATCCTCCATTACCCGTTCTAGGGAAGCACACAGAGAGGAAGAGCACGACAGTGACAGCACACTGCACACTGTGCAGCTGCAAAAGGCACCACTGAAGCAAGGAGAAGGGTGCCAACGCCCTGCCTGCTCTGGGAGGACATGGGTCCACCCTGGAGACCTCTGCCCACTCTCCTACTTTTTTCACCCACCCATACACACCATGAAATAACTCCACGAGGGGTTTGGAGTGTCCTCCAAATGTTAAGCTGAAAATTTGCCCTATGCCCTGTCTGGCTGCAGCAGTGTAGGAGTCTATCACTGCAAGCTTTTGACAATAAGGCCAGTTTTCCCCTGGGAGGGGCAAATGCGCTCCAGATGGACACTGTAAGGATGAGAAGGTAGTATAAAGATGGAGTGTCATCTTCTTTGTTCCACCATCTTGGATACTGTCTCCTCTAGGCCAGCAACTGCTTCACACCCTAGGAGGTGTACAAGTAGATCCCATCACTGCCATGTTTATAGCAAGAATTTCAATTAGCCATCCTCATTTGTTTAGTGGCTGTCAGTCATGCCACTGGCTTTCCTCTTGCTGGGGATAGAGAATCCTTAAAATAAATGTAGAGAATCCTTAGAATGTATCCACCACCTTTCATGTAATAATTATAGGAGGTCCCATTCTGCACCCTTTATCAAGTGAATCAAGCTTGCAGCTTCCTTGTGGCTTTTGTTAAAGTACATCAGGGAAGGGCTTATTGACTTCTTTTCACATTTATCCTGGTTTTGGCCTTCCAGAGCCCTTTGAGAGGGAGAGCGGGTCCAGCTGACTTTCCCCAAGTCTTAGCAGAGTTCAAGTTGTCCAGGATTAGGTCTGAGGACACTAAAACAAATACTGAAATGCAGAAACATTCAGTATAAAACAATTGTATATAGTTATCTGTATACATTTGTAGGAAATGAGATGTAGACATAAAAATAACCTGAGCAGCTGTTTTACTGAAATGGTTTAAAAAATCCCTGCCATTGGTCCTTTTTTTTTTTTTTTTTTTTTTTTTTTTTTTTTTTTTTTTGAATTTGTGCATGTTTTACAGGTAGCAACAGCAGAGCCTTCAACACCAATAGGATTTTTTCATGTAAGACATAAAACATTTGACATGGAATGTACTACTAAAGCCAGACCGAGGGGGGAGAGGCATTCAAGGACTGATTTCCATTTCAAACTGCATTCTGGCACTTTGTACTCCAGCACCATTGGTGGATCAATATTTAATGCCTGGAGATTCTGGCTCTGCAGGAGTCATGTCAGGGGACCTCTAGAGCCAATCTGCTTGGGTAGAGGAGTGATAATTATTCATGGGCTCCTGCCTCTTGCTCCTTCTCTTGCACAGCCCCACTCTGCTGACTCAGTGCCTTATTCAGTCTTCTCTCCCTCTCTCCACTGCTGTAGCTGGACCCCTTTGCCTTCAGCACCTCTGAGAGCCTGCACATCCCACCATGGCTAAAACAGCAATGGGTAAGAAACTGCATCTCTTTTTCTTCATCCAGTACGATGGTCACTATTTCCTAGGACCGCTACCAGCACTGAGTGCTCTTCTCAGGTCCCCGGAGCTTAGGAAAAAATCAAGACGACGCTAAACATATTTTTAATTTCTTTGATCAGAAAAAAAGAAAGCAAAAAGAGAGGAGGTGTGGGATCCCGGGGCTCTTT
Source organism: Athene cunicularia (assembly GCF_003259725.1). Classification (NCBI taxonomy): domain Eukaryota; kingdom Metazoa; phylum Chordata; class Aves; order Strigiformes; family Strigidae; genus Athene; species Athene cunicularia. The sequence goes on from NW_020799095.1 coordinate 122,445,185, forward strand.
TAACGTCCTAACCTGAGATCAGATTATTTACTGATGGGTGAAGTGGGCACACGAGCTCAGCCTAATTCTGAAACGGCTTTCATTATTTTAAAGGTGAATATGGGTATTATGGATTTTATTTAAAAAAAAAAAAAAAAAGATAAAACGAACCGCAAAGTTACCCCCGCTATAAATATGCCCCACCCCGCGCCCCCGTCGCCAGCTCTCCCCTCCGCGAACCGCGTGGGGAGCCGAAGAAAAGAGGGAAGGAGGAAAAGCACCGCCGAGCGCACCCAGCAGG